>NC_134357.1:142934040-143234040 GCF_048569485.1 Anomaloglossus baeobatrachus | reverse complement strand
CACTCCACCAATCTCTCCTCCTGTTGAGTTTACATGCTGGCGGTACATCAAGGCTCGGATCTCACGCTGCAAAGCTCTCTGGCGGCTCCCCGCCGCCGTAGCAGCCAGCTGTTGCAGTAGGGCCAACACATCACCCATACAGTGCTCTATCACATTGGTTCCTAGCACTATCTTCGGGTTATGATCACTGGGTTCATTCATGATCACAATCATACCCTGGTGTTGCAGTTCAGCTTGCCCTACTGTCATAGCCACCTGTTTATACCCTACTTGGGTCAATGGGAGTCCATTGGCAGCAATTAGCGTTATACCAGTATCTGGGGGTGCCAGCTCGTCTATCCCCCAATACCGCTGGTACAATGTGTATGGTATGGTGGTTACCTGTGATCCAGTGTCCAAGAGAGCCATCACCGGTATGCCGTCCACAGCCACGGGGATGATGGGCCGGGCCCCGATATACCGGTCCCGCCAGTCTGGGGGGCCACGGGGTTCTACTCCTGAGGATTGGCCCGGGGCCCCAGGGGTTGCTCGTTTAACGGGCACTGTCGGAAGTAATGCCCATTCTTACGGCACTTGTAGCAGGTTGGAGGTCTGCTCCGCAGGTTGTTAGCACTCCTCCGCTGCATCCAAGGGACATCATCAGGGCTGTCGGAAAGCTGTATCTGTACTGAAGGCTGAGATCTGGTCAAAGGTTGGAGTGCAGCAAGAATCTTGGCGAGGTCTCCGTCCATGCGACGGACCTGGGCTGCCAGTTCCTCCATCGTGCTGCTTGGGGCTGCAGGTGTTGGAGAGGTTGTTAGGGCTGGGGCCACCACAACGGGGGCCGTCTCAATGGGCCACGGGGCTGGCTCCAAGATTTCTGAAGCTGGGGGCTGTAGTGCTTTAATGGCCCGTTCCTTTAACACAGCAAAGTCCACATCAGGGTGTTCTAGGGCCCACAGCCGGAGTTGTTTGCGATCCTCAGGGGATCTCATCCCCTGCACAAATTGCTCTACTAACATCTTGTTGCTGTCCGCCTCATTGATAGGATTCACTCACTTTAGCGTGCGGAGGGCGGTTTGCAGATGTAAAGCATAGTCCCGAATGCTATCCACAGCCCGTTGCCGGCACTGGTAAAACTGCATCCTCAGCTCAGCTTCAGTCCGGGTCTCAAAGGCAATCTGGAGCTTCTCAAAGATGGTGGCTACAGAAAGCCGGTCCCCCTCGGCCCAGGTCTCCGCCTCCTGCTCAGCCGCACCGGTTAACTGGCCCAGCACTACCGCCGCACGTTGCTTATCGGTCAGGGGGTACAGTTCTAGCAACGGGTTAAGCTTTTTCCGGAAGACCTGTAAAGCATCAGGTTTCCCGTCATACTGCGATAGCCAGGTAGCTCCAGGCGCATAGGGCAAGGAGAACGGCATCACCTGAGCAAGCGCGGGGGCCGCGGCACCTCCCGCCAGCGCGGCCGGACAGGCCCATTCCCATCCGCGGGTGCCACTGCGGCTGCGACCACCGCTCCTCCAGCGGCTCCGTCGGGCGCAGACATCTTGTTTCCGTCCCCATTAGCTTCTTTCCGGCCCCTCCTCTATTGGGGCGGGGTTTCTGGCCTTCGCGCCTCTGCTACTCGAGAAGACGCTCGAGCGGGAACTTTTCGCGCCAAAGATGGCGACTTCTGAAATTTTTCAGCTGGATACCTCCGGCGGTCACAAGGCGCACCTCTACCCAACGGCAGAGCGGTAAGATCCTGTTCGTGACGCCAAGTTGTCGCGGGCGGAGGAGGGGACGCCGCGCTCTCCCTCTGCTTGGGTCCGGCTGCCGCGGCTGCTGCGGCCTGCTGCTGCTCGGTGGCTCGAGCGATGGGCCGGATCCCGGGGACTCTAGCGGCGCTCCTCGCCCGTGAGTGAAAAGGGGGTTTTGGGATTTGGGGTAGTTTATTGTCCGTGACGCCACCCACGGTTGTGGTGACTTGTTGACACCACCGCTGCTCTGTATGGGGATCCCGGGAGTGATGGTATGGAGCAGCTAGATGTTAGTCCTCCCCTCCGTGGGTAGGGGGTTGGTTGTCCCGGGGCCCAGTGATGAGGTGGGAGATGCAGGGCTTGATGGGCGCAGGGACGCGGGGGCAGCGCTGTGCCTTGCGGCACTGTGGTACTCACTCAGCCTGAGACAATGACACAGTTCTCGGTAAAACACACGGCTGGAAAGACGGTTCCCACGGACGGCTGCACTTGCTTTTCCCCAGTAGTTGACGGTGACGGTCCCTTTTCCTGCACCTAAGATGATGATGGTTGCGATGGGTTCCCACCGGTAACCCGCTCCCCGGCTTGGCTATGGGCCGGAGGAGCTCTAGTTTGCCCGCAGGCGCTGGCCCTGAGAAACTGGTGCCCTGGCGGTGGCGGTGTCTCTCTGTTACGGTTGGACTGTTGCCTTCAAACGGGACTTGGTTGTTGGGAGACAGTCGTCCCCTTTCCTGACGGATTTGGCAAATTATGGCGGCTCCTAGCCTAGCCGGGATCCGAAAGGCCCCTGCCCTGGTGCTGACTGTTCTTCGTATACTGCTCCAGACTGCCGGGTCACCACCCATCCGCGGTCCTTCCAGCAACCTCCGAGCAGTCCCCCTGCAGACTATCACCGCCGTCTGCTGACCTTGCTGTCACTGTCCGGGCTTTACTTAATCGTCACTTTCTGTCGCCACTCTTATTGTTTACTCCTTTACCACCTCACTTCCTTCTCCTTCCACTTCACTGTTTACTCCTTCCACTTCTTCCTCCAAACTCTATCTGCCTGGTTCTTCCCGCCTCCAGAGCTGTGAACTCCTCGGTGGGCAGAGCCAACCGCCTGGCCCACCCCCCTGGTGTGGACATCAGCCCCTGGAGGAAGGCAACAAGGATTTTGGGTTAGCTTTGGTGTTCCTAACTGGGGTGTAGGGTGTGGTGGTGTTATGACCTGTGACCCCTGGCTTGCCCAGGGCGTCACAGGGGGATGCCCCGCGACTCGGTGATGGTGGTGGGACGTGCCGTTGGGGAGGTAGGGGTCACTTGCATACTCACTCAGTCCATAAACCTGACACCGAAAACTTAGTAAACCAAAGTTCTGGACACCGCTGAGGGGGAGCACGTCTGGGTCCCGTTTCTGCTGGTGTTGCCTGTTAATCTGTGACCTTTCCCTTGGCACCTTGTTTTCTTCTAGTTGGCATTATGTAAAAAAAATACCTATTCACTTTGAGTGACAAAAAATTTCTTTAAAAAATTATTATCTTTATTTGGATATATTAAAAAGGAGTTCTTTGACCAAGACAAACATAACACCAACACATATAGTTAACAATAGCACATATAATAAAATACAATAGGTAGTCTCAACCACTTTGTTTAGAGACAGCTAGAGAGGTATGGAGTGGATAACTAACAGCACTTCCACCCGGGATATTATCAATATTCAAGGAGATATATATGTAATATATATAGGTAAAACTAAAAGAGAATTTCGCAAACGGATAGGGGAACGCTTGGGTGATATCCGGAATGCAAGAGACACCCCGGTGTCTAGGCATATAAGGTCAGTCCATGGAGGAGATTTAGAAAGTATTGAGTTTACTGCGATTGAACAAGTGTCCCCTTCACCTAGGAAAGGAGATTGGAACAGAGTCTTGCTCCAAAAGGAGTGTAAATGGATTTATCGGTTCAGATCCACTAATCCTGAGGGTCTGAACAAACAGCTGATTTTTAACTGTTTTCTGTAGTTGCGGTGGTGTACGGAGGAGGGGTTATCCGTATACGGCACATAGTCTAAGGACGGTTTTTTTCAATTAAATCCTGCCTGGGTTGTTATTGACCGGAAAAGGTTACCCCACTTTTAAAAAAAAATTTAATAAAATAAAATTTTTCTTTTATTTCTTGAAGCTGTTCCCTAGCCAGGTTCCACCATATCCCCCAAGAATTTAAATAAAAATAGAGATACTGGGAAAAACTCTATGTAAGCATCTGGAAATGGGACTAAATAGAAAGCATTTATTTATTATTGACTAGTAATTGTACTATTTGGTAAGAATTCGACTGTGTACACTGAGGACCTCTAGTGGTTGCTTTGTGGTAGTGCAGCGGTTGAAAATATGTATATCCGAAAAACGCAAATAATGTAAATACTACCATTTCTTACTGCCCCTCCTGAATCCAATAGTAGACAGCCCTATCACTAGTGGCTGTTTGTCCCTGTAAACTTGATGTAAACTAAACTGAAACGCTGGATTAACAGCGCTATTAGATGGCTGGACGCATGTGCAGTGGCCTCTAGCCTTAGCGCATGCGCAGTAGGTGGAACGCGTGATGCGTTCCACCTAGGACTTCCTGGTTCGGCAGTAGCTAATGCGCAGGCGCTGTGTACACAGCGATTTTTCTGATTCTTTTAAATTTCATTAAAAGCCCCAGTGGAAGGTTGCTTTTATATCTAAGACCTTGCAAATGCAGCGATTCAGTTAATAAATGTTGTACCAGCCCCATTGACAGTCCTGATTATAGATAAAATATCCTTAGAGATCCTTGGCCAATAGAATGACCAGGAATGGGTCATGTGCACAAAAAAGGGAGGGTTTTATACTATTTAAACCCCAGTGCCTGAGCAATGGTGTGTCACACCGCTCTGATTCCTGGAGGCGCTAACATCTAAGGTAAATGATCTATTTCTATACTATGATGTCTAATATGATCTAATATGCTGGTTCTATACAAAGGGGGAGGTGGTTGTCCTGCTGGGGATTAGCTTCTTCATTCTTTTATTATGTGCATTATTAGGCTTATGGATTAAATGGTTTATTGATTTTTTTGACTTTGATATTGATCTTGTCATAACAGGCTATTATGCTTCTTTGAAAAACGAAAAAATCTCCTGATGAGCTCCGTCGTGTATTTGTATGGAGTGAAACGCGTTGAGATGAGATATGCTGAGATCCTGAAAAGATTAAATAAAATCATATGGACTCTGTATAAAGAATACAATGGGCAAGATATGATGAGATCCTGTAAAGATGAAATTAAATCACATGGACTCTGTTGAAAGAAATTGTTGGACGGTCTCTAGGCACATAGGAGACAGAGTTGGAGATAAGTGGAAAAGCCCCATACTTTTGAATTAATAGTACTCTTCCTGATACCTATGAGCTTATTTTGAGTCAGAAAATGATTGTAAATTTTCTTTGAAAACTAATAGCACTTGAATAAGAACTGTCAATATATGTGTATCTCAGGAGTGTAGGGTCAATTTTAGGGCAAGCCACCGAGGAATGGGGGCACCGTAAAAATAAGGGTGTACTCCATTGCTAGGCAGGTGATAGACTATTGAGGGAAAGCCCCTTCCTCATAATTACTGCTGGTCTCTATTATTCCAATCTTTGTAATCTGTATGTGCCAGAGGTAATGTGTTACGTCCGGGTGGTGGAAGCACTGGACCGTACACCGATGTCCCCTGAGAAGGCAGCCAAGCTGGTCACCCCGCCAGAGGGTCTTGATGCACGGCAGCCAGAGCACTATAGGTAGCTGGACAGTCCGTAGAGAAGCAGGAAAGGTGGATGATGCTGAACCCACGGAGTTCGGGATGGTAGTCCGGGTGACGAGGCTCAGGGTCTGAGGCCGGGTGATAGGGTCAGGCGGGATCCGGAACCTGCTGAGCGATGGAACGGGTCACCGAGCGGAGCCAGAGACTGGAGACTGGCGGAGCTGCAGAGGTGGTGGAACATCCGCCGAAGTCACCGTCAGGGTCCAGGGATGGAGTTGGTTCGGAGTAACTGACGTGGCAGGACAGGCTCTACGAGACAGGACAGGGTTAATACAAGGCAAAGCACTGAGCAAAGCAATACGGGGACCTGAACGCTAGCTTGCTAAACACGTAGAACAGGCCCCGCCCACCAGGAAAGAGAAACCTTATAGACCCTGTACCTGTCTATGCAATATCCTGTTTCTGGGTGCTGGCCCTTTAAGAAAGGGTCAATGACCGCGCGCGCGCCCTAATGCGCATGCGCGAGGCCTGTGTGCCAGAAGCCAGTCCAGGAAGCGGTGAGGAGGAAGCAGGAGCGCCCGGCTGGGAGTCCCTTGTCACAGAGGAGCGCCGGGAGCGGGGAGCCGGACGCATGGAGGCTGCAGGCGGGGGAGAGGAGACCGGGACCGGAGTGGTAAGTATGGAACGCCGCCGGGGAGCAGGGAGCGGGCCACGGGAACCGGAGAACGGGGCCAGGGGACCCGGGAAGCGTGACAGTACCCCCCCCCCACGCCCCCCTCCCCGCAAGCGGGACAGGAAGGCACGAATCAGAGGAGTGCCAACGTTCTCCCGGGGCTCCCAGGACCGATCCTCGGGACCATAACCCGCCCAGTCTACCAGGAAGTACTGCCGACCTCGCACGGTCTTCATGGCCACGATATCTCTTACCGCATAGATGTCGTCGTCGGCAATAGGAGGAGGAGCAGCACCGACCTCAGCGGAGAAGGGACCAAGGACAACCGGCTTGAGTAAGGAGACATGGAAGGAGTTGGGTATCCGCATCGTGGCCGGGAGTTGCAGCTTGTAGGAGACTGCATTGATCTTGCTGATGATCTTAAACGGCCCGATGTAGCGAGGACCCAACTTGTACGAGGGTAACTTCAATCGAACATATCTGGATGCAAGCCAGACCAGATCACCTGGGGAGAAACACGGGGGATCCAGGCGCCTCTTGTCCGCATGCCTCTTCATCCGCAATGAAGCACGTTCTAGGGATGACTTGACAGAGTTCCATATAGCTGAAAAGTCCCGAACCAGAGCATCTGCTGCGGGGACGTCGGAAGCCGAGGATACTGGCAACGGAACAGAAGGCTGCAATCCATACATGATCTGAAAAGGAGAGCTGGAGGTAGACTCACTGATGTGCTGGTTATGGGAGAACTCAGCCCAAGGTAGGAGCGTGGACCAGTCGTCATGATGGATGTTGACGTAGTGGCGCAGGAAGGAGGTCAGGATCTGATTGACCCGTTCCACTTGGCCATTCGACTGAGGATGGTAGGCCGAAGAAAAGTCCAAGGTCACTCCTAGATGTTTGCAGAGAGCCCTCCAGAAGCGCGAGGTAAACTGAGTTCCTCTGTCAGACACTATGTGTGCGGGGAAGCCATGCAATCGGAATATGTGCTGTATGAAGGAGTCAGCTAGTTCCTGGGCAGAGGGCAGTCCAGCCATGGGAACGAAGTGAGCCATTTTGGAGAAGCGATCCACCACAACCCATATGACCGTATGTCCGGAGGATAAGGGTAAGTCCGTGATAAAGTCCATTGCGATATGTTGCCACGGAACGGAAGGAATGGGCAGAGGCAGAAGACGTCCATAGGGTAAGTGCTTGGGTGTCTTGTTCCGGGCACAGGATGGACAGGCCGAGACGAAGGTCGCGACGTCTTTACGGAGGGACGGCCACCAGTAGTGACGGACAATCGTGCTCCAAGTCTCCTTCTGACCAGCATGGCCGGCGATCTTAGAAGCATGGCCCCAGTGAAGGACTCTCTGTCTGTCAGTATCTGAGACATAGGTCTTCCCAGGGGGTATCTGAGTCAGAGCGACAGGAGCCACCGGAATGATTTTACTGGGGTTGATGATGGGCTGTTATGTCTCCTCCTCCAACTCCACGGGCACGAAGGATCTGGACAGAGCGTCTGCCCGCACGTTCTTATCCGCAGGCCGAAAATGGAGTTGGAAATCAAATCGAGCAAAGAACAAGGACCAGCGGGCTTGTCGTGGGTTCAGTCTTTGGGCAGACCGCAGGTACTCCAGATTCTTGTGGTCCGTGTATATGATTACAGGGTATACATCTCCTTCCAGGAGGTAGCGCCATTCCTCCAAGGCCAGCTTCACGGCCAGTAGCTCCCGATCCCCAATGGTGTAGTTGCGTTCGGGTGCCGAGAAGCTCTTGGAGAAGAATCCACATGTGACCATCTTTCCGGAGGGAGAGTTCTGCATCAACACTGCCCCGGCTCCTGAGGAGGAGGCATCCACCTCTAAGGTGAACTGTCGGTTCAATTCAGGGCGATGGAGAACCGGGGAAGAAGCAAACGCCTGTTTCAAGGAGCAGAACGCGGCATCGGCCGCCGGAGACCAGTCCTTAGGATTAGCTCCTTTTTTAGTCAAGGCAGAGAGAGGTGCTGTCAAGGCAGAGAAATGCGGGATGAACTGACGGTAGTAGTTCGCAAAACCGAGAAAGCGTTGGATAGCCTTCAGTCCGGAAGGAGGAGGCCAGTTGATGATGGCAGATACTTTCTCTGGGTCCATCTGCAGGCCAGTGTCCGAGATTACATAACCCAGGAAGGGAAGAGACGACTTTTCGAAGATGCATTTCTCATACTTGGCGTACAGTCGATTCTCTCTAAGCCTCTGGAGAACTAGCTGCACGTTCTCTCGATGGGTTTGTAGATCCGGAGAGAAGACCAGGATGTCGTCCAGATACACCACGACACAGACATAGAGGAGGTCTCTGAACACGTCGTTCACTAGTTCTTGGAAGACGGCCGGAGCGTTACACAGACCAAAGGGCATGACACAATACTCATAGTGCCCATCCCGAGTGTTGAATGCAGTTTTCCATTCGTCTCCGGAACGAATGCGAACCAGATTATAGGCCCCACGAAGGTCCAACTTGGTGAATACTCGGGCCCCTCGGAGCCGATCGAATAGTTCAGGGATAAGCGGCAGAGGGTATTTGTTCTTTACGGTGATCTGGTTTAATCCCCGGTAGTCAATGCAAGGGCGCAGATCTCCTTCCTTCTTCTTGACGAAGAAAAACCCCGCTCCGGCAGGGGACGAGGACCTCTGAATGAACCCCTTAGCTAGGCTCTCGGTGATATAGGCTGACATAGCCCGTGTTTCAGCATGGGGACAAAGGGTATATCCTTCCTCTAGGAGGCGTAGTTCCTGGCAGTAAATCGATAGCACAGTCGTAGGGACGATGAGGCGGTAACACCTCTGACTCTTTTTTATCAAACACGGCCGTGAAGGACCAGTAGGCAGAAGGCAGTCCTGGTAGAGACTCTGGAACCGGAGTGCGTCGGACGGGCTGGATGGATTTCAGACATCTCTCGTGACACGAGGAGCCCCATCGGGTGATTTCACCTGTACTCCAGCTGACCGATGGTTCGTGTGTCCGTAGCCATGGCAGTCCCAGCAGGATCTGGTGAGACATGTGTGGAAGGACGTAAAAGGTGATCTTCTCGGTGTGCAGAGCACCGATCCTTACTTCCACAGGCTTGGTGACCAGGGAGACAGTGTCAGAGAGGGGTTTCCCATCCACAGAGGTGATCACCAGTGGTTTCTCTAGTGGGAGGACAGGTACCTGGTACTTATCCACCGTGGCCTGCTGGATGAAGTTGCCTGCTGCTCCGGAATCGAGATACGCCTCTGCCGTGAACCGGGTCTCTTCAGTAGTGACTTGTATAGTCCAGGTAACGGAGTCTGAGAGAGTCCCAGCACCTAGGGTGGCCTCTCCTACCAAGCCTAGGCGTTGGAGTTTCCCGGCTTCTCGGGACAAGAGCGTAGCAGGTGGGTGCCACCACCGCAGTAGAAGCAGAGACCCTTTGCTAGTCGTTCCGCTCAGCGATGTTCCGACTGCTTCAGGCGGTCAATCTGCATGGGCTCGGAGGTAGACAGGCCAGGTGATGCCAACTGGGGAGCGATGGACTTCCGTGGTGGGGAGGAGTGCCGTATCGGACGCCTCTCGCGAGACACTTCCTTGGATCGTTCCTGAAAGCGAAGATCCACTCGAGTCGCTAGGGCAATCAGGGCATCCAAGGTGGAAGGCACGTCACGTCCAGCCAGCTCATCTTTAATACGACCCGAGAGTCCTTCCCAGAAGGCGGCGGTTAGTGCCTCATTGTTCCACCCGAGTTCCGAAGCCAAGGTGCGAAAACGGATGGCATATTGGCCCACAGTCAGAGTCCCCTGACGTAGCCGGAAACTAAAATTAGGAGAGAGAAGGCGCAATAGGGTATTACCCGATTTACTGGGTAAAAGGTATGAGGAAATGGTGCACTCACCTGGTCAGGTTGTGCCAGTCACAACCCCTTTAAAGGCATAGGCGAGTGCTAAGGTGGTCCAGCAGCAGCCCTGTTGTACAAGCAAGACATCAAATTCGGGACTGGAGAAAACAGGTTTAACACCGCGCTTGAAGACCACGGACATCAGTGTTGAACACACAATTCTTTTATTTTACTTCATTCCTACGCGTTTCGGAGACCACAGCTGCCTCCTTCTTCTTTTCCCTGAAGAAGGAGGCAGCTGTGGTCTCCGAAACGCGTAGGAATGAAGTAAAATAAAAGAATTGTGTGTTCAACACTGATGTCCGTGGTCTTCAAGCGCGGTGTTAAACCTGTTTTCTCCAGTCCCGAATTTGATGTCTGACGTAGCCGGAGGAGAGATGAGGCAGACGCAGAGGCGCGTCCGGGCTCGTCAAAGGTGCCACGAAATGCCTGCAGGAACTCCTGGATGTTGGTGGTCACCGGATCCTCCTTCTCCCACAAGGGGTTCATCCAGGCCAGTGCCTCTCCCTCTAGATGGGACATCATGAACGCGACCTTGGCTTGGTTGGAGGCAAACAAGTGCGGCAAAAGCTTGAAATGGAGAGAGCATTGATTGATGAATCCCCTGCAGGTCTTGGGATCTCCGGCGTACCGGGGTGGTGAGGCCAAACGAAGACTGGAAGCATCCGAGGAGGCTGCCACGGGAGCTGTGGCCCTGGATTGTACAGTGGAAGCTCGAGACGTTGATGATGTGACCGACGCTTGTAGCGTGTTCAGGCGGGCGTCCACAGAAGACATGAAGTTCAGCATGCGGGTCTGGGTCTCACGCTGGCTTGTGAGTTCCTCCTGCAAGGCCGCTAGTGCTTCGGCGGGATCCATGGCCTGTTCTAGCTGTTACGTCCGGGTGGTGGAAGCACTGGACCGTACACCGATGTCCCCTGAGAAGGCAGCCAAGCTGGTCACCCCGCCAGAGGGTCTTGATGCACGGCAGCTGGAGCACTATAGGTAGCTGGACAGTCCGTAGAGAAGCAGGAAAGGTGGATGATGCTGAACCCACGGAGTTCGGGATGGTAGTCCGGGTGACGAGGCTCAGGGTCTGAGGCCGGGTGATAGGGTCAGGCGGGATCCGGAACCTGCTGAGCGATGGAACGGGTCCCCGAGCGGAGCCAGAGACTGGAGACTGGCGGAGCTGCAGAGGTGGTGGAACATCCGCCGAAGTCACCGTCAGGGTCCAGGGATGGAGTTGGTTCGGAGTAATTGACGTGGCAGGACAGGCTCTACGAGACAGGACAGGGTTAATACAAGGCAAAGCACTGAGCAAAGCAATACGGGGACCTGAACACTAGCTTGCTAAACACGTAGAACAGGCCCCGCCCACCAGGAAAGAGAAACCTTATATACCCTGTACCTGTCTATGCAATATCCTGTTTCTGGGTGCTGGCCCTTTAAGAAAGGGTCAATGACCGCGCGCGCGCCCTAATGCGCATGCGCGAGGCCTGTGTGCCAGAAGCCAGTCCAGGAAGCGGTGAGGAGGAAGCAGGAGCGCCCGGCTGGGAGTCCCTTGTCACAGAGGAGCGCCGGGAGCGGGGAGCCGGACGCATGGAGGCTGCAGGCGGGGGAGAGGAGACCGGGACCGGAGTGGTAAGTATGGAACGCTGCCGGGGAGCGGGGAGCGGGCCACGGGAACCGGAGAACGGGGCCAGGGGACCGGGAAGCGTGACATAATGGTGGTTTTTACCACATGCAGAGATGCCTGTATCATTATTTTGAGAGGGATAGAGAAGGGACTTATGAGGGTGAGCCACCGAGGAATGGGGGCATCGTTTAATTAAGGATGTGCTTCATTGACAGGCAGGGACATTTACTGTCCTACCCATCTCCTTGAATATTGATAATATCCCGGGTGGAAGTGCTGTTAGTTATCCACTCCATACCTCTCTAGCTGTCTCTAAACAAAGTGGTTGAGACTACCTATTGTATTTTATTATATGTGCTATTGTTAACTATATGTGTTGGTGTTATGTTTGTCTTGGTCAAAGAACTCCTTTTTAATATATCCAAATAAAGATAATTTTTTAAAGAAATTTTGTGTCACTCAAAGTGAATAGGTATTTTTTTTTACATAATACTGATTTGAGATACCTCCAAAAAACTTAGTTTCTGAGATTTTCTTCTAGTTGGCCCCTATAGCTTGAAACTAATCGGGTCCCGCTCCCCAGTATGGCTAACTGAGGGAGCTTGCTCTCAGAGTTCACGCTTGGGATTTTCTGGACCGTTTTAGTGGAAAGTCCTATCCACTTCGTTGCGCTAGTACCCCGATTTTGGAGCAGGTAGAGAGCGGATCTTGAAAGCTCCGTTCTCGTCGGGTGAATTGTCAGGTTGCCTAAAGCTACTCCCGGGCCTAGGGTTCACGTAACCTGTCGTGCCCTGGCCCCAGCCCGGTGATGGTACAAGGTCACCGGCCGTCCTCCACGACAATGCCGTGCCCCTTCTCACGATTTTCTGTGACCAAGGTTCCAGCTCCTACCAGGCCTAGACCTATGTCTGCTACCTAGTACTTCCAAGGAGCCCAGCTCCTGACCTCCTCTCTCCTTCACTCACAAACGCCAAGCTTCAACTCAACTCAACTCAACTGAACTGCTCCTCAGACTCCTGACCTTCCATTACCAACCCCCCAGGTGGGCGACCCTATTCCACTCAGGCCGTCCACTGGTGTGTCTGGTGGGTGTGGTGCAGAGTGTTCCTAGGATTTTGATTAGCTGGTTTTGGCCACACCATTGGTTAGGGACCCCTAACCAAGGAGGAGGTGGATATTGTACAGGAGGGTAGATTTCACAATACCCTGTGATGACTTGATAGGCCAGGGCGTCACATTCCCCCTTGTTTAAACGTAGCTCGTCCCCGAGCTACAGGACATCAGAGGTTTATTTATTTATTTATTTTTTTAAACTGGGAAGTAGAAAAGAAGAAACATTTTATTTACAAATACATCCCTCATTAGGGAGGCTGGTTACTTAAACGTTACTAAAACTTTAGAGTTCATCTCTCCAACGGTGGAACGCTACCGGTTTCAGTAGTAGCGTAGGTTCAACCTGCTCCGTTTCAGCCTCTTCCTGCAACAGTCCAGTCCCAATGTCCCGGATCCCATTAACCCGCCACCCAAACAACCTGACCCCCCTGCAAACCTATTGTGGGTCCGTGACCAGGTTAAGGTCCCGGGCATTGTGATAGACGACTATGGTGGGCACAGGGGGTGCAACTATTTACAAAAACACAAGTTCGTGTTGGTCACAACCAGTCCTGTGACCGTGGTCCATTTTTACTGTATAAAATTAACGAAGTCCAGGTACCGGGATACACACTATATAGATCAGGTAACTTCTTTCATTCATTTAAACCCTGTCAATTAATTGCTTATCTTGAAGATGTCGGAATTGGTGGGAAACGGGATCTTGACTCGCGGTTTCGACTTCTAAGGCGCACATCACCCAGGTAAGTGGGTCCTGCTCGTAACCTGTTTGTGTCGCCAGAGTTTTCGAGGTGTATCGCCCCCACGTCAACAGCTGGGGATGCTCGGATCCGGACCTGCGGTGGCTCGAGGGGCGTCCGGACCAGTGGGTCGTGCGGCCACTCAAATAAAAAAGGGGGAATATTTACAGGGGATGGTGTATTGAATAGTTTGTGACGCCACCCGTGGTGTGTGGTAAGGTGGAGTACCACCACTTCAGCTGGGAGTACCAGGTGGCGATGGAGTGGGCAGCTAGGTGTTTAACCCCTTCACGGGTAGAGGGGATGCACCGGGACTCGGTGGTGGGACGTGCCGTTGGGGAGGTAGGGGTCACTTGCGTACTCACTCAGTCCATAAAGCTGACACCGACAACTTAGGAAACCAAAGTTCTGGACACCGCTGAGGGGGAGCACGTCTGGGTCCCGTTTCTGCTGGTGTTGCATGTTAATCTGTGACCTTTCCCTTGGCACCTTGTTTTCTTCTAGTTGGCCCCTATAGCTTGAAACTAATCGGGTCCCGCTCGCCAGTATGACTAACTGAGGGAGCTTGCGCTCAGAGTTCACGCTTGGGATTTTCTGGACCGTTTTAGTGGAAAGTCCTATCCCCCTCGTTGCGCTAGTACCCCGATTTTGGAGCAGGTGGAAAGCGGATCATGAAGGCTCCGTTCTCGTCGGGTGAATTGTCAGGTTGCCTGAAGCTACTCCCTGACCTAGGGTCCACGTACCCCGTCGTGCCCCTTGCCACTTGCCACGATGTCACCTCCATGACATTGCCGTGCCCCTTGCCACGATCCCCTGCGACCGGGGTTCCAGCTCCTACCAGGCCCAGACCAACGTCTGCTACCTAGTACTTCCAAGGAACCCAGCTCCTGACCTCCTCTCATCTTCACTCTCAAATTCCAAACTTCAACTCAACTGAAGTGCTCCTGAGACTCCTGACCTCCCCTTACCAACCCCCCAGGTAAGAGACTCTATTCCACTCAGGCTGTCCACTGGTGTGTCTGGTGGGTGTGGCGCAGAGTGTTCCTAGGATTTTGATTAGCTGGTTTTGGCAACACCATTGGTTAGGGACCCCTAACCAAGGAGGAGGTGGATATTGTACAGGAGGGCAGATTGCACAATACCCTGTGACGACCTGATAGGCCAGGGAGTCACACTTCCAGGGCTATTTATTCCAAACCAGCAGCACCCCGCTTTCGGCGGGCACCCACCGAGAATGGAATAACGCCAGATTTAGGAAGCTGGCTGAGGACCGCAAAGCCTGTAGTCAGGTGACTGGATTGTCCCAAGCTGGATTCCTTCCTTAGGTAGTCTTTGATTTCTCAGCCAAATCCTTGCATTCGAAGCTGAAGTCCATGTAGTATTAGAATCCAGGTTCGGTTATGGCTTGCAAATCAGATCCACAGATCTTAGATTGGTAGCATGTAGCAAGAGAGAGTATCTCTGTGCAATGGACAGTCGTCCTTCTTATACCCCTGAGTAAAAACCTTGAGACTGCATGCCTGTGTTGCTCTGTTATTCGCCTGCGCCTCCAGCCTGACAGCTCCTGCCATCATAGACTACTACTATCCTATCCGCCCTGAGACCCAGCTCTACCTGTGGAGAGCTGCACCATCTAAGCTGCATCACCATCTGCCCCAGTGGACCCCATCCCGCTGCAGTGGCACCCCAACTTGCTGCATACCACAGGTGGCGTCACGAATAAATGGTCATCATCCCTTTCCTATTCCCTACACGACACCGCCGGGGTCACGGAACCAGGCCTCCCCACCGTGGCGCCCCAGGAGTAGAACCGCTGCCCGGTAATGAGTCACCCCAGGCCCCTGTGCGGACATGTCAACTACACACTACTGGGGGCGGCTTACATGTTACTGACGCACCCCAGGGCCTTGGGGTATTCGGTCCCGGGCCTTGTATCACGGGGTCATATCACGGATGGCCGGTGCCCGGTTCCGTGACCCTGGGGGTCGCTTAAAAAGGAGGTTATGAAAGGGAAAAATAAAAATAAAATGTTTTTTCCTGACGCCACTTGCGGCTATGTGGGGAAAGCCGCTGCTGCAAAGTCTCTCACTACTGGGGCTGGTGGTATTGCGCATTTTTGATGTTATGGCTCTCCGCAAGTAGAGCTAGGCCCCAGGGGAGGATGATGGTAATTGTAGTATGGTCATGCAGAGGTGTAGGAATAATTCAGACAAGACAGAGGCTGCGATTTAACTTGTGCTTTACTCACTGGTTTGGAGTAGCTGCAACCCGGCTGGTGCTGGTCTCTACCAATCTGGGCCTCAGGTGATCCGATATTCCCTTGATCCCAGTGCCGCGGTGTAGTGACCTGGTGAGTGTCCTTGCACCCGTCTGTAGTTGGTGGGTCCCTGTGACCTGAAGCATTTTGAGGTCCCTTACGGTTGTCACAGTCTTGACCCAAATGGCAGGCAGCTTGAACATCTCTTGGGTCGGACCTCTGTCCCCGTTCCCGGGTTCCCTCTTTGCTGCTGTGTCCCGGACACTAACATTGGTGAGGAACCATGATGATCCCCTCAAAGGGCAGATTTATCATGTGAGCTTGAAGCGTCTTCCTGAAGTAGGACTCTGCACCCCGCCGTTCCAGTGAGTACTCACTCCGTACTCTCCCTGGCAACCATACTCCTTTAGCCCAATCAGTCACTTTACACTTTCCGTCTGTGCATTGACTTCTGACTGACTTAATGTCTTACTGACTGAACGTCTTCTGACTTATTGTCTTCCAACTTAACGTCTGACAAGATGTCTGTCTCCCATCGACTCACTGACTAGCCCCTCCCCCTCCCAGGTGTCTGACTAGTGGATTGGATGAGTCCCGACCAATAGATGGCCATCCATCAGGTTCGTCTCTAGCCTGTTACCCAGTCTGGGGAAAAGTGCGTGGATATGTGTGTTTGAATGTTATTTACCGGCACTGGTCTTCCAGGAATCCGAGGAAAGATGCAGTACCCTGTGGCACCTGATGCTTCAGGGGCGCCACATTACTGTGGGAGACATACAAGTTACTGGGGGGACATACAAGTTAGTGGGGGCAGAATACAAGTTACTAGGGGCAGCATTCAAGTTACTAGGAGCCAGTGGGGAGGTATACAAGTTACTGGTGGGGGGGACGTATATACACATTATGAATTAATCTTTATTTTAGTGTACAGTTCCCGCGACAGCCGACGGGCTGCTCGGACCCGGATCCGCAGTGGCTCGAGGAGTCTCTAGATCCGAGGCGGCGTCGCGCGGCACCCTCGCAAATAAAGGGGGGGATTATTTCTGGTTTTGGGATAATGTTTGTGACTAGAGTTGAGCGCGGTTCGCGGTTCGAGGTTCTCCAGTTCGCGGCTCGAGTGATTTTGGGGGCTGTTCTAGATCGAACTAGAACTCGAGCTTTTTGCTAAAGCTCGATAGTTCTAGATACGTTCGAGAACGGTTCTAGCAGCAAAAAGACCAGCTAATTACTAGCTGGCTTTCCGCTGTAATAGTGTAAGTCACTCTGTGACTCACACTATTATGAAATTTCAGTGTATAGTGTGCGGGAACAGCGCATTCAGATCACTGCTGTTTGTAGATCGCCATTTTTTTTTTTTCCTTGTCTTCCTTCCCTAATCGCGCGCGTGTAGTGGGGCAGGCCAGCATGGCAGCCAATCCCAGACACATACACAACTAAGTGGACTTTTAGCCAGAGAAGCAACGGCATGTGTGATAGGATGTCCGTGTCACATGTCCCTGCATTATAAAAACGGACATTTTCCTCCAGCACGCCATTATTTGCCTTCTGCGTCCTTGGTGTCAGTCACTGCTGGCGCAGCGCCTATCTCCGATACTGCTGTGTACGCTCTATACACAGCGCTGTACAGAATAGGGATAGCACTTTCTATCAGTCCTTTTAAGGGCTAAAACCGGCAGGGTCAGAGCCATAGGTGACAGGTCCGTGAAAAAAGAGTTTAACAGCTACACAAGATGGCAGCGTCTGTGTAGCTAAGGTCAGGCATTTCCTCGCTGCATTTCCCCATTAGGAGGGATAGAAAGGCAGGCTTCCTTTCCTCTACCCAGAGACCCACAACCCTGCCACTGTACCCTCCTGCCCTTTGCACACTCAAACTCATTGTTACTAAGCCATTATACTAGCAAACACTGAGTGAACTTAGTGGCATCCTAAACGTGGCTGTTGGACTTCTGTATTGTCCCACTAGTGCAAAGATATTTGCAGCACGTCTGCCTGCATTGCACACTCAAACTCATTGTTACTAAGACATTATAATACCAAAAATTGAGTAAACTTAGTGGCATACAAGAAGTGGCTGTTGTACTCCATTAGTGCCCCACTGGTGCAAATCTATGTGCAGCATCTCTGCATGACACCCTCCTGCTCTGTTTTTAATAAGCTATAATGATAGCAAAAAATGCTGCCATTTAGTGGCATACAAGAACTGGCTGTTGGACTTCCATTAGTGCCCCACTGGTGCAAATCTATGTGCAGCACTGTGAAGCCCCACAGGTGTTGTGTCGGTGCATTACCTTCAGGGACTCCACTCGGCTGGATCTTGTCACAGGTAGGAGATCTTCTATTTGTCGTGACGCCACTCTCAGTATTGCGGTCAGTGGGGACCGCCACTGCAGGTTGAGGGACGCCTGGGGCTGATGGTGAGTGCAGTTAGTTGGAATAGCCTCCTGAGAGTGAGGCAAGCCCCCGGGGCCCTGTGTTGGTGCGTAGTACCACAAGGCGCAGAATAACTCCACACACGCAGAATGTCTTTCAGGGTTTTTACTCACTTCAGATGGCAGGGTGAGTAACCCGGGCGTAGCTGGGATGAACCAGGCGGGAACCAGGTATCCTTCAGGCTGACTTCTGATGGTGACTACCAACTCGCCTTCCTTAGCCCTTGGTGATTTGGGGTAACCCCGACTTTTAGTCCCTATGGGGGTCACCCAGGGAAGTTGCTGAAGCCTCTCTCCCCTTCGTTTGCCGTGTGCTTGTTGCCTGGGCCAGATCACTCCAGCTTCTTGCCTCCTGTGAACTGTGGGCCCTAACTGTGGCTACGTGGCTGCGGCTTTTAGGTGTTGTGGTGTGGGCTTTGAGGGCCCCACACCGGCAGGTTTAGCAGGGAAAGGTGGATCTATCCCCTCTCCGGGATCTGCCGCCCGTTTGGGCCTGGTTCTCCCTAGCAGTCTCCTTACTTCCCACTCTGTGCTCTCTCTCTAGCTGGAGATGGGTTTCGGGTAGCCCTCCTAGGTGACCGTTCTCCCCCGTCGGTAGCCACTGCGCGGACGCTGTCAGACTACAGCAGCCCAGGGGAAGGGGTCAGCTCTCCTCGGAGCTCCCTGGACTCTGCTCTGAACCGGCTCACATCTAGTGTGGCGCCCCTGACCTGGTCAGGCACCACTGAGTACTGCACCCATGCTGGGGACAGTACAATACAGGTAATCCAGAAGGCTGACTGGGGTGTGGTACACAGGCGCATAGTAATCAGCTCTCACACATGTACCCATGAGAGGACCCCTGGGGATCCCAGGAGGGGGAAAAGCCTTGACCTTCACTGGAATAGTGGAGGGGGCCAAAAGCCTCCATCTCCTCTCAAGGGGTGTGGTAAGAGAATCTGGTTGCTAGGTGGCGTAGGCAAGAACAGGAGAGGAGGGGCAGTGAGTCAGTTAGAGCAGAACTCCAGAGGGCTCGGTGAGGAGCAGACCTGTGGGGTTGATGCTGTCTAACAGCGCCCGCGCAGTGGCTACTGACGGGGGAGAACGGTCAACTAGGAGTGCTACCTGAAAGCCAGCTTCAGCTAGAGAGAAAGCACGGAGTGGGAAGTAAGGAGACTGCTAGAGAGCACCAGGCCCAACCGGGCGGCAGATCCCGAAGCGAAGATAGATCCAGCTTTCTTCTGCTAAACCTGCCGGTGTGGGGCTCTTAAAGCCCACACCACAACACCACAAAAGCCGCAGCCACGTAACCGCAGTGAGGGCCCATAGGTCACAGGAGGCAAGCAGCTGGAGTGGCCTGGTCCGGGGAACAAGCAAACGGCAAACAAAAGGGGGAGAGAGGCTGCAGCATCTTCCCTGGGTGACCCCCATAGGGACTCAAAGTCGGGGTCACCCCAAACCACCAAGGGCTAAGGAAGGCGAGTCAGTAGTCACCCTCATAAAGTCAGCCTGAAGGATACCTGGTTCCCATCTGGTTCATCCCAGCTACGCCCGGGCTACTCACCCTGCCATCAAATGTGAGTAAAGCCCTTGAAAGACAGTTCTGCCTGTGTGAGTCATTCTGCGACTTGTGGTACTACAAACCTACACAGGGCCCTGGGGCTTGCCTCACTCTCAGGAGGCTACTACATCCGACTGCACCCACCATCAGCCCCAGGCGTCCCCTAACCTGCAGTGGCGGTCCCCACTGACCGCAATACTGAGAGTGGCGTCACGATCAAAACCGAAGATTCCCTACCTGTGACCAGCACCAGCTACGTGGAGTCCCTGAAGGTATGCACCGATACAACACCTGTGGGGCTTAACATCTGGCGTCACGAACAGGATAAGGACTAGACCTGTTCAGACAGGTGACCATGTGCCTGGGCGGTCCGCTTGAAAAATTGGAAGCGCCGCCATATTGCCACCATGAAAAGCGCGCTGAAAAACAACAGCAGCCCGCGCTGGAAGAAGTTACCGCCCACGAAGAGGTGTGGCTACCCAGAGATCCCCTGCAGAGTTCTGAGCTTGCCAGCAAAGAGAGCGGAAGCGTCCGGAGACGGCGGAGCAGAAGAGAAGCCAGCAGCTTGCTAATGGAGATGGCGTCTGAGTGCAGAGACCCAGAGCCAGGCTCCGCTGCCTGGTGGTGTCGGGAGCTCGCCGAGTTCTGCGATCAACTAGAAGCCAGGGTCGGAAGGCTGATCAGAGAGGGACGCGAGGAGTTCCTATGGATGACCGCGGCGGTTCGGGCCTACGAGGAGAGAGCCGCGCGCCGAGTGCCAGATCGGGCGGTGACAACTCAGACCCCGATGCTGCCAACGATGGGTGAGTCGAGTGATGCCCCGGCTAGCGCAAGTGCCCCGACCCCTACTGCCACGCCCGCGGTCCCTGAAGAGGCGCCCGGCGCGGCGACGCTGAACCAGGCCGCAGCCACGCCAGGTGCGGCCCGCCAAGCCCCGGCCGCCGCAGCGATGCCCTGCTCGGCCCGCCAAGCCCCGGCCGCCGCAACGATGCCCTGCTCGGCCCGCCAAGACCAGGCCGCCGCCATGCCAGGCGCGGCCCGCCAAGACCAGGCCGCCGCCATGCCAGGCGCGGCCCGCCAAGACAAGGCTGACGTACCATTTACCCCGGCCTGCAAGGCCAGAGCAGACAAGGCTCCCCAGGTTCAGGAAGTCCCTGCTAGGCAATCCCTGGTAGGTGAGGACTCCGCATACTGGCAGCTAAAAGCCGACCTGGAAGCTAAGTTCCCACGGGAGATGGTGGAGCGGTACATGCTCCCTCCGCACACCCCAAAGAGTATCCCGACAGCTCCTGCAGCAACCACGGCAAAGAGTTCCCCACCTGGGCCGGCAGAAAGAAGTCCATCCCCAGCACTGCTACCCAAGGAGTGCCAGGAAGAACTAAGGGGGGGAGGAGGCCAGGAGGTTGAGGGGCTGACTCCAGAGCCATACCCAGAGCCAGAGATGCTGCCTTATTCTCGCTGGGATGAGGAAGACCTGACACCATCTGCAGAAGAAGAACTGCCCAAAAGCCTTACCTGGGAGTTTGTGAGCTGCACCCTACAGAATCCAGCCCGTAAGACACACCGCAACAGAACGCAACTATCCCCTGCACCGTCATCCCCAGAGCAGAGAGAAGTCACCGCCAGAGACCTGCAAGAAAAACGAGCCCTGAGAAGGTCCAAAGCCCAGGCCAGAGGACCCCTTTTCAGAGGAGTAGTGGAGGATTTTAATCTGAGAAGTGGATATGGATTCATCGTAGCACCTGGTATTAAGGATGGGATATTTGTCAACAGAAGAGATGTGAGAGCTCATCTGCCTAGAGGACACCCTGGCAGAAATCTAAAGATGGGAGATTCAGTCCAGTTTACTATGCATCAAGGCGAAAGAGGATTGTATGCCCTGGACGTAACACAAAGTCCTAAAGAAAGAGAAGGAAGACAAAGCAGAGAAAAAGAACCTACGGATGAGACGACCACAGACGACGACAGAGAGCAAGAAAGCAGCAGGTGCCGCAGCCATACAGGCTCAAGCCCTGGTAAAGAGGAGTAAAGTAAAGTAAAGAAAGAAGTTACCAGATGAAGTTTTGAAAAGTTTTGGTTTGCAACGTTCTCAAGTTCAAGTAATGTGCCCACAAAAACTATTGTGAGAAAACCATAAACCTTAAGGCTATGAACTGGCTATAGCCACAAACTCTCGCAGTGTAAATAGTTACACCAGAGGGCACCACCGCCACCAGAGTCAGCCTGTTTAGGGGCTTGGCTCGTCTGCAACCAGGAGGAGCCCGTCCGTATATAGGGCCTTGGCTCACCTGCAACCAGAGAGCACGCCTGTTTATGGGGCCTTGGCTCACCACCACAAAGAGGGTACCTGGTCAGCACCAACTGTGGAGGCCGCCTCTGCATCCTGCCAGAAGAGGCTGAAGGCGCGGATCCACCAGGCCAGGTATACCCTGAAACCACCAGCCCATGAAAGCCGCCTCTACATCCTGCCAGAAGTGGCTGAAGCCGCGGCCAACGTGAAAGGGTTTTGGGTGGGTTAACGGACTTGTGGGTGGAGGGTGGTGATGTATGGTACCTGGTGCTTTTAAATGTTTTACATGTTTTAATGTTTTATGCATTTTAAAAATGTTGTCTTGCAGCCCGAGGACGTGCTGGTGATAACTAAGGGGGAATGTGGCGCCCCTGACCTGGTCAGGCACCACTGAGTACTGCACCCATGCTGGGGACAGTACAATACAGGTAATCCAGAAGGCTGACTGGGGTGTGGTACACAGGCGCATAGTAATCAGCTCTCACACATGTACCCATGAGAGGACCCCTGGGGATCCCAGGAGGGGGAAAAGCCTTGACCTTCACTGGAATAGTGGAGGGGGCCAAAAGCCTCCATCTCCTCTCAAGGGGTGTGGTAAGAGAATCTGGTTGCTAGGTGGCGTAGGCAAGAACAGGAGAGGAGGGGCAGTGAGTCAGTTAGAGCAGAACTCCAGAGGGCTCGGTGAGGAGCAGACCTGTGGGGTTGATGCTGTCTAACAGCGCCCGCGCAGTGGCTACTGACGGGGGAGAACGGTCAACTAGGAGTGCTACCTGAAAGCCAGCTTCAGCTAGAGAGAAAGCACGGAGTGGGAAGTAAGGAGACTGCTAGAGAGCACCAGGCCCAACCGGGCGGCAGATCCCGAAGCGAAGATAGATCCAGCTTTCTTCTGCTAAACCTGCCGGTGTGGGGCTCTTAAAGCCCACACCACAACACCACAAAAGCCGCAGCCACGTAACCGCAGTGAGGGCCCATAGGTCACAGGAGGCAAGCAGCTGGAGTGGCCTGGTCCGGGGAACAAGCAAACGGCAAACAAAAGGGGGAGAGAGGCTGCAGCATCTTCCCTGGGTGACCCCCATAGGGACTCAAAGTCGGGGTCACCCCAAACCACCAAGGGCTAAGGAAGGCGAGTCAGTAGTCACCCTCATAAAGTCAGCCTGAAGGATACCTGGTTCCCATCTGGTTCATCCCAGCTACGCCCGGGCTACTCACCCTGCCATCAAATGTGAGTAAAGCCCTTGAAAGACAGTTCTGCCTGTGTGAGTCATTCTGCGACTTGTGGTACTACAAACCTACACAGGGCCCTGGGGCTTGCCTCACTCTCAGGAGGCTACTACATCCGACTGCACCCACCATCAGCCCCAGGCGTCCCCTAACCTGCAGTGGCGGTCCCCACTGACCGCAATACTGAGAGTGGCGTCACGATCAAAACCGAAGATTCCCTACCTGTGACCAGCACCAGCTACGTGGAGTCCCTGAAGGTATGCACCGATACAACACCTGTGGGGCTTAACACTGGGACCTTCACTGCTGCTCCTGTCAGAGCCTCACTTTCCTGCTCCTCACTCCTCCACACTCTGCTGCAGACTGTTTACTCCTCCCTCTCTTTTCCCTTTTGTGCCTGCCTACGCCACCTAGCAACCAGACTCTCTTACCACACCCCTTGAGAGGAGATGGAGGCTTTTGGCCCCCTCCACTATTCCAGTGGAGGTGAAGGCTTTTCCCCCTCCTGGGATCCCCAGGGGTCCTCTCATAGGTACATGTGTGAGACCTGATCACTATGCGCCTGTGTAGTCACACCTCGGTCAGCCTTCTGGATTACCTGTATTGTACTGTCCCCAGCATGGGTGCAGTACTCAGTGGTGCCTGACCAGGTCAGGGGCGCCACAGCACCTCTGCACTACACCCTCCTGCTTTGTTTTTAATAAGCTATAATGATAGCAAAAAATGCTGCCATTTAGTGGCATACAAGAACTGGCTCCTGTATTTCATTATTGTCCCACTGGTGCCAAGCTATTTCTAGCACCTGTGCAGGACACCCTCCTGCTCTGTTTTTAATAAGCTATAATGATAGCAAAAAATGCTGCCATTTAGTGGCATACAAGAACTGTTGTTGGGCGTCGTGGAAAAAGGGATTTTGGATTGTGACTTTCACTTTTCAAGGCGCATGTTAACCAGGTTAGTGGGTCCTGCTCGCATCCTGTTTGTGACGCCAAGTTTTCCTTTAAGGTATGCCGCCCCTGCGACAGCCGATGGGCTGCTCGGACCCGGATCCGCAGTGGCTCGAGGGGTCTCCGGATCCGAGGCGGTGTCGCGCGGCACCCTCGGAAATAAAGGGAGGGATTTTTGTGGTTTTGGGATAATGTTCGTGACGCCACCCACGGTGTGTGGTAACGTGAGGGACCAATGCTGCCGATTTGGGAAGCCCGGAGACGCTGGTGTGTGGCAGTTAAAGTTGTTAACCCTTCCGTGGGCAGGGGAGTGGTGTCCCGGGGTCCTGTCATGGATGGCGTGGGGAACCCATCGGGTGCAAGGGGGGTAACGTGTACTCACACAGTCCAAAGTCACTGACGCTGACACCAGGTAAACCAAACTCTTGAGCACTCTGTGGTCCTTGGACGGGCACACTGGGTCCATGTCCTCTTGGTGTTGCCTGTTGACCTGAAGCCTTGTCCTATGTGTGGATCCCTTACACTTGAAGCGTTTCGGGTCCCACTCACCTGCGTGGCTAGCAGGGTGAGCTTGCTCTCAGGGTTCACGCTTGGGATTTTCTGGACGGTTGTGGGAAGTCCTATCCCCCTCGTTGCACTAGTACCCTGATTCTGGAGCAGGTGGGGAACGGTTCCTGAAGATTCCGTTCCCGTCGGGTGAATTACTGGGCTGCGTGAAGCTACTTCCCAGCCTAGGGTCCGCGTACCCTGGTCCCTGCCCGGTTGAAGCACAAAGCAGCCGGCCTGCTCTTTGTAGCAGCACCGTGCTCCCTACCACTACCCCCTGCGAACGGGGTTCCAGTTCCTTCTGGCCAGGCCAACGTCTGGCACCTGGGACGGGTACAGGAGCCCAGCTCCACAGCGTGACCTGGACTGTCACCGCTGTCTCTCCTTCAACCTCCACTCTCCAACTCTATAAATGTACTGACACTTCGGCCCTCCTTCTACCAGCCCTCCATTTGGGTGGCCCTATTCCCCTCAGGCTGCCCAATGGGTGTTTTGTGGGTGTGGTGCAGAGTGTTCCTCAGGATTTGTGTACACCTGTTGGTAGAAACACCAAAGTGACAGGACCCGTAACCAAGGAGGAGCGGGTACCATGAAGAAGGGCAGATTGCACGGCACCCTTGTGATGACCTGATATGCCAGG
Source organism: Anomaloglossus baeobatrachus (assembly GCF_048569485.1). NCBI lineage: Eukaryota > Metazoa > Chordata > Amphibia > Anura > Aromobatidae > Anomaloglossus > Anomaloglossus baeobatrachus. Next base: position 143,208,686 of record NC_134357.1, on the reverse strand, counting down.
GCGTCACACTAGCAAGGCTATATATCTACCAGTCCAGTAAGTAGACTATTACCGGGTACGGCTCCATCTGCAGAGGACCAAGCTAGGCAGTACTGTGCGCCTGTGCTCTTATTTTGTGACTGTGTGTGATGCGTGGAGAACAGCAGTGCTTGATGCTCACTGAGCACCGCAGTGCCTGACTCTTACTGGGCTCCGCAGCACCTGACGCTCAGTGGGCACCGCAGCGCCTGACGCTTGCTGAGCACCGCAGTGCCTGGCGCTCACTGGGCACCGCGGTGCCTGACGCTCACTGGGCACCGTGGTGCCTGCCGCTCACTGGGCACCGCGGTGCCTGACGCTCGCTGGGCACCACAGTGCCTGATGCTCACTGGGCACCACAGTGCCTGATGCTCGCTGGGCACAGTAGTGCCTCCAAAGAGTGTAATCAGCCGCGGCCAACAAACCAAAGAACTCCAGAGTAAAAAGTACTGAAAAAAATAGTCCTACCAAAGTGTCTCACAGTAATTAGTGATACATTTACTGCCAAGTAAAAATAAATTAATAGAAATCTATAAATATCTACATTTCTTTTTAGTAATGCTGCGACAAAATAGGCATAGAATTACCAAATAATACATTCTATATACAGTTAGGTCCAGAAATATTTGGACAGTGACACAAGTTTTGTTATTTTAGCTGTTTACAAAAACATGTTCAGAAATACAATTATATATATAATATGGGCTGAAAGTGCACACTCCCAGCTGCAATATGAGAGTTTTCACATCCAAATCGGAGAAAGGGTTTAGGAATCATAGCTCTGTAATGCATAGCCTCCTCTTTTTCAAGGGACCAAAAGTAATTGGACAAGGGACTCTAAGGGCTGAAATTAACTCTGAAGGCGTCTCCCTCGTTAACCTGTAATCAATGAAGTAGTTAAAAGGTCTGGGGTTGATTACAGGTGTGTGGTTTTGCATTTGGAAGTTGTTGCTGTGACCAGACAACATGCGGTCTAAGGAACTCTCAATTGAGGTGAAGCAGAACATCCTGAGGCTGAAAAAAAAGAAAAAATCCATCAGAGAGATAGCAGACATGCTTGGAGTAGCAAAATCAACAGTCGGGTACATTCTGAGAAAAAAGGAATTGACTGGTGAGCTTGGGAACTCAAAAAGGCCTGGGCGTCCACGGATGACAACAGTGGTGGATGATCGCCGCATACTTTCTTTGGTGAAGAAGAACCCGTTCACAACATCAACTGAAGTCCAGAACACTGTGAAGTGAAGTAGGTGTATCTGTCTCTAAGTCAACAGTAAAGAGAAGACTCCATGAAAGTAAATAGAAAGGGTTCACATCTAGATGCAAACCATTCATCAATTCCAAAAATAGACAGGCCAGAGTTAAATTTGCTGAAAAACACCTCATGAAGCCAGCTCAGTTCTGGAAAAGTATTCTATGGACAGATGAGACAAAGATCAACCTGTACCAGAATGATGGGAAGAAAAAAGTTTGGAGAAGAAAGGGAACGGCACATGATCCAAGGCACACCACATCCTCTGTAAAACATGGTGGAGGCAACGTGATGGCATGGGCATGCATGGCTTTCAATGGCACTGGGTCACTTGTGTTTATTGATGACATAACAGCAGACAAGAGTAGCCGGATGAATTCTGAAGTGTACCGGGATATACTTTCAGCCCAGATTCAGCCAAATGCCACAAAGTTGATCGGACAGCGCTTCATAGTACAGATGGACAATGACCCCAAGCATACAGCCAAAGCTACCCAGGAGTTCATGAGTGCAAAAAAGTGGAACATTCTGCAATGGTAAAGTCAATCACCAGATCTTAACCCAATTGAGCATGGATTTCACTTTCTCAAATCCAGACTTAAGACGGAAAGACCCACAAACAAGCAAGACCTGAAGGGTGCGGCTGTAAAGGCCTGGCAAAGCATTAAGAAGGAGGAAACCCAGCGTTTGGTGATGTCCATGGGTTCCAGACTTAAGGCAGTGATTGCCTCCAAAGGATTCGTAACAAAATATTGAAAATAAAAATATTTTGTTTGGGTTTGGTTTATTTGTCCAATTACTTTTGACCTCCTAAAATGTGGAGTGTTTGTAAAGAAATGTGTACAATTCCTACAATTTCTATCAGATATTTTTGTTCAAACCTTCAAATCAAACGTTACAATCTGCACTTGAATTCTGTTGCAGAGATTTCATTTCAAATCCAATGTGGTGGCATGCAGAGCCCAACTCGTGAAAATTGTGTCACTGTCCAAAAATTTCTGGACCTAACTGTAGTGTTACTGAACCATATCAAAACCAATAATTACTACTATACATTGCAAAATAATCCTTCCACACCATGACCAAACATTATCACCACATAGAGTCTGAATATAACTACCATCCTATTACTGAGCAAAGTCCAGTGCACAAAGACCAGTGGATTCACACCGAAAATACCCCCTCAAAATCTGCAGTATGTAAACTTGGTCTAAAGTAGCGATGTCCTCCTTCGTGCCCCTCACCACACACAATATAAATATTCACATCTGTCTCCGACATATAATAGCCTTAGGAACCCAATTTATAGCCTTAGGAACCAGAATAAAACTCTGCACAGTACAGGGATACTACACAAAATGATGTCACAGTACAGGTATAATACACACAGTGATATCACAGTACAGGGATAATACACCCAGTGATGTCACAGTACATGGGTGATAAACACAGTGATGTCACAGTACATGGGTGATACACACAGTGATGTCACAGTACATGGGTGATACACACAGTGATGTCACAGTACATGGGTGATACACACAGTGATGTCACAGTACAGGAGGGATACACACAGTGATGCCACACTGCAGAGATAATGCACACAGTGATGTCACATGTCACGCTCCCCTGCCATGCTCCCCGGCTCCCCTGCCATGCTCCCCGGCTCCCCTGCCTTGCTCACCGGCTCCCCTGCCACGCGTCCCCCGCTCCACAGCCTCCATGCCCCATCACCTGCGGTCCCCAGGCAGCCCGGTCCCCGCTCCCGGCGCCCGTCGGCAACTCTGATCCAGCCTGGCACTCCGGCCTCCTGTGCACCGCTCCCTGCTCTGGCTTCTGGCACCCGGGCCTCGCGCATGCGCATTAGGGCGCGCGCGCAGTCATTGACCCTCTCTTAAAGGGCCAGTGTCCTCCAACAAGATATTGAAGTATCAGGTACAGGGTATATAGGGGGATCCTTTCCAAGTGGGCGGGGCCTGTTCTTCGTGTTTGCTAAGCTAGGAGTCAGGTCTCTTTGTGTCCTGTGCCATACTTACCTATCTCTCTCGTAGAGTCGCTCCTGCCTCGCCATCCGGTCCTGACGATACCCGAACCCCGAACGGTGACTGTCTGCCATCCCATCAGTTCCTACCATCTCCGATCCCTGTGGTGACCCACCTTCTCGCTCCGTTGGTTCTGGATTCTGCCTGACGTCATCTCGGCCTCCGAACCTGAGCTCCGTCACCCGGACTACCTTCAGAGACCCCGTGGTTCCAGGGACTTCTTCACTCCACTCCTCTGAACGGACTGTCCTGCTACCCGTAGTGTTCCGGCTACCGGGCACTTTGCCCTCGGTGAGGTGTTCAGCCCAGTGGATCCACCTCCTGGGTCTGCCCGTCCACCTGGTCCTAACAGTAAGAACAGGCCATGGATCCCGCCGAAGCACTAGCGGCCCAGCTGGGCACCTTGCAGCAAGAACTCGTACGACAGCGCGAGACCCAGTCCCGCATGCTGGCCTTCATGTCCTCGGTGGATACCCGCCTGAACACGCTGCAAGCAACTGCCACGTCCCTGCCATCTCAGGCTTCTACTGCCCAGTCCACGGCCACGGTTCCCGTGGTGGCTACCTCGGAAGCTTCTAAACTCCGCTTGGCCTCTCAACACCGTTATGCCGGAGATCCCAAGACCTGCAGAGGATTCTTAAATCAGTGCTCCCTCCACTGTAAGCTGCTTCCGCACCTGTTTGCCTCCGACCAAGCCAAGGTGGCGTTTGTGATGTCCCATCTAGAGGGTGAGGCACTGGCCTGGATGAACCCCTTGTGGGAAAAGGAGGACCCTGTAACCGCTAACATCCAGGACTTCCTGCAGGCGTTTAGAACCTCCTTTGACGAACCCGGGCGTACTACCGGGGATTGAACCAAATCACCGTGAAAAATAAATACCCCCTGCCGCTCATCCCTGAATTGTTTGATCGGCTTAGAGGAGCTCGTGTGTTTACCAAGTTGGATCTTCGGGGTGCCTACAACCTGGTCCGCATCCGCTCTGGGGACGAATGGAAGACCGCATTCAATACTCGCGATGGGCACTATGAATACTGTGTGATGCCCTTCGGCCTGTGTAACGCACCAGCAGTCTTTCAAGAATTGGTGAACGACGTGTTCCGGGATCTTCTCTACGTCTGTGTGGTGGTGTATCTGGATGACATCCTGGTCTTCTCTTCGGACCTCCAGACCCACAGAGAGAACGTGCAGCTGGTACTACAAAGACAGAGAGAATCGTCTGTACGCCAAGTACGAGAAGTGTGTCTTCGAGCGGTCTTCTCTTCCCTTCCTGGGCTACATAATCTCCGATACCGGTCTGCAGATGGACCCAGAGAAGGTATCTTCCGTTCTCAACTGGCCCCCTCCTTCCGGACTGAAGGCAATCCAACGGTTTCTTGGATTTGCAAACTATTACCGTCAGTTTATCCCTCACTTCTCTGCCCTGACTGCGCCTCTCTCCGCCTTGACCAAGAAGGGGGCTAATCCGAAGGACTGGTCACCTGCGGCCGACGCCGCGTTTGGCTCCCTGAAACAGGCATTTGCTTCCTCTCCTGTGCTCCACCGTCCTGAGTTAAACCGACAGTTCACCTTGGAGGTGGATGCCTCCTCCTCGGGAGCCGGAGCAGTGCTCATGCAGAAGTCCTCCTCCGGGAAGATGGTTACTTGCGGTTTCTACTCCAAGAGCTTCTCAGCGCCTGAACGCAACTACACCATCGGTGACCGAGAGCTATTAGCAGTCAAACTGGCTCTGGAGGAGTGGCACTACCTTCTGGAGGGAGCAGTGTACCCTGTGATCATTTACACGGACCACAAGAACCTGGAATACCTGCGGTCCGCTCAGCGACTAAACCCACGACAAGCCAGGTGGTCCTTGTTCTTTGCCAGGTTCGATTTTCAGCTCCATTTTCGGCCCGCGGACAAGAATGTGCGAGCAGATGCCTTGTCCAGGTCATTCATGCCCATGGAACAGGAGGAGGAGACATCCCAGCCCATCATCTGCCCAAGTAAAATCGTTCCGGTGGCCCCTGTCACCCTGGCCCAGATACCGCCCGGGAAGACCTATGTCTCTGAGACTGACAGACACAAAGTGTTGCTGGGGCCATGCCTTGAAAATAGTCGGCCATGCTGGGCAGAAGAGAACATGGAGTACAATTGTATGTCGCTACTGGTGGCCATCCCTTCGCACGGACGTCGCGTCTTTTGTCTCAGCCTGCTCCTCTTGTGCCAGGAACAAGACGCCCAAACACCTGCCATATGGTCGCCTTCTGCCTCTGCCAATTCCCTCCGTTCCGTGGCAACACATTGCAATGGACTTTATTACAGACTTGCCCTTGTCCGCCGGACACACAGTCATATGGGTCGTGGTGGATCGGTTCTCCAAAATGGCTCATTTCGTCCCTATGGCTGGACTCCCCTCTGCCCAGGAACTCGCTGACGCCTACATACAGCACATCTTCCGGTTGCATGGCTTTCCATCTCACATTGTGTCCGACAGAGGAACTCAGTTTACCTCCCGCTTCTGGAGGGCCCTCTGCCAACATCTGGGAGTGGCTCTGGACTTTTCTTCAGCCTACCATCCTCAGTCGAATGGCCAAGTGGAACGAGTCAATCAGATCCTGACCTCCTTCCTACGTCACTACGTTAATGCCCATCACGATGACTGGTCCACGCTTCTTCCTTGGGCTGAATTCTCCCATAACCACCACGTCAGTGAGTCCTCCTCCAGCTCTCCCTTCCATGTCGTTTACGGACTTCAGCCTTCCGTCCCATTACCTGTATCCTCTTCCTCGGATGTCCCTGCTGCTGATGCTGTAGTCCGTGACTTTACAACAATTTGGGACTCTGTCAAGACGTCCCTTGGACGTGCTTCTCTGCGGATGAAGAGACACGCAGACAAGAGGCGTCTGGATCCTCCGTGTTTCTCTCCAGGAGATCTGGTCTGGCTTGCTTCCAAGTACGTCCGATTGAAGCTACCATCATACAAGCTGGGTCCTCGCTACATCGGGCCGTTTAAGGTCATCAGCAAAATTAACGAGGTCTCCTACAAGCTGCAGCTCCCGGCCACGATGAGAATCCCCAACTCCTTCCACGTCTCCCTGCTCAAGCCAGTTGTCCTTGGTCCCTTCTCCGCTGCTGCCAGTTCTGCTCCTCCTCCTATTGCTGATGATGACATCTATGCGGTAAGGGATATCGTGGCCATGAAGACCGTGCGGGGCCGACAGTTCTTCCTGATGGACTGGGCTGGGTATGGTCCTGAGGATCGGTCCTGGGAACCCCGGGAGAATGTGGGTACTCCCCTGATACGTGCCTTCCTGTCCCGGTTGCGGGGAGGGGGGCGAGGGGGAGGGGGTACTGTCACGCTCCCCGGCTCCTCGGCCATGCTCCCCTGCTCCCCTGCCATGCTCCCCGGCTTCCCTGCCTTGCTCCCCGGCTCCCCTGCCACGCGTCCCCCGCTCCACAGCCTCCATGCCCCATCACCTGCGGTCCCCAGGCAGCCCGGTCCCCGCTCCCGGCGCCCGTCGGCAACTCTGATCCAGCCCGGCACTCCGGCCTCCTGTGCACTGCTCCCTGCTCTGGCTTCTGGCACCCGGGCCTCGCGCATGCGCATTAGGGCGCGCGCGCGGTCATTGACCCTCTCTTAAAGGGCCAGTGTCCTCCAACAGGATATTGAAGTATCAGGTACAGGGTATATAGGGGGATCCTTTCCAAGTGGGCGGGGCCTGTTCTTCGTGTTTGCTAAGCTAGGAGTCAGGTCTCCTTGTGTCCTGTGCCATACTTACCTATCTCTCTCGTAGAGTCGCTCCTGCCTCGCCATCCGGTCCTGACGATACCCGAACCCCGAACGGTGACTGTCTGCCATTCCGTCAGTTCCTACCATCTCCGATCCCTGTGGTGACCCACCTTCTCGCTCCGTTGGTTCCGGATTCTGCCTGACGTCATCTCGGCCTCCGAACCTGAGCTCCGTCACCCGGACTACCTTCAGAGACCCCGTGGTTCCAGGGACTTCTTCACTCCACTCCTCTGAACGGACTGTCCTGCTACCCGTAGTGCTCCGGCTACCGGGCACCTTGCCCTCGGTGAGGTGTTCAGCCCAGTGGATCCACCTCCTGGGTCTGCCCGTCCACCTGGTCCTAACATCACAGTACAGGGATAATACACACAGTGATGTCACAGTACAGGGATAGCACACAAAGTGATGTCACAGTACAGGGATAATACACACAGTGATGTCACAGTAAAGGGATAATACACACAGTGATGTCACAGTACAGGGATATTACACATTGATGACACAGTATAGGGATAGTACACACAGTGATGTCACAGTACAGGGATAATACACACAGTGATGTCACAGTGCAGGGATAATACAAACAGTGATGTCACAGTACAGGGATCATACACAGTGATGTCACAAGACAGGGCAGTTTCTTTCCGTAGTGATACAGGCAGACATTTGTACATTATAATAATCACCCGCTCCTGTGATGGGAGGGATCATGTTAGTGGCAGCCTCCGGCCTCCGTGCTGCACTTCCTGTGACTCCTCCTGGCTGTGTTCAGATCCTCTACTCTGCTTTTTTCTTTCTATTCCTTCTGTTCTCTTTTGCTCCCTGTTTGCTCTGCTGTCTGTTTCCTCTGCTCATTCTGGTCTCTGCTCCTTCTCCCTCTTTCCCCTGCTCTCTGCTCTATGTTTGCTCAGGTCTCTGCTCCTTCTGCACTGTTTTCTTTTTCATCTTTTCTTTCTCCCACGCTGAACAGAACAAGTTCCACGCACTCTTCTGACTGGCTGTTCCCCTCCCTGGCATCACTCACAGCTCTCGGATTGGAAGAAGATGCTGCCTGGCCACTTCTGTCGGGACTTGACTGTTTGGGAACCCAGGAGGTCCCCTTCACTAACGGATTTGGCAAATTCACGGCGACTCCTAGCCTTGCCGGGGTCCGAAAAGCCCCTGCCAATGGTGCTGGCTTCTCCTTGTGTACCGGTCCGGTACCGCCGGGCCACCGCCCGTCCACGGTCCTTACGGCAAACTCCGATAGGTCACTCCTGCAGACGGTCACCACCGTCTGCCAACCTTGCTGCTCCGTCCGGGCCACACACCCGGACCCACTTCAGTCTGCTCTCTTGCCACTTCACTACTGCTCACTTTTCCTCCTTCCACTTTCACTGTCCAAGCTAATCTCCTAACTCCTTCACTTCCCTATCTTAACTCCCTTCCTTTTCCTGCCTCCAGGACTGTGAACTCCTCGGTGGGTGGAGACCAACCGCCTGGTTCCGCCCCTTGGTGTGGACATCAGCCCCTGGAGGAAGGCAACAAGGGTTTTGTGTCTGGCTTAGATGTGCCTAACCGGGGTGTAGGGTGTGGTGATGTAGTTACCTGTGGCCCCTGGCTAGTCCAGGGCGCCACATATGTATCCCCTCTCATTTGGTCTGCTGTTGTAGTAGCATTTTATCAGATCCAGGTTCTCTTGCCTTGTCCATTTATGGTTTGTTCCAGTAGCCCATTTATCATCAGGTTGTCCTGGTTCCTCAACGACAGAAGGCAACCGTCCAACCGTGAAGGGGAGACACCGCCACCGCCAAGGGCAACCGTTTCCCAGGGCCAGCGCCTGCGGGCAAAAGGGGCTCCTCCGGCCCACATCCAAGTCGGGGAGCGGGTTACCGGTGGATACCCATCGGAATCAACATAGAACATAGGTGCAGGGAGAGACAGTCATCACTAACCTACGGGGAAGAAGCAACCGCAGCCGTCTGGGGGACCCGTCCATCCAGCCGTGTGTTTTACCGAGAACTGTGTCATCGTCTCAGGCTGAGTGAGTACCCCGTGCCGTACGGCACAGCGCTGCCCCGGCGACCCTGCACCTCACCAGGCCCCGCAACCCGTCTGCCATCATCCCTACCTACCTCATCACCGGGCCCCGGGACAACCAACCCCCTACCCACGGAGGTGAGAAATACCAACTCAGCTGCTCCCTGTCACCGCTCCCGGGATCCCCGTCCAGAGCAGCGGTGGTGTCACCAAAATCACCACAACCGTGGGTGGCGTCATGGACAATATCCATAATCAACACCCCCACAACCAATCACCCCCCTTTTCACTCACGGGCGAGGAGCGCCGCTCGAGTCCCCGGGATCCGGCCCACCGCTCGAGCCACCACCGAGCAGCAGCAGCAGCGGCAGCCGGACCCGAGCAGTGGGAGAGCGTAGCGTCCCTTCCTCCGCCCGCGACACATAAAGCGTATGAGGAAACTATGGATGGATAAAAGACCTGAATGTCCATTGACTGAGAAACAACTAGTTACCCAACGCTTCAATATCATAAAGAGAAAGCTATTATCACAACTTGAGATAGATTAACTGCACTGTATATCAACACCACAGGAAGACCTGGAAGAACAAGATGTGCAGCCCTCTGAAAATCCTGATCCAATTCTGTAACTAGAGGGTACAACAGCTGATCTGACACAGAAAATCATAGAGAAACTGAATACCATGAACCTCAGAGACCGATTGCCAAGGCTCAGCAGAGAAATACCACCAGAAAGTATGCTAGAAGACGCCAATAGAGCACTCGCATCAATACCCACCACCATAAGGCCCGTTTCACACGTCAGTGAAAAACACTGACGTTTTTCACTGGCGTGTAAAACACGCACATGTCCCTCCATGTGCCGTGAATCACGGCACACGTGGGTTGTCTAAGTGCAATCCGGGCTCCGTGGCCCGTGATTGCACTTAGAGATTAACTCACCTGTGCGCGCTCCCGTTCTCCATGGTGCTGATCGCTCCCGCGGTGCAGCATCCGGCCGGCGCTAACCCCCGCAGCAGCTGCTTCCGGGTCGGTTGTTTCGTGCATCATGAATATGCGCGACAGTAATGAGCCGGCTTAGAAGCAGCAGGCTGCACGGGCTGCAGAGGGACATCGGTGGAGCCGGGTGAGTAAAAATTATTTTTATTTTAAAAGCACGTTTTTTTCTGGCACGTGTTTCATGGACCACACCACTGCGTGGTCCGTGGGACATCAGTGATGCCAGAAAAAAATGGACATGTCTCCGTGCGGCAATCACGGACACGCGGGTACGCCGCACGGAGACACGTGCAGTGAAAAATCACTGATGTGTGAGCAGACCCATTCATTATAATGGGTCTGCGTATGTCAGTGATTCTGGTACGTTTAAAAAAAAGCACAAACGTACCAGAATCACTGATGAGTGAAACAGGCCTAACACAAACTAATAAACTGATCTATGCCACTGCCTCAGTAATTCTGGAAATGCTTGGCTATACTAACAACAATAAAAGCACATGCCCACCATGGAAAAGAAGACTGGAGGCAAAAATCAAGGTGACACGAAGAGAAGTCAGCCAACTAACAGAAGCACAGAAGGGTGTAAAGATCAAGAATAAGACCAAGCTGAACAAGTACAAAGGCCTGACTCCATCTGAAGCCCTAGAGACTGCAAAACAAAGGCTTACAGCACTGGCTGCAAGACTAGAGAGATACACTAGAGAAGGTGAGGCCAAGAGGATAAATGCCTTGTTCTCCAAAGAACCATCCAAGGTGTATTCCCAGATGCAGAATAACAGCACAATAGCAGCAATTCCACCGATAGCAGAGACTGAACAATACTGGAGGGACATATGGGAGAAGGAAAAAACACACAACACCGCTGCAAAGTGGCTGCAAGATCTGAGAATGAAACACAATAACCACCCAGAACAAGATCCAGTTACCATCACAGAAGTAGACATCCAAGAGCGCATCAAGAACATGAAGAGCTGGACAGCACCTGGCCCAGACATGATCCACACCTACTGGCTAAAGAAATTGACAGCAGTACATGAACGGCTGGCAAAACAGATGAACCAACTGCTAGAAGCAGGCCACCACCCAGCTTGGCTAACACAAGGAAGAACAGTGCGGTTCATGAAGGACCCTTGTAAAGGAACAATTCCATCCAACTATCGTCCAATAACCTGCCTTACAACGACATGGAAACTCCTGTCAGGCATCATAGCCACCAAGCTACAGAACCATATGAATCAGTACATGAATCCAGCTCAGAAAGGCATTGGGAACAACACCAGAGGCTCTAAGCACCAGCTGCTAGTGGATAGAGCAGTTGCTCAAGACTCAAGATCCAGACAGACCAATCTCAGCACAGCCTGGATTGACTATAGAAAAGCCTATGACTCAATGCCACACACATGGATCTGTGAATGCTTGGCTCTCTACAATGTCAATAGGAAATTAAGAACCTTCCTCAGCAACTCAATGGGGCTATGGAGGACAACACTGGAAGTCAACTCAAGGCAACTAGCACAAGTGTCCATCAAATGTGGCATATACCAAGCTGATGCACTATTCCCATTGCTGTTCTGCATAGGCTTAAATCCCCTCAGTCAGATAATAACAGAGTCTGGCTATGGATACAAGTTCAAGAGTGGAAGCACCATCAGCCACCTACTCTACATGGATGACATCAAGCTGTATGCGAAAAATGAACGAGACATCAGTTCACTGATCCACCTGACCAGGATATACAGCGAAGACATTGGGATGTCCTTCGGACTGGAGAAGTGTGGCCGGCTGGTCATAAAGAGAGGCAAGGTAGTAAAGACTGATGGAGTAGAACTACCGGCAGGGCACATAGCAGATGTACAAACCTGCTACAAGTACCTTGGCATCCCACAGGGATACGGTAACCATGATGAGGAGGCAAGGAAAGCAGCAACATCCAAATACCATCAAAGGGTAAGACAGGTCCTAAAGAGCCAGCTCAATGGGAAGAATAAGATCCGCGCCATCAATACATACGCTCTGCCAGTTATCAGATACCCTGCTGGCATAGTGTGCTGGCCAAAAGAAGAAATGGAAGCTGCAGATGTGAAGACCCGGAAGCTCCTCACAATGCATGGTGGTCTCCACCCCAAGTCAAACACCCAAAGATTGTATACCAACAGAAAGGAGGGTGGTCGAGGCTTGATAGGTGTCCAAGCCACCATCATGGATGAAACAAGAAGTATCCAGGAATACATCAGAAAAATGGCACCAAAAGATGAAATGCTAAAGGAGAGCCTAAGACAGCAACAACAACAGTCCGAGAAGGAAGAACAAGAACATAAAGTGCCATGGCAAGACAAGGCCCTGCATGGGATGTACCATAGACAGATAATGAAGGTGGCTGACATGAAGAAATCCTACCAATGGCTGGAGAAAGCTGGACTCCAGGACAGCACAGAGGCACTAATCATAGCAGCACAAGAGCAGGCGCTAAGTACCAGATCCATAGAAGCAGGGATCTACCACACAAGACAAGACCCAAGGTGTAGACTATGTAAAGAAACCACGGAAACAATCCAACATATAGTGGCAGGATGCAAAATGCAAGCAGGAACAGCGTACACCAAACGCCACAACCAAGTAGCGGGAATTGTATACAGGAATATCTGTACAGTGTATGGGCTAAGTCCCCCTACGTCCAGGTGGGAGACCCCAGAAAAAGTGGTGGAGAATGAAAGGGCTAAAATCCTGTGGGACTTCAAGATCCAGTCAGATAAGCAAGTGGTAGCTAACCAACCAGATATCGTGATAGTAGACAAGGGTCAGAAGACAGCAATGATAATAGATGTGGCAGTGCCTAATGACAGTAACATCAGAAAGAAGGAATATGAGAAGCTGGAGAAATACCAGGGCCTTAAAGAACAACTGGAGAAGATGTGGAAGGTGAAGGTAACAGTGATTCTGTGAAGCCCCACAGGTGTTGTGTCGGTGCATTACCTTCAGGGACTCCACTCGGCTGGATCTTGTCACTGGTAGGAAAATCTTCTATTTGTCGTGACGCCACTCTCAGTATTGCGGTCAGTGGGGACCGCCACTGCAGGTTGAGGGACGCCTGGGGCTGATGGTGAGTGCAGTTAGTTGGAATAGCCTCCTGAGAGTGAGGCAAGCCCCAGGGCCCTGTGTAGGTGCGTAGTACCACAAGGCGCAGAATAACTCCACACACGCAGAATGTCTTTCAGGGGTTTTACTCACTTCAGATGGCAGGGTGAGTAACCCGGGCGTAGCTGGGATGAACCAGGCTGGAACCAGGTATCCTTCAGGCTGACTTCTGATGGTGACTACCAACTCGCCTTCCTTAGCCCTTGGTGGTTTGGGGTAACCCCGACTTTTAGTCCCTATGGGGGTCACCCAGGGAAGTTGCTGAAGCCTCTCTCCCCTTCGATTGCCGTTTGCTTGTTGCCTGGGCCAGATCACTCCAGCTGCTTGCCTCCTGTGAACTGTGGGCCCTAACTGTGGCTACGTGGCTGCGGCTTTTAGGTGTTGTGGTGTGGGCTTTGAGGGCCCCACACCGGCAGGTTTAGCAGGGAAAGGTGGATCTATCCCCACTCCGGGATCTGCCGCCCGTTTGGGCCTGGTTCTCCCTAGCAGTCTCCTTACTTCCCACTCTGTGCTCTCTCTCTAGCTGGAGATGGGTTTCGGGTAGCACTCCTAGGTGACCGTTCTCCCCCGTCGGTAGCCACTGCGCGGACGCTGTCAGACTACAGCAGCCCACGGGGTCTGCTCCTCTCTGAGCTCCCTGGACTCTGCACTGAACCGGCTCACTGCTCCTCCTCTCCTGTTCTTGCCTACGCCACCTAGCAACCAAGCTCTCTTACCACACCCCTTGAGAGGAGATGGAGGCTTTTGGCCCCCTCCACTATTCCAGTGGAGGTGAAGGCTTTTCCCCCTCCTGGGATCCCCAGGGGTCCTCTCAAAGGTACATGTGTGAGACCTGATCACTATGCGCCTGTGTAGTCACACCTCGGTCAGCCTTCTGGATTACCTGTATTGTACTGTCCCCAGCATGGGTGCAGTACTCAGTGGTGCCTGACCAGGTCAGGGGCGCCACATTCCCCCTTAGTTATCACCAGCACGTCCTCGGGCTGCAAGACAACATTTTAAAATGCATAAAACATTAAAACATGTAAAACATTTTTAAAAGCACCAGGTACCATACATCACCACCCTCCACCCACAAGTCCGTTAACCCACCCAAAACCCTCTCACGTTGGCCGCGCCTTCAGCCACTTCTGGCAGGATGTAGAGGCGGCTTTCATGGGCTGGTGGTTTCAGGGTATACCTGGCCTGGTGGAGCCGCGCCTTCAGCCTCTTCTGGCAGGATGTAGAGGCGGCCTCCACAGTTGGTGCTGACCAGGTACCCTCTTTGTGGTGGAGAGCCAGGCCCCATAAACAGGCATGCTCTCTGGTTGCAGGTGAGCCAAGGCCCTATATACGGACGTGCTCCCTGGTTGCAGACGAGCCAAGCCCCTAAACAGGCTGACTCTGGTGGCGGTGGTGCCCTCTGGTGTAACTATTTACACTGCGAGAGTTTGTGGCTATAGCCAGTTCATAGCCTTAAGGTTCATTTCTCACATCAGTTTATGTGGGCACATTCTTAAACTTGTAAAACGTTGCAAAACAAACTTTTCAAACTGGTAACTTGCTTTACTTTACATGAACTTTATGCAGACTCCTCCTCACCAGGGCTTGGGCCTGTAGGGCTGCGGCACCTGTTGCTTTCTTGACCTTTTTCTTCATCTGTGGTAGTCTCGTCAGTAGGTCCTTTGTCTTTTCTTTCTTTATCGCTGTCTTTCCTTTCTTCTTCTTTAGGACATGGTGCTACATCTAGCGCATACCAGCCTCTTTCTCCTTGATGCATGGTAAATTGTACGGAGTCTCCCATCTTTAAGTTTCTTCCTGGATGTCCTCTGGGCAGGTGGGCTCTGACGTCTCTTCTATTGACAAAAATGCCCTCTTTCATACCTGGTGCCACTATAAAGCCATATCCGCTCTTCAAGTTAAAGTCCTCCACAACTCCTCTACAAAGGGGTCCTCTGACCTGTGCTTTGGCTCTTCTCAGGAACCGTTTTTCTTCTAGGTCTCTGGCCGTGACTTCTCTTTGCTCTGGGGATGGCGGTGCAGGGGAAAACTGGGTTCTGCTGCGGCGCCGTGTCTTGCGGGCTGGATTCTGCGAGGTACAGCTTACAAGCTCCCAGGTGAGGCTTTTAGGCAGATCTTCTTCAGCAGACGGTGTCAGGTCTTCTTCATCCCAGCGGGAATATGGCAACATCTCCGGCTCTGGGCATGGATCCACTTCTGGTATCTCCGAGGTCAGCTCCTCAGCCTCCTGGCCTCCTCTCCCCCTTAGTTCTTCTGAGCACTCCTTCGGTGGCAGTGCTGGGGATGGGCTTTCTTCAGCAGACCCAGACGGGGAACTCTTTGGCGTGGTTGCTGCAGGAGTTGTCGGAATCCTCTTGGGGGTGTGCGGAGGGAGCATGTACTGATCCACCATCTCCTGTGGGAACTTGGCCTCCATGTCAGCCTTCAGCTGCCAGTATGCAGGGTCCTCCCCCAGCGTGGGCTTCCTAGCAGGGACCTCCTTGGACTGGGGAGCGGTGTCTGCTCTGGCCTTGCAGGCCGGGGTAAATGGTGATGCAATCTTATCTTGGCGGGCCGCGCCTGGCATGGCGGCGGCCTGGTCTTGGCGGGCCGCGCCCTGTATGGCGGCGGCCTGGTCTTGGCGGGCTGCGCCCTGTATGGCGGCGGCCTGGATCGGCGTCGCAGCTGCGATGGGATCTGTGCAGGCTGGGCTGGGCGTCGCTGCAGCGATCGGAGCTTGGCGGGCCGCACCTGGCGGGGCTGCGGCCTGGTTCAGCACCTCACTTGCGGCGCGGACGAGCGTTGCTGCTGCGGTGGGGTCTCGGCGGGCCGGGCCTAGCATGGCGGCGGCCTGGGTCAGCGTCACACCCACGGCATGGATGAGGGTCGCGGTGGCAGCCGGTTCTCTGCGGGCCGGACTGGGCGTTGCTGCAGGGACCGGGTCTTGGTGGGCCGAGCAGGGCATCGCTGCGGCGGCCTGAGCTTGGCGGGCTGCACCTGGCGTGGCTGCGGCCTGCTTCAGCGTCGCCGCGCCGGACGCCTCTTCAGGGACCGCGGACGTGACAGCAGGGGTCGGGGCACTCGCGCTGGCAGGGGCATCACTGGACTCACCCATCGGTGGCAGCATCGGGGTCTGAGTCGTCACCGCCCGGTCTGGCACTCGGCGCGCGGCTCTCTCTTCATAGGCCTGAACCGCCGCGGTCATTCCCAGGAACTCCGCACGTCCCTCTCTGATCAGCCTTCCGACCCTGGCTTCCAGTTGATCGCAGAACTCAGCAAGCTCCCGACACCACCAGGCAGCGGAGCCTGGCTCTGGGTCTCTGCACTCAGACGCCATTTTCTCTAACAGCAAGCTGCTGGCTTCTTTTCCGTTCCGCCGTCTCTGGACGCTTCCGCTCCCTTCACAAGCGAGGTCAGAACTCTGCAGGGGATCTCTGGGTAGCCACACCTCTTCGTGGGCGGTAACTTCTCCCAGCGCGGGCTGCTGTTGTTTTTCGGCGCGCTTTTCATGGTGGCAATATGGCGGCGCTTCCAATTTTTCAAGCGGACCGCCCAGGCACATGGTCACCTGTCTGAACAGGTCTAGTCCTTATCCTGTTCGTGACGCCAGATGTGAAGCCCCACAGGTGTTGTGTCGGTGCATTACCTTCAGGGACTCCACTCGGCTGGATCTTGTCACTGGTAGGAAAATCTTCTATTTGTCGTGACGCCACTCTCAGTATTGCGGTCAGTGGGGACCGCCACTGCAGGTTGAGGGACGCCTGGGGCTGATGGTGAGTGCAGTTAGTTGGAATAGCCTCCTGAGAGTGAGGCAAGCCCCAGGGCCCTGTGTAGGTGCGTAGTACCACAAGGCGCAGAATAACTCCACACACGCAGAATGTCTTTCAGGGGTTTTACTCACTTCAGATGGCAGGGTGAGTAACCCGGGCGTAGCTGGGATGAACCAGGCTGGAACCAGGTATCCTTCAGGCTGACTTCTGATGGTGACTACCAACTCGCCTTCCTTAGCCCTTGGTGGTTTGGGGTAACCCCGACTTTTAGTCCCTATGGGGGTCACCCAGGGAAGTTGCTGAAGCCTCTCTCCCCTTCGATTGCCGTTTGCTTGTTGCCTGGGCCAGATCACTCCAGCTGCTTGCCTCCTGTGAACTGTGGGCCCTAACTGTGGCTACGTGGCTGCGGCTTTTAGGTGTTGTGGTGTGGGCTTTGAGGGCCCCACACCGGCAGGTTTAGCAGGGAAAGGTGGATCTATCCCCACTCCGGGATCTGCCGCCCGTTTGGGCCTGGTTCTCCCTAGCAGTCTCCTTACTTCCCACTCTGTGCTCTCTCTCTAGCTGGAGATGGGTTTCGGGTAGCACTCCTAGGTGACCGTTCTCCCCCGTCGGTAGCCACTGCGCGGACGCTGTCAGACTACAGCAGCCCACGGGGTCTGCTCCTCTCTGAGCTCCCTGGACTCTGCACTGAACCGGCTCACTGCTCCTCCTCTCCTGTTCTTGCCTACGCCACCTAGCAACCAAGCTCTCTTACCACACCCCTTGAGAGGAGATGGAGGCTTTTGGCCCCCTCCCCTATTCCAGTGGAGGTGAAGGCTTTTCCCCCTCCTGGGATCCCCAGGGGTCCTCTCAAAGGTACATGTGTGAGACCTGATCACTATGCGCCTGTGTAGTCACACCTCGGTCAGCCTTCTGGATTACCTGTATTGTACTGTCCCCAGCATGGGTGCAGTACTCAGTGGTGCCTGACCAGGTCAGGGGCGCCACATTCCCCCTTAGTTATCACCAGCACGTCCTCGGGCTGCAAGACAACATTTTAAAATGCATAAAACATTAAAACATGTAAAACATTTTTAAAAGCACCAGGTACCATACATCACCACCCTCCACCCACAAGTCCGTTAACCCACCCAAAACCCTCTCACGTTGGCCGCGCCTTCAGCCACTTCTGGCAGGATGTAGAGGCGGCTTTCATGGGCTGGTGGTTTCAGGGTATACCTGGCCTGGTGGAGCCGCGCCTTCAGCCTCTTCTGGCAGGATGTAGAGGCGGCCTCCACAGTTGGTGCTGACCAGGTACCCTCTTTGTGGTGGAGAGCCAGGCCCCATAAACAGGCATGCTCTCTGGTTGCAGGTGAGCCAAGGCCCTATATACGGACGTGCTCCCTGGTTGCAGACGAGCCAAGCCCCTAAACAGGCTGACTCTGGTGGCGGTGGTGCCCTCTGGTGTAACTATTTACACTGCGAGAGTTTGTGGCTATAGCCAGTTCATAGCCTTAAGGTTCATTTCTCACATCAGTTTATGTGGGCACATTCTTAAACTTGTAAAACGTTGCAAAACAAACTTTTCAAACTGGTAACTTGCTTTACTTTACATGAACTTTATGCAGACTCCTCCTCACCAGGGCTTGGGCCTGTAGGGCTGCGGCACCTGTTGCTTTCTTGACCTTTTTCTTCATCTGTGGTAGTCTCGTCAGTAGGTCCTTTGTCTTTTCTTTCTTTATCGCTGTCTTTCCTTTCTTCTTCTTTAGGACATGGTGCTACATCTAGCGCATACCAGCCTCTTTCTCCTTGATGCATGGTAAATTGTACGGAGTCTCCCATCTTTAAGTTTCTTCCTGGATGTCCTCTGGGCAGGTGGGCTCTGACGTCTCTTCTATTGACAAAAATGCCCTCTTTCATACCTGGTGCCACTATAAAGCCATATCCGCTCTTCAAGTTAAAGTCCTCCACAACTCCTCTACAAAGGGGTCCTCTGACCTGTGCTTTGGCTCTTCTCAGGAACCGTTTTTCTTCTAGGTCTCTGGCCGTGACTTCTCTTTGCTCTGGGGATGGCGGTGCAGGGGAAAACTGGGTTCTGCTGCGGCGCCGTGTCTTGCGGGCTGGATTCTGCGAGGTACAGCTTACAAGCTCCCAGGTGAGGCTTTTAGGCAGATCTTCTTCAGCAGACGGTGTCAGGTCTTCTTCATCCCAGCGGGAATATGGCAACATCTCCGGCTCTGGGCATGGATCCACTTCTGGTATCTCCGAGGTCAGCTCCTCAGCCTCCTGGCCTCCTCTCCCCCTTAGTTCTTCTGAGCACTCCTTCGGTGGCAGTGCTGGGGATGGGCTTTCTTCAGCAGACCCAGACGGGGAACTCTTTGGCGTGGTTGCTGCAGGAGTTGTCGGAATCCTCTTGGGGGTGTGCGGAGGGAGCATGTACTGATCCACCATCTCCTGTGGGAACTTGGCCTCCATGTCAGCCTTCAGCTGCCAGTATGCAGGGTCCTCCCCCAGCGTGGGCTTCCTAGCAGGGACCTCCTTGGACTGGGGAGCGGTGTCTGCTCTGGCCTTGCAGGCCGGGGTAAATGGTGATGCAATCTTATCTTGGCGGGCCGCGCCTGGCATGGCGGCGGCCTGGTCTTGGCGGGCCGCGCCCTGTATGGCGGCGGCCTGGTCTTGGCGGGCTGCGCCCTGTATGGCGGCGGCCTGGATCGGCGTCGCAGCTGCGATGGGATCTGTGCAGGCTGGGCTGGGCGTCGCTGCAGCGATCGGAGCTTGGCGGGCCGCACCTGGCGGGGCTGCGGCCTGGTTCAGCACCTCACTTGCGGCGCGGACGAGCGTTGCTGCTGCGGTGGGGTCTCGGCGGGCCGGGCCTAGCATGGCGGCGGCCTGGGTCAGCGTCACACCCGCGGCATGGATGAGGGTCGCGGTGGCAGCCGGTTCTCTGCGGGCCGGACTGGGCGTTGCTGCAGGGACCGGGTCTTGGTGGGCCGAGCAGGGCATCGCTGCGGCGGCCTGAGCTTGGCGGGCTGCACCTGGCGTGGCTGCGGCCTGCTTCAGCGTCGCCGCGCCGGACGCCTCTTCAGGGACCGCGGACGTGACAGCAGGGGTCGGGGCACTCGCGCTGGCAGGGGCATCACTGGACTCACCCATCGGTGGCAGCATCGGGGTCTGAGTCGTCACCGCCCGGTCTGGCACTCGGCGCGCGGCTCTCTCTTCATAGGCCTGAACCGCCGCGGTCATTCCCAGGAACTCCGCACGTCCCTCTCTGATCAGCCTTCCGACCCTGGCTTCCAGTTGATCGCAGAACTCAGCAAGCTCCCGACACCACCAGGCAGCGGAGCCTGGCTCTGGGTCTCTGCACTCAGACGCCATTTTCTCTAACAGCAAGCTGCTGGCTTCTTTTCCGTTCCGCCGTCTCTGGACGCTTCCGCTCCCTTCACAAGCGAGGTCAGAACTCTGCAGGGGATCTCTGGGTAGCCACACCTCTTCGTGGGCGGTAACTTCTCCCAGCGCGGGCTGCTGTTGTTTTTCGGCGCGCTTTTCATGGTGGCAATATGGCGGCGCTTCCAATTTTTCAAGCGGACCGCCCAGGCACATGGTCACCTGTCTGAACAGGTCTAGTCCTTATCCTGTTCGTGACGCCAGATGTGAAGCCCCACAGGTGTTGTGTCGGTGCATTACCTTCAGGGACTCCACTCGGCTGGATCTTGTCACTGGTAGGAAAATCTTCTATTTGTCGTGACGCCACTCTCAGTATTGCGGTCAGTGGGGACCGCCACTGCAGGTTGAGGGACGCCTGGGGCTGATGGTGAGTGCAGTTAGTTGGAATAGCCTCCTGAGAGTGAGGCAAGCCCCAGGGCCCTGTGTAGGTGCGTAGTACCACAAGGCGCAGAATAACTCCACACACGCAGAATGTCTTTCAGGGGTTTTACTCACTTCAGATGGCAGGGTGAGTAACCCGGGCGTAGCTGGGATGAACCAGGCTGGAACCAGGTATCCTTCAGGCTGACTTCTGATGGTGACTACCAACTCGCCTTCCTTAGCCCTTGGTGGTTTGGGGTAACCCCGACTTTTAGTCCCTATGGGGGTCACCCAGGGAAGTTGCTGAAGCCTCTCTCCCCTTCGATTGCCGTTTGCTTGTTGCCTGGGCCAGATCACTCCAGCTGCTTGCCTCCTGTGAACTGTGGGCCCTAACTGTGGCTACGTGGCTGCGGCTTTTAGGTGTTGTGGTGTGGGCTTTGAGGGCCCCACACCGGCAGGTTTAGCAGGGAAAGGTGGATCTATCCCCACTCCGGGATCTGCCGCCCGTTTGGGCCTGGTTCTCCCTAGCAGTCTCCTTACTTCCCACTCTGTGCTCTCTCTCTAGCTGGAGATGGGTTTCGGGTAGCACTCCTAGGTGACCGTTCTCCCCCGTCGGTAGCCACTGCGCGGACGCTGTCAGACTACAGCAGCCCACGGGGTCTGCTCCTCTCTGAGCTCCCTGGACTCTGCACTGAACCGGCTCACTGCTCCTCCTCTCCTGTTCTTGCCTACGCCACCTAGCAACCAAGCTCTCTTACCACACCCCTTGAGAGGAGATGGAGGCTTTTGGCCCCCTCCACTATTCCAGTGGAGGTGAAGGCTTTTCCCCCTCCTGGGATCCCCAGGGGTCCTCTCAAAGGTACATGTGTGAGACCTGATCACTATGCGCCTGTGTAGTCACACCTCGGTCAGCCTTCTGGATTACCTGTATTGTACTGTCCCCAGCATGGGTGCAGTACTCAGTGGTGCCTGACCAGGTCAGGGGCGCCACAATTCCAGTGGTGATAGGAGCACTTGGAGCAGTGACCCCTAAGTTGGAAAAATGGCTGCAACAGATTCCAGGAGCAACATCTGAGCTCTCTGTCCAGAAAAGCGCAGTGCTGGGAACAACTAAGATCCTGCGCAGAATCCTCAAACTCACAGGCCTCTGGTAGAGGACCCGAGAATGAGGAAGGACAAATAGCCACCTACAGGGGGTGAGAAGGTAATTTTATATATATATATATATATATATATATATATATATATATATATATATATATATATATATATATAGCGCCACTTTTATGCCATAAAAACTATTTTATAGGAAAAAAATGTTTTTGCCTTGCTGTATTCTGATAGCTATAACCTTTAATTTTCTGCTGATAGCGCTGTATGGCAGCTTGCTTTTTGTGGGACAAGATGACAATTTCAGCAGTTCCATTTTTATCTATACATGACTTTTTGATCTCGTTTTATTCCACTTTTTTGTCCGCTGAATGATGAAAAACCATAGTTTTTGCTATGAATTTTATTTATCTATGGTGCTCCCTGAAGGGGTTAACTAATGTGACAGTTTTATAGATCAGGTTGTTACAAACGCAGCGATACTACATTCGTGTACTTTATATTTTTTTTTCTCGAACTTTACTCTATGTCATAGCTGGAGAAAAAGACATGAACCGTACATCCAAAAATCATAAGTTGATCTAGTGCCACTAGGCAAAAATTTATGAAGCCCACTACCACATCAAAACGAACCTCTGAGTGGGTCCATACATTATTTAAGCCTTAAAGGTGCCACACTAACCACCGCCGCAGCGACAGTGCACCAGGTGACCTGGTGCCTCATGCTGCAAGGTTGAGTCCCCAAGACCAGGGCCGCCGAGGATCGCGCTTTCAATTGTATCGGCATCGCAGTTTCCGATACAATTGAGAGCAATGATGAGAGAGGGAGCAGCGCGCTCCCTCTCTTATCATTCTCCCTGTTGTGTCCCTGTCGGCGTTCTGACAGCTCTGCAGCGGAGCGCGGTGACATCATCACTGTGCGCCTGCTGAGAGGTCAGAGCGAGCAACAGCAGTGGACACGCCGAGGAGACCGGAGCAGCGGGGGAATGAGGATAAGTGAGTATGTACAATCACTGTATAGTACATGAGGGTGCCTACTGCTATCTCTGGCTCTGCACGGTGCTGTATACAGCTGTTCTATATACAAGCTGTATACTACATGAGGGTGCCTACTGCTATCTCTGGCTCTGCACGGTGCTGTACACAGCTGTGCTATATAGAAGCTGTATACTACATGAGGGAGGGTGCCTACTGCTATCTCTGGCTCTGCACTGTGCTGTATACAGCTGTGCTATATACAAGCTGTATACTACATGAGGGAGGGTGCCTACTGCTATCTCTGGCTCTGCACTGTGCTGTATACAGCTGTGCTATATACAAGCTGTATACTAGATGAGGGTGCCTACTGCTATCTCTGGCTCTGCACTGTGCTATATACAGCTGTGCTATATACAAGCTGTATACTAGATGAGGGTGCCTACTGCTATCTCTGGCTCTGCACGGGCTATATACAGCTGTGCTATATACAAGCTGTATACTACATGAGGATACCTAATGCTATCTGGGTCTGCACTGTACTATATAGGGCTGTGTACTACATGAGGGTGGCTAATGCTATCTGGCTCTGCACTGTGGTATATAGGGGCTGTATACTACATGAGGGTGCCTAATGCTATCTGACTCTGCAGTGTACTATATAGGGGCTCTACACTACATAAGGGTGCCTAATGCTATCTGGCTCTGCACTGTGGTATATAGGAATTGTATACTACATGAGGGTTCCTAATGCTATCTGCGTCTGTATTGTGCTATATGTGGGCTGTATACTACATGAGGGTGCCTATTGCTATCTGGGTCTGCATTGAGCTATATGTGGGCTGTATACTACATGAAAGTGCCTAATGCTATATGTGTCTGCATTGTGCTATATAGGCTCTATTTGTAAGTACCGTAAATCAGTAAATGAAGGTTAAGTGCCAAAAGATTTACAAAAAATACAAAATTTGTTTTATTAAGCAATCCGATACAGGGACACACAGTTAGTGCAATGAGTGAAAATAAAATCAATAACACACAGACAAAAAACAGGGCAGCTATGCGTGTCAGGATAAAATATCACGCCAAAGTCTTGGTTACAAGGAAGATGTAATTATTAAGAGATCAAAAGTGATTGTAAGTGGTACAATGCAAAATAGCATGGATGTAATTATATCTGAATCGATTGTACCAAAATCAACCACTAGAGGTCGCACAAGGTTAGGTCACAGATTTAATACAGGATACTGCAAACCACAGCTGAAAACAGTGTAGCAACAATGTGGCACAGATATTATAATAAATATGGGAGTTTATAATAATACATAAATAATGACCAGAATTGGTCTTTTACACTCTCAAAATTCATCACAAAAAGTCATAAACCATAAACATGCCAACTGTTTCAGCAAAGATGTACTATACATGTGTGACGCCCTGGGCAAGCCAGGGGTCACAGGTCATCACACCACCACACCCTACACCCCAGTTAGGAACACCAAAGCTAACCCAAAATCCTTGTTGCCTTCCTCCAGGGGCTGATGTCCACACCAGGGGGGTGGGCCAGGCGGTTGGCTCCGCCCACCGAGGAGTTCACAGCTCTGGAGGCGGGAAGAACCAGGCAGTCCAGCTAGGGACGGAGAGGAGTAAACAAGTAGATCAGTTAGGGACAGTTGTAAAGCCTGAAGTTGGTCCGGGTGTGTACCCCGGGCTGAGAGACAGCAAGGTCAGCAGACGGCGGTGATTGTCCGCAGAGGTGACTGCTTGGAGGTTGCTGGAAGGACCGCGGACGGGTAGTGGCCCGGCGGTCTGGAGCAGTATACGAAGAACAGTCAGCACCAGGGCAGGGGCCTTTCGGATCCCGGCAAGACTAGGAGTCGCCATAATTTGCCAAATCCGTCAGTGAAGGGGACGACTGTCTCCAAACAACCAAGTCCCGATTGAAGGCAACAGCCCAACCATTAAAGCAGAGACACCGCCAGGGCACCAGTTTCTGAGGGCCAGCGCCTGCGGGCAAAGAGTAGAGCTCCTCTGGTCCAGCTTGAAGCCGGGGAGCGGTTTACCGGTAGAGTTGAGCGCGGTTCGTGGTTCGTGGTTCTCCAGTTCGCGGCTCGAGTGATTTTTGGGCTGTTCGAGATCGAACTAGAACTCGAGCTTTTTGCTAAAAGCTCGATAGTTCTAGATACGTTCGAGAACGGTTCTAGCAGCAAAAAGCAGGGCTTTTTACAGCTACAGTGAGCAGGAGCCATCGCTGGCAGCCTGCCACAAGCTGGTAACCAAGATAAACATCGGGTATCCAAGCAAAGCGCTTTGGTTAGTAACCCGATGTTTATCTTAGTTACGTGCAGGAAGCCCACACTTTCCCGCTCAGCTCGCTCCACCCCCTCCTGCCCGCGGCATGTACACATACATACACATACACAAACACACACACACACACATCCACCCCCCCCCGCCCGCCCGCCCGCCCGCTCGCTCGCTCGCTCGCTCGGCTTACCTGCGGTGATGAAGTCCCGCCATCCCGACCTCAGCGCTGTCACTGTCCTCCATGGCCGCCGCTTGTCACATCACCTATCGCTTCCGACCCGAGACTGACACTGGCGGTGACGTCACGGACCTCTCGCGATACTTGATGTGAAGGCGCCGGTCATTGACCTCAGTGACAGGGGCTGTCAGTGTGCTGGAGATCAGCGCAGGTAATGTACCTCACTGACAGCAGCACTTGTCACCCCCCTGCAGTGACCTGGGCTGACCCATTGATGTTAGCTTAGGTCACTGCACTGCTCTCCCAGCCAATGGGGAACATCCTGCTCTTCATTGACTGAGACAGTGTGCATCGTCATGGCAACCCCTTGGATTACACCAGACCTGGATTTGTTTTTCAATCTAATAAATTGGTTAAAGAGGGAATGTTTTGGGGAGTGTTTTTTCAAATAAAAATGTGTTTGTCGTGTATTTTTTTTTTATTACTGACTGGGTTGGTGATGTCGGGTATCTGATAGACGCCTGACCTCACCAACCCCAGGGCTTGATGCCAGGTGACATTACACATCTGGTATTAACCCCAAATATTACCCCGTTTGCCACCGCACCAGGGCGCGGGATGAGCTGGGGCGAAGCACCAGGATTGGCGCATCTAATGGATGCGCCACTTCTGGGGCGGCTGCGGCCTGCTATTTTTAGGCTGGGGAGATTCCAATAACCATGGACCTCCCTAGTCTGAGAATATCAGGCCCCAGCTGTCTGCTTTACCTTGGCTGGTGATCCAATTTTGGGGGACCCCTACGTGTTTTTTTTTTTAATTATTTATTTAATTTAAAATAACAGCGTGGGGTGCCCTCAGTTTTGGATTACCAGCCAAGGTGAGGTTGCCAGCTGTGGTCTGCAGGCTGCAGCCGTCTGCTTTACCCTAGCTGGCTACAAAACTAGGGGGAACCCTATGTCATTTTTTTTTCATTTTTTTGGCTAAATACAAAGCTAAGCACCCCTTAGTGCTACATAAAAGGTACCAAAGGGTGTTCCACTTTTTCTCCATTTTTTTCTCCACTTTCTCTCCACTTTTTCTCCACTTTTTCTCCATTTTTTTCTCCACTTATTCTCCACTTTTTCTCCTCTTATTCTCCACTTTTTCTCCTCTTATTCTCCACTTTTTCTCCACTTTTTCTCCACTTTTTCTCCACTTTTTCTCCACTTTTTCTCCTCTTATTCTCCTCTTTTTCTCCACTTTTTCTCCACTTTTTCTCCACTTTTTCTCCACTTTTTTCTCCACCTTCTCCACTTTTTTCTCCACTTTTTCTCCTCTTATGCTCCACTTTTTCTCCTCTTAATCTCCACTTTTTCTCCACTTTTTTCTCCACTTTTTCTCCTCTTATGCTCCACTTTTTCTCCACTTTTTCTCCACTTTTTCTCCACTTTTTCTCCACTTTTTCTCCACTTTTTCTCCACTTTTTCTCCTCTTAATCTCCACTTTTTCTCCTCTTATGCTCCACTTTTTCTCCACTTTTTCTCCACTTTTTCTCCACTTTTTCTCCACTTTTTCTCCACGTTTTCTCCACGTTTTCTCCACTTTTTTCTCCACTTTTTCTCCTCTTATGCTCCACTTTTTCTCCTCTTAATCTCCACTTTTTCTCCACTTTTTCTCCACGTTTTCTCCACTTTTTTCTCCACTTTTTCTCCTCTTATGCTCCACTTTTTCTCCACTTTTTCTCCACTTTTTCTCCACTTTTTCTCCACTTTTTCTCCACTTTTTCTCCTCTTAATCTCCACTTTTTCTCCTCTTATGCTCCACTTTTTCTCCACTTTTTCTCCACTTTTTCTCCTCTTATGCTCCACTTTTTCTCCACTTTTTCTCCACTTTTTCTCCACTTTTTCTCCACTTTTTCTCCACGTTTTCTCCACGTTTTCTCCACGTTTTCTCCACTTTTTTCTCCACTTTTTCTCCTCTTATGCTCCACTTTTTCTCCACTTTTTCTCCACTTTTTCTCCACTTTTTCTCCACTTTTTCTCCACTTTTTTTCTCCACTTTTTCTCCACTTTTTCTCCTCTTATGCTCCACTTTTTCTCCACTTTTTCTCCACTTTTTCTCCACTTTTTCTCCTCTTATGCTCCACTTTTTCTCCACTTTTTCTCCACTTTTTCTCCTCTTATGCTCCACTTTTTCTCCACTTTTTCTCCACTTTTTCTCCTCTTATGCTCCACTTTTTCTCCACTTTTTCTCCACTTTTTCTCCACTTATGCTCCACTTTTTCTCCACTTTTTCTCCACTTTTTCTCCATTTTTTTCTCCACTTTTTTCTCCACTTTTTCTCCTCTTATGCTCCACTTTTTCTCCTCTTAATCTCCACTTTTTCTCCACTTTTTCTCCACGTTTTCTCCACTTTTTTCTCCACTTTTTCTCCTCTTATGCTCCACTTTTTCTCCACTTTTTCTCCACGTTTTCTCCACGTTTTCTCCACGTTTTCTCCACTTTTTTCTCCACGTTTTCTCCACTTTTTTCTCCACGTTTTCTCCTCTTATGCTCTACTTTTTCTCCACTTTTTCTCCACTTTTTCTCCTCTTATTCTCCACTTTTTCTCCACTTTTTCTCCACTTTTTCTCCACTTTTTTCTCCACCTTCTCCACTTTTTCTCCACTTTTTTCTCCACTTTTTCTCCTCTTATGCTCCACTTTTTCTCCTCTTAATCTCCACTTTTTCTCCACTTTTTCTCCACTTTTTCTCCACTTTTTCTCCACTTTTTTCTCCACTTTTTCTCCTCTTATGCTCCACTTTTTCTCCACTTTTTCTCCACTTTTTCTCCACTTTTTCTCCACTTTTTCTCCACTTTTTCTCCTCTTAATCTCCACTTTTTCTCCTCTTATGCTCCACTTTTTCTCCACTTTTTCTCCACTTTTTCTCCACGTTTTCTCCACTTTTTTCTCCACTTTTTTCTCCACTTTTTCTCCTCTTATGCTCCACTTTTTCTCCACTTTTTCTCCACTTTTTCTCCACGTTTTCTCCACGTTTTCTCCACGTTTTCTCCACTTTTTTCTCCACTTTTTTTCCTCTTATGCTCCACTTTTTCTCCACTTTTTCTCCACTTTTTCTCCTCTTAATCTCCACTTTTTCTCCACTTTTTCTCCACTTTTTCTCCACTTTTTTCTCCACTTTTTTCTCCACTTTTTCTCCACTTTTTCTCCACTTTTTCTCCTCTTATGCTCCACTTTTTCTCCACTTTTTCTCCTCTTAATCTCCACTTTTTCTCCTCTTAATCTCCACTTTTTCTCCACTTTTTCTCCACTTTTTCTCCTCTTATGCTCCACTTTTTCTCCACTTTTTCTCCACTTTTTCTCCACTTTTTCTCCACTTTTTCTCCACTTTTTCTCCTCTTATGCTCCACTTTTTCTCCACTTTTTCTCCTCTTATGCTCCACTTTTTCTCCACTTTTTCTCCACTTTTTTCTCCACTTTTTCTCCTCTTATGCTCCACTTTTTCTCCACTTTTTCTCCACTTTTTCTCCACTTTTTCTCCTCTTATGCTCCACTTTTTCTCCACTTTTTCTCCACTTTTTCTCCATTTTTTTCTCCACTTTTTCTCCACTTATTCTCCTCTTATTCTCCTCTTATTCTCCTCTTATTCTCCTCTTATTCTCCACTTTTTCTCCACTTTTTCTCCACTTTTTCTCCACTTTTTCTCCTCTTATTCTCCACTTTTTCTCCACTTTTTCTCCACTTTTTCTCCATTTTTTTCTCCACTTTCTCCACTTTTTCTCCACTTTTTCTCCACTTTTTCTCCATTTTTTTCTCCACTTTCTCCACTTTTTCTCCACTTTTTCTCCACTTTTTTCTCCACTTTTTCTCCTCTTATGCTCCACTTTTTCTCCACTTTTTCTCCACTTTTTCTCCTCTTAATCTCCACTTTTTCTCCTCTTATGCTCCACTTTTTCTCCTCTTATGCTCCACTTTTTCTCCTCTTATGCTCCACTTTTTCTCCACTTTTTCTCCTCTTATGCTCCACTTTTTCTCCTCTTAATCTCCACTTTTTCTCCTCTTATGCTCCACTTTTTCTCCACTTTTTCTCCACTTTTTCTCCTCTTATGCTCCACTTTTTCTCCTCTTATGCTCCACTTTTTCTCCACTTTTTCTCCACTTTTTCTCCTCTTATGCTCCACTTTTTCTCCACTTTTTCTCCACTTTTTTCTCCACTTTTTCTCCTCTTATGCTCCACTTTTTCTCCACTTTTTCTCCACTTTTTCTCCACTTTTTCTCCACTTTTTCTCCTCTTAATCTCCACTTTTTCTCCTCTTATGCTCCACTTTTTCTCCTCTTATGCTCCACTTTTTCTCCACTTTTTCTCCTCTTATGCTCCACTTTTTCTCCTCTTAATCTCCACTTTTTCTCCTCTTATGCTCCACTTTTTCTCCACTTTTTCTCCTCTTATGCTCCACTTTTTCTCCACTTTTTCTCCTCTTATGCTCCACTTTTTCTCCACTTTTTCTCCACTTTTTTCTCCACTTTTTCTCCTCTTATGCTCCACTTTTTCTCCACTTTTTCTCCACTTTTTCTCCACTTATGCTCCACTTATTCTCCACTTTTTCTCCACTTTTTCTCTACTTTTTCTATGGTCGGTCTACCCATTAGCTCTGCCATGCATAGTGTAGCTCTACACCTACTGCACATGTTACTTTATGATTGACATCTCTTTCGTACCAGAGCTGTCTAAGTCTACTCTGACCCCATATTTGTCATTACTATATTGTCCTTGTACTGTATTATGACATTTGTATCATGTGTTTCATTTCTTGCTGTGTTGCAATTTTTTTGCTGCATCCCAATTGTACCTCTACATTGTTCGAGTTTATGTTATTGTTCTCTCACTCTTATGTGATACTGATTATTGTCATTTTTCATGATTACATGCAGATAAGTCCAATCTGACGAAGGCTCAGGCCGAAACGTCATTTGTAACTTGTTTTGGACAAAAACATATATGCTTATGAAAAAAAAATTTTCTTAATACGGACCAATAAAGAGTGATTTTGCATTACTATCCGTTGTGAATTACTGACTTAGTCTGGGAGATATAGAGTGCCGAGGTTACTCACTAATTTTATCTATTATTACCTCTGAGCACCTATATACCAGTGAGCAGAGCTTCCTCTACAGTAGTTCTCCTGATTAGGCATGCCCTTACCTCATGAGCAGGGCATTGCAGCTTTGGTAGCAACCATTACGACATGGACTCTGCTGCTGTGGACCCGGGGAGAGTGAGTGCAGATTCATTGCACCCACACTCCTCACATGAAGGGTCCGCACTCCTAGAAAATGGGGGATACGTTCCCTGAGTGTCTCCCCCCCATATTCTAGACGGTCCAGAGTCGTCGTGGGACCCCTTTATTTTTTTTCTTACAATAAATTGGTGAAAGAGGAAATGTTTTGGGGACTGTTTTTTCAAATAAATTTCTTTTGTCGATTTTTTGTTTTTGTTAGTACTGACAGTTTATGATGTTGGGTATCTAATAGACGCCATGACATCACAAACTGCTGGGCTTGATCTCAGGTGACTTTACAGCTAGTATCAACCCGATTTATTACCCCGTTTGCCACTGCACCAGGGCACGGGATGAGCTGGGGTGAAGCGCCAGGATTGGCGCATCTAGTGGATGCGCCACGTCTGGGGTGCCTGCGGCCTGCTATTTTTAGGCTGTGAAGGCCCAATAACTATGGACCTTCCCACCCTGAGAATACCAGACCACAGCTGTCCGCTTTACCTTGGCTGGTGATCCAATTTGGGGGGTCCCCTACTTTTATTGTGTAATTATTAATATTTATAAAATAATTATAAAAAAGAGCCTGAGGGGACCTCCACATTGGATCCCCAACCACGGTAAAGCTGCCAGCTGTGGTTTTCAGGCTACAGCCGTCTGCTTTACCCTAGCTGGCTATCAAAAATGGGGGGACCCAACGTAATTTTTTTTTTTTAACTATTTTTTAAATAGAAAAAATTAATGGGCTTCCCTGTATTTTGATTGCCAACCAAGGTAACGGCAGGCAGATGGGGGTGGCAACCCATAGCTGTCTGCTTTATCTGCGCTGAGAATCAAAAATACCGCGGAGCGCTACGTCATTTTTTTAAAGATTTATTTTTACAGCACTGTGATGTCCAGCAATCAAAATACAGGGAAGCCCATTTTATTTTTAGTTATTTAAATTAATAATTAAAAAAAATATATGTTAGCTCCCACTGCATTTTTTGTATTGCTAGCTAAGGGTAATCCAAGCAGCTACTGGCTGCTAACCCCCACTGCTTGGTGTTACCTTCACTGGCAATGGAAAATCCAGGGAAGCATTTTTTTTTTTTTGCCAAAAAGCTACAAAAAAAGGACGTGAGCTTCGCCATATTTTTGTATGCTAGCCAGGTATAGCAGGCAGGTGCTGGAAGAGTTGGATACAGCGCCAGAAGATGGCGCTTCTATGAAAATGCCATTTTCTGAGGTGGCTGCAGACTGCAATTCGCAGCAGTGGGGCCCAGAAAGCTCAGGCCAACCGGTGGTGCGGATTCCAATCCCAGCTGCCTAGTTGTACCTGGCTGGACACAAAAATGGGGCAAAGCCTACGTCATTTGTTTTCTAATTATTTCATGAAATTCATGAAATAATAAAAAAAGGGCTTCCCTTTATTTTTGGTTCCCAGCCGGGTACAAATAGGCAACTGGGGGTTGGGGGCAGCCGTACCTGCCTGCTGTACCTGGCTAGCATACAAAAATATGGCGAAGCCACATAATTTTTTCAGGGGGCAAAAAACTTCTGCATACAGTCCTGGATGGAGTATGCTGAGCCTTGTAGTTCTGCAGCTGCTGTCTGTCTGTATGGAGAAGAGCAGACAGCAGCTGCAGAACTACAAGGCTCAGCATACTCCATCCAGGACTGTATGCAGAAGTTTTTTGCCCACCAAAAAAATGACGTGGGCTTCGCCATATTTTTGTATGCTAGCCAGGTACAGCTGGCAGCCACGGGCTGCCTCCAACCCCCAGTTGCCTATTTGTACCCGGCTGGGAACCAAAAATATAGGGAAGCCCGTTTTTTTTAATTATTTCACTTATTTCATGAAATAATTAAAAAACAAATGACGTGGGCTTCGCCCTATTTTTGTGTCCAGCCGGGTACAACTAGGCAGCTGGGGATTGGAATCCGCAGCACAGGTTAGCCCGAGGTTTGTGGGCGCCTCTGCTGCGGATTTCAGTCCGCAGCCGTCCCAGAAAAGGGCGCTCTCATAGAAGCGCCATCATCTGGCGCTGTATCCAACTCTTCCAACAGCCCTGGAGCCGGGTGGCTTGTTGGGTAATCATGAGTTAATACTGGCTTTGTTTTACCAGCCAGTATTAAGCCAGAGATTCTTAATGTCAGGCACGTTTGACCCGGCCATTAAGAATCTCCAATAAAGGGTTAAAAAAAGACACCACACAGAGAAAAAATACTTTAATAGAAATAAATACACAGACACATTAGAGACTCCATCTTTATTACCCCTGTCAGCCCTCCACGATCCTGCTCTTCTGTCTTCTTTCTTTCTAGTGTAGTAGTAGTGACGATTGTAGTGAGGGGCATCACTTGGGGCTGGGGAACCTCCATCCTAACTACAATGCTCACTACAATCGGGAAGCAGCGTGCAGCCTTCACTCCGTGAGTGATCACTGCTGGCTGCTAGCGGTAACGCTGACAGACGCGTTACCATAGCAACGGTGCTCCCGGAGCCGCGGTTAGCGGTGACGTCACCGCTAACTGCGTTGCTATGGCAACGGTGATCTCCGTTAATGACCGGCTGTGTCAGCCGGTCCCTAACGGAATGGGGAGTCGACCGTGTGCTAGAGCATGTCGCCGGTACACGGCGATACACATATGTGCACCGTGTACCGGAGAGATGCACTCGCAGGTCCTACATGACGTGTCATAGTCATGTTACCAGTCTGTAGCCAATGAGATAATAGCCACGTGACTGGTCACATGGCTATTTTGACGTCATGATAGGTCCTGCTTCTCTGCTGGCAGTGCAGGTCACCGGGAGGATTCAGCGATCATCGGATGGAATAGCGGCAGGAGACAGAGTGCAGAAGGGATCGCGAGGACCGGTAAGTGTTATGGCAATGTTTATTAACTGTTTGTGTACATTTATAATGCATTTTTATGTGTTTGTGATTGCCTCCCATTATAGCCTATTGGTTCTAGTTCGGTTCGTCGAACGTTCGACGAACCGAACTCGAACGGGACCCCCGTTCGGCGAACCGGCCTCGAGCCGAACCGGGACCGGTTCGCTCATCTCTAGTTACCGGTGGGAACCCATCGCAACCATCATCAGCTTAGGTGCAGGAAAAGGGACCGTCACCGTCAACTACTGGGGAAGAGCAAGTGCAGCCGTCCTTGGGAACCGTCTTTCCAGCCGTGTGTTTTACCGAGAACTGTGTCACCGTCCCAGGCTGAGTGAGTACCACAGTGCCGCAAGGCACAGCGCTGCCCCCCCGCGTCCCTGCGCCCACCAGCCCTGCATCTCCCACCTCAACGCTGGGCCCCGGGATCACCAACCCCTACCCACGGAGGGGCAACACAACAACTTGCTGCTCCACACCATCACTCCCGGGATCCCCATACAGAGAAGCGGTGGTGTCAACAAATCACCACAACCGTGGGTGGCGTCACGGACAATAGACTATATCCCAAAACCCAATCCCCTTTCACTCACGGGCGAGGAGCGCCGCTCGAGACCCCCGGGATCCGGCCCACCGCTCGAGCCACCACTGAGCAGCAGCAGCCGGACCCGAGCAGAGGGGTGAGCGCAGTGCTGACACCCTCCTCCCCGCCCGCGACAACTTGGCGTCACGAACAGGATCTTACCGCTCTGCCGTTGGGTAGAGGTGCACCTTGTGACCGCCGGAGGTATCCGGCTGAAAAATTTCAGAAGTCGCCATCTTTGGCGCGAAAAGTTCCCGCTCGAACGTCTTCTCGAGTAGCAGAGGCGCGAAGGCCAAAACCCCGCCCCGATAGAGGAGGGGCCAGAGAGAAGCTAAGGGGGACGGAAACAAGATGTCTGCGCCCGACGGAGCCGCTGGAGGAGCGGTGGTCGCAGCTGCATGTAACTAGCGCTGTAGCGCGCAGGGACGCCAGGACTCTGCTGGAACACGTTCCTGGATCCAGAAGCAAGATGTGCCAGAAGCTCCAGTCCCAAGTCCACTTCATGCTGGCGAAGTGGACGTCGGAGATGAAGGGCCTGGCCGCAACCGTTTGGGCATCCGAAGTGGAGGTGGTCTCAGAGGAGCGGGTAAGCGACCCACGCCCCTATGTCCCAGAGGGATCGGTCGATACGGCTGAGGGGCCCG
Source organism: Anomaloglossus baeobatrachus (assembly GCF_048569485.1). Classification (NCBI taxonomy): domain Eukaryota; kingdom Metazoa; phylum Chordata; class Amphibia; order Anura; family Aromobatidae; genus Anomaloglossus; species Anomaloglossus baeobatrachus. The sequence goes on along the minus strand of NC_134357.1, from coordinate 143,173,994 downwards.
GCCTGCTGCCGTCCACCACGCTACCTCCCTCACTGCCCATGCCTGCGGCCAGCGCCTCGACCGACCCGTTACCCCTGCCACCGGTAGCGGAGCCCGCAGCGTCTGTGGGAGAGGGCCCAGACCTGCGGCCCCCGGGCCTTACCTTTACCACCGCCCTGGCACCCGTCCCAGCCTCCATCCCAGCCGCGACGGAGATGATGACGGCCCCGGCAGTCCACCCGGCCGTAGCGGAGGTGATCCTCGATCAAACGCCAACACCGCAAGTCACGTTGACCGTTCCCAGGCACCGGGCCTCGGCTGAGGCATGGGGAGGATGTAGCTGCCAAGCGGCAGAGCAGGCCACGTCACAGCGGGGTCCCTCATTACTGAAGGTGCCGGTCGTAGCCGACACGGAGGGACTCGTGCTGGGTCCGTCCCCCGCACACGCTGAACAGGAGCAAGCAGAAAGTGCTCCAGAGTGGGAGCGGCGGCAACAGCAGCTGCGCAGAGAGATCGATGCCCGAGAGGGGTGTAGAGCGGATATGCATGCCCGCATGTATATGGAAGAAGATCGCCTGCAGCGAGCTACCATTGGGCTCCAGAGCGGTGCACCATGTGAAGGTGGCACTAGAGCCCCACGAATGAGAATGGACTGTTGAGCCGCAAAAGGCAGCGGAGCACCGTTGCACCGTCCCCGTTGGGACTACAAGTCTGTGTGAGTTTTATGTTTGAAAAAGTTTGAAAAATGATAAGCAAAGATGATTACTGAAGCCTCATCTGATTCTACCGTGATTTGCAACCGGCCGTTGCCGGCACCGTTGTCCCCGTGGGGACCGTTTAAAAAGTTGCATAAGGGACTCCTTATGGACAAGCCCGTGAACTTGCAGGGCAACCACAAACGTTAGTGGCTTGTAAATAAGTTGTTTACCGTTACCGTTTTCCGCATTGCCGCCTCCGGAGAGGCAGGTTGGAGGGAGGGCCCGCAGTAGAGCCGGCTGGGGCCCAGCCACCACAGGAACCGGTGGCTACCCTCTGGAGGGGAAGGACAGATCCCGCTCGGGTAACTTGTGCTGGACTTGGGTCAAGGGGTGCTGCCTGGGTTTTAGGGGCAGCATCAGGGCCAGGTTGCTTCGGTGGGAGAGAGCGGAAACCGTAACCGTAAACCGTTTGCAACGTTTAAGAAATGTACCTCCCGATTTGGGATGAATTTATAAAATGTAAATATGTTACCGTTTGCTTTTTATATATTTTGCAGAAAAACAAAACCGGTGTTGGACGGGCAGCCCGCGGACGGTCTGCATTTTGCTAAGGGGGAATGTGACGTCCTGGGCAAGCCAGGGGTCACAGGTCATCACACCACCACACCCTACACCCCAGTTAGGAACACCAAAGCTAACCCAAAATCTTTGTTGCCTTCCTCCAGGGGCTGATGTCCACACCAGGGGGGTGGGCCAGGCGGTTGGCTCCGCCCACCGAGGAATTCACAGCTCTGGAGGTGGGAAGAACCAGGCAGTCCAGCTAGGGACGGAGAGGAGTAAACAAGTAGATCAGTTAGGGACAGTTGTAAAGCCTGAAGTTGGTCCGGGTGTGTACCCCGGGCTGAGAGACAGCAAGGTCATCAGACGGCGGTGATTGTCCGCAAGAGTGACTGCTCGGAGGTTGCTGGAAGGACCGCGGACGGGTAGTGGCCCGGCGGTCTGGAGCAGTATACGAAGAACAGTCAGCACCAGGGCAGGGGCCTTTCGGATCCCGGCAAGGCTAGGAGTCGCCATAATTTGCCAAATCCGTCAGTGAAGGGGACGACTGTCTCCAAACAACCAAGTCCCGATTGAAGGCAATAGCCCAACCATTAAAGCAGAGACACCACCACCGCCAGGGCACCAGTTTCTGAGGGCCAGCACCTGCGGGCAAAGAGTAGAGCTCCTCCGGTCCAGCTTGAAGCTGGGGAGCGGGTTACCGGTGGGAACCCATCGCAACCATCATCAGCTTAGGTGCAGGAAAAGGGACCGTCACCGTCAACTACTGGGGAAATGCAAGTGCAGCCGTCCGTGGGAACCGTCTTTCCAGCCGTGTGTTTTACCGAGAACTGTGTCACCGTCCCAGGCTGAGTGAGTACCACAGTGCCGCAAGGCACAGCGCTGCCCCCCCCCGCGTCCCTGCGCCCACCAGGCCCTGCATCTCCCACCTCAACACTGGGCCCCGGGATCACCAACCCCTACCCACGGAGGGGCAACACAACAACTTGCTGCTCCACACCATCACTCCCGGGATCCCCATACAGAGCAGCGGTGGTGTCAACAAATCACCACAACCGTGGGTGGCGTCACGGACAATAGACTATATCCCAAAACCCAATCCCCTTTCACTCACGGGCGAGAAGCGCCGCTCGAGACCCCCGGGATCCGGCCCACCGCTCGAGCCACCACTGAGCAGCAGCAGCCGGACCCGAGCAGAGGGGTGAGCGCAGTGCTGACACCCTCCTCCCTGCCCGCGACACATGCAATGTGCATTATATGGCTGCAAAAAGATTTTTTGTATATAAGTGATTGATAATGGTTCTACACGAAAACAATGCAACCAAAAGCTAGTAAACGTGTATAATGTGCAGTCTCACATCCCCTATGTAAAGTTACAGACCATAAGGTAAGCAGTAAGAAGGCATGTTGCCAATGATCAGCAGGGGGAGGTCATGCTGCACATAAAGGAGAAAATACTCCAGGAAGATGGAGCGACCCACCGAGGATAAAACCTGACTGAACACGCTGCCCTGCACCTCAAACGTGTTTCGCTTCCGCTTCATTCATTTGGTTGCATTGTTTTCTTATAGAACCATTATCAATCACTTATATACAAAAAATCTTTTTTGCAGCCATATAATGCACATTGCATGTATAGTACATCTTTGCTGAAACAGTTGGCATGTTTATGGTTTATGACTCTTTTTGTGATGAATTTTGAGAGTGTAAAAGACCAATTCTGGTCATTATTTATGTATTATTATAAACTCCCATATTTATTATAATATCTGTGCCACATTGTTGCTACACTGTGTTCAGCTGTGGTTTGCAGTATCCTGTATTAAATCTGTGACCTAACCTTGTGCGACCTCTAGTGGTTGATTTTGGTACAATCGATTCAGATATAATTACATCCATGCTATTTTGCATTGTACCACTTACAATCACTTTTGGTCTCTTAATAATTACATCTTCCTTGTAACCAAGACTTTGGCGTGATATTTTATCCTGACACGCATAGCTGCCCTGTTTTTTGTCTGTGTGTTATTGATTTTATTTTCACTCATTGCACTAACTGTGTGTCCCTGTATCGCATTGCTTAATAAAACAAATTTTGTATTTTTTGTAAATCTTTTGGCACGTATCCTTCATTTACTGATTTATGGTACTTACAAATAGAGACTATTGTTTAAACTATTCTCTGCTTTGGTGACTCTTGTTAAGGTTCATGCATCTTTAATATGGATCAGAGTATTCTTTTGTGGTTTACTTATTGTGCTATATAGGGGCTGTATACTACATGAGGATGCCTAATGCTATCTGGGTCTGCATTGTGCTATATGCGGGCTGTATACTACATGAAGGTGCCTAATACTATATGGGTCTGCATTGTGCTATATGGGGGCTGCTTAATGTTATATGGGAGCTGCATAGTGCCATATGGGGGCTGCATAGTGCATAGGGCGCTTAATAACACTATATGTGTCACGCTCTCCGTATCCCAGCACCGCTCCTTACCCACTGATCCAGTCCATGTGTTCACCAGTCATGGCTGCCGCTCCCGCTCGTGCTCTCCTGTGTCCTGCTCCTGGTCTTATGAGTCTGACTCTGAGTCTTAGCCACATGGTTCTGTATAGGACCAGGCCGCGCCCACTCTCCTGGTCTTATAGGCCCAGCACACCTGCAGCAGGAAATGACATGAGGCTGTGCTGGGTATATAAGACTGGCCTTCCCATGTGGGCGGCGCCTGATCAACGTGTCTTGTAGCTAGTCTTATGAGCTAGGTGCTCAGGTCCCCTGGTACCGTGTCCTACTGACTTCTTGTCCTTGCACTCTGGTACCTGTGCCTGTTTACATTATTGTCCTAAAGAACTCTGTGACTCTGGTGACCTGCTTATACTAGTCCCTGCCACGTCAGTGCTCTGGCTGCCGTGTGCCCTGCCCTCCGGTGGGGTACAAGGTCCAGTGGATCCACCTCCTAGGCCCACCAGTACTCCCGGCCCTGACAGATTGATCAGGCCATGGATCCCGCTGGAGCACAAACATCAGAGCTGGCTGAGCTGCACCAGGAGCTGGCACAACAGCGTGAAACCCTGACCCGGATGCTGAAATTCATGACGTCCGTTGACCACCGGTTGTATACGCTGCAGACTGCCGTTTCGTCCACGCAGCAACCACTCTCCAGGTCCGAACCAGTTTCTTCCACGGCCTCGCAACTTCGCCTCGCTGCTCCGCCTCGCTATGCAGGGGATCCCAAGTCCTGCCGCGGTTTCCTGAACCAGTGCTCCCTGCACTTCCAGTTGCTCCCGCACTTGTTTGCCTCAGACCAGGCCAAGGTGGCGTTCCTGATGTCACACCTGGAAGGTGAAGCCCTGGCCTGGATTAACCCCCTGTGGGAAAACGAGGATCCAATGATCACCGACATCCAGGAGTTCCTGCGAGCCTTCAGAGGCACCTTCGACGAACCCGGACGAACTACCGCAGTGACCTCTACGCTCCTCCGGCTACGCCAAGGGACCCAAACAGTCGGCCAATACGCCATCCAGTTCCGCACGCTCGCTTCGGAGCTGGGCTGGAACAATGAGGCCTTAACAGCGGCCTTTTGGGAGGGTCTCTCTGGTCGTATTAAAGACGAACTAGCCGGCCGTGATGTCCCTCACACCCTGGACGCTTTGATTTCCCTGGCCACCCGGATTGATCTTCGCTTTCAGGAGCGTACCAAAGAGAGAGTCCGGGAGAAGCGACCACCTTGCCATGCCTTGCCCTCGCAGAGACCTACCGTTCCCTCGTCCCTGCCTTTCCGTGACTTATCGCCAGAACCCATGCAGGTGGACCGTCTGACCCAGGCCAAGCAACGCCGTGCAGAACGGCTCGCCCGGGGCCTGTGCTTCTATTGCGGAGACGGGTCACATATGCTACGTTCTTGTCCGGAGAAACCTGGTAGACCCCAGGTCCAAGGGGAAGTGGGAACCGCCACCCTTGGCACCGGAATCCCCTCCGTTCCAGTTACGCAGACTGTCCAGGTGACGACGGAGAAGATCAGGTTCACAGCAGAGGCCCACATTGATTCTGGGGCAGCGGGTAATTTCATACACCAGTCTGCAGTGAACCGATACCAGGTACCTGTGATCCCGCTTGCCAAGCCCCTCTGGTTCGCCTCCGTGGATGGTAAACCACTATACGAACCTGTCCGGTATACCACTGAACCCGTGAGACTCCAGGTTGGCACTTTGCATACTGAGACCATTGCCTTCTATGTCATCCCAAGAATGGCTCCTGAGCTCCTGCTGGGTCTGCCCTGGCTTCAACTCCATGACCCTGCCATTAGTTGGCGCTCTGGCGCTATTACTCGCTGGGGACCCTTGTGTCATGACCACTGCCTACAGCCCGTTCCTCGGCCCCTGTCACCTGAACCTGTTATGCCGCAGGAAGAGGAAGAGGTGACGACGCAGTCCAGTGCCGTACCACAACTCCTGTCACTTGTACCTGTGGTGCCACCGGAACCAGAGGAGACGGCGCACTCCAGCGACGTTCCACCATCCCTGACAACTGAGACTGTGATGCCACCGGCTACCGAGGAAGAGACATTGTCCTGTATCCGGTCCGAGGCGCCCAATCCGGTCGTCCAGGACTCCAGTCCTGCTTCTGACTGTCTCCCCCCGCTTCCCGTTGCCCCCGTTGCCACTGCTGGTAGATCGGCTAGGCGTTGTGCGGCCAGGAAGGCGGTACGGGATCAGCGGTCCTTCCCCACCTTTGTGTTGGATCCTGGTCCGGTGACTCGATCCGGGGTGCCCCTGGGGTTCTGTGCACGGAGGGGGGGGGCATAGAGGTGGGGGTACTGTCACGCTCCCCGTGTCCCAGCACCGCTCCTTACCCACTGATCCAGTCCATGTGTTCACCAGTAATGGCTGCCGCTCCCGCTCGTGCTCTCCTGTGTCCTGCTCCTGGTCTTATGAGTCTGACTCTGAGTCTTAGCCACATGGTTCTGTATAGGACCAGGCCGCGCCCACTCTCCTGGTCTTATAGGCCCAGCACACCTGCAGCAGGAAATGACATGAGGCTGTGCTGGGTATATAAGACTGGCCTTTCCATGTGGGCGGCGCCTGATCAACGTGTCTTGTAGCTAGTCTTATGAGCTAGGTGCTCAGGTCCCCTGGTACCGTGTCCTACTGACTTCTTGTCCTTGCACTCTGGTACCTGTGCCTGTTTACATTATTGTCCTAAAGAACTCTGACTCTGGTGACCTGCTTATACTTGTCCCTGCCACGTCAGTGCTCCGGCTGCCGTGTGCCCTGCCCTCCGGTGGGGTGCAAGGTCCAGTGGATCCACCTCCTAGGCCCACCAGTACTCCCGGCCCTGACAATATGGAGGAATATGGGGGCTGCATACTACTATACTCCCAGAGTTGTATGTTCCCTCCACCCAGGTGCTGTATACCCCCTCAGAGCTGTATGTCCCCCCACTCCAGTGCTGTATACCCCCCAGAGCTGTATGTCCCCCCCACCCTAGAGATGTATACCCCCAGAGTTGCATGTCACCCCCCACCTCAGAGCTATTTGTCCCCCCACCTCAGAGTCACTGCCCTCCTCTAGAGCTGTATGCCCCCCATTGCTGTATACCCCTTTCTTCAGTAATATGTATTCCCCCCAGTTATGTGTATGTCCCCAGCCTCTCTTGTGATGTATATACAGCAGTGTTAGTGTGCTCTATGTATGGCCATGTCTGTTAGACAAGCGGGGAGGTGAATGAGGCTGTTGCCAGCTTCCCAATATTAGAAATATATGTACAGTATAAATATATAAAAATATAAAAATAATGTGTGTGTGTGTGTGTGTGTGTGTGAATGTATGATGTGTATCTATGTATGTCAGTGGATATGACTGTGTATAGATTTATGTCTATTTATGTGTTTTTGTGAATTTCACTTTAAATAAGTATGTGTATGTATGCCTGTACGTGTATGTATCTGTGCATGTCTATGTGTGGATGGGGTCCACTGAGACTCTTTCGCCCAGGGCCTACAAAAACCTGGAGCCGGCCCTGCCCAAGACAACAGGCCACACTGCCCCACAGACACAAACCACTGCAACAATGGCAGCCACACAGCACCAACACCCTGTGAGAGGAGACAGACGACTCACCTTTGACAGGCTCCCAGTATGTGAACTGAGAGCCAAAAATTTGGATCTGCGGTCCATGTCTTTTTCTTCAGCTATTGCATATTGCATGGTCTTATAGCACTCCTCCCATTATGCACAGGTGTTATTAATTAGCAGGAGACTGCAAGAGGGGTTCTGCCTTTTTTGTTCTCAGTTCACAGTCTGGGAGCTTGTGGAAGTTTAGTTGTCCTGCTTCATTCACAGGATGTTGGTGCTGTGTGGCGGCCATTGTTGCGGTGGTTTTGTGTCAGTGCGGCGGTGTGGCTTGGAGTCTTGGAGAGACAGCCTTCCAGCATGGGTAATGTAAGGCACCAGGTCACCTTCACTGCTGGTGCAGTTACTGTGGCAGTGGTTGGCGCACAGCATTGTACCTTTAAGGCTTAAATAATGTAGGGACTCACTTAGAGATTTGCCATGACGTGACTGTGGGATTCATACACTCTGATCAGAATATTAAAGGGAAGGTTTCGCCCAACAAAAAAAAATGTCAATAACTGAAAAAATGTAAAGTATTAATGTTTATAATGTTTTGTTTAAATATTATTATTTGCTTTTAATTGAGCAAAATATAAAAAAAAAAAAAAAGTTTGATATTTTTCACTCTTAAACACTAGGGGGAGCAGCTGCTGAAATCCTACTGTAGACCTACTGTAGAACTAGCTCACATTACAACTGCAGTAAAAGAGGGTGGAATCTGCTCTCCTGTGTGTGATGTCACCATCCCTCTCCTCCCAATCTGGGTGTTTCCAAAAAGATAAGGGAAGATGAAGTTTAGGAGCCATATTGTTGGCGACCGCAAAGTGATCCTAATGTCTAAAGTATCACCGAGGACAGCTGCATAGTGCTCCCCACATAGCGCTCTGCACGCCCCGTTCCAGCAATGCTCTGCTGCAAGCACGCCTGCCTGCAATTCTCTGCTGCATGCACGCCCGCTTGCAATACTCTGCCACTCGCACGCCTGCAATGCTCTGATGCACGCACGCATGCTCGTGTATACCGCGCTCCTCAGTAAACTGCACTCCACTGTATGCCGTGCTCCTCAGTATACCGCGCTCCTCTATATTCCGTGCTTCGCTGTACTCCGGTGCGCTCTGCTGAGCTGAGGAGGGAACACCCGAGGTGAGCACACGAGAGCAGGGATAGCGGCGTGGGGAGTGGCAGTGGCAGGGAGAGCGGCAGGGGGAAGAGTTTAGCAGCGGCAGTAGGGAGAGCAACGGTGGGAGAGGGTAATAGGGTGAGGAGAGCGGCGGAAAGCCTGTGCCGGTACTCACACATCCCAAATGGGTGACAGGAAGAAAGTGCAGCACACAGCATACTCTGTGAGCTCCACAAAAATGGCACCAATCTCCTCCCTCTGCTGTGTATTTGAGGTCAGTAATTGTAGTTACATACAGCAAATCCAAGATGGCAGTCTCCAGAGTTTCAGTAAAACTAGAATTAAATAAAAACTAAATAAACAGTGAATTTAATTTTGTATTAAACATACTTGATTTCATAATCACTATTATTAATGCAAAAATAAAAAATACAACGCCTTACCTTTAAACTAAGAACCTCACGTTCAGTTATATAAATTTTTGCCTAGCGGCAATAGATCAACTGATGAGTTTTGGATGGTCGGACCATGTCTTTTTCTTCAGCTGTTGCACATTACACTACTCTGATCACACCAGTCAGAATGAGGGATCATGCTGCAGATAGGTGACCTGGAGGTCGTAGTGATGACTTCGGGTCACCATGACAATGATCGGGCCCTTGCGATTACATTGTGGCAGTCCTGACCAGAGGGGAGGGAGCGCGATCCCTCTCCCAATCCCCTAAGTGTCGTGATGTGTATCGATCGTGGTATTTAGAGGGTTAAACAGCCAGGGACTGCTCCTTTGCTTTGAGGGCCGCGGCTTGGCGGTTGGGTAAGCTGAGTCCCCATAGCAACCCCTGCCCCCGCTATTGCCAGAACGTACCGGCACATCCTTGATCGTTAAGTCCCCAAAAAATAGGAATTATCGGTACGTGCTTGGTCGGGAAGAGGCTAACTACAATGAGGCTGAAGCCAGCGAACTCGAACACCCACGGGTCCGCTCATCCCTAATAGGGATGTATGTGTGATGCACCTGAACTATTCAGGGTGTCACAGGATACTGCACCCTCTTTATCTTTTGGTGCAGGACTCAATCCCTCATGGTGCCGGGTTCCCAACCTATGGTACTGCCTCCATCCGCATACAAATCCCAACCATGCCTCACACCACACCTGTCAGACAAACCAGTGGGCTGCCTAGCTGGAATAGGGCCACCCACCTAGGGGCGGGTAGGTTGGTGGGAGGGAAGTGAGCAGAAAGAGAGAGAAGAGAGTTGGCCCTCAAGGAGAGAGGGCCTCAGGAAGTAGTGGCTCCCTGTGGGTAGTTAGTAAGGTCGCAGACGGTGGTCTGAGCCCGGAGGAGTCGGAGACCCGGTCGCAGGGTATTGAGGCTGGGTGCATGACCCGGTCTTGGATGACGGACGGCATCTCAAGCCTAATAACCGGTCCGGGACCAAAAGCACGGCAGGGTACAGGACGCTAGGTAGGGGAGACGCTTCAGGCAACTCTGCAATTAGCCTGTGCAGGATAGTGTCTTCACGTACTATCCCCAAGAAGCTCAGAGATCGGGGGCACTAGCGCAACGAGGGGGATAGGGGGATAGGGCCTTCCAATTCATGCAGCCTGCAAAAATGCCAAGCGTGAGCCCCTGAGAGCACAGCTCTACTACCAGCAAGGTGGGAGCGGGACCCAGACAGCTTTAAGCCAACGGGTCACCAGAACAGTCCAAAAGTAATGCACAGAGGCAGGCTCTGGACCATCCGGCAGTACCAGAGGAGACGGACACCCGGACGAGCTCCCCTTACCGCGAACCACGGGTGGCGACACAAACTCTTATCCCTTGTCAATACCTCCTTTTCATTTGAAGTGGCCGCGAGCCCCCAGGTCCGGAGACCCTTGAGCCACGGTAACCCCCGGATCCGAGCGGCACATATATTTCTATGAAGTGTCGTGAAGGATGTACTTGAATTTGTGGATTGGGGTAAAAAAAATCTATGAATTTCCAAAAGTTTTATACAGTTGTGCAAAGGGAAAAGGAAAAATTGCAACTTGTTTTGCTAATCAGTCAATATGTTATATAAATTCCAACACAACATACAACTATAGCAAATTCTATGCAATATAGATGTGATAAGAATGGAAACCCAGCTTTATCTAATACCCTTCATGCCCTGACCACAGCCTACATTGACAATGTGGAATATTGCGCAGTCATGAATATTTTTACCATATAACAATACTGATGTAATTTTCCAACTAAATTGATTCCCATGAAAATGTTTTACTCCACTTGATATCGTAACTCCTATTGTAAATACAGTATTAAACAAGCATGGTATTTGCTGTATACTAAAGATTAACTTTTCACTAAACCAACATTGGCTGTACGTCACCTATTATAAATATCTTCTGCCAAGATTACAAAATCTGTTAACCCAAAAAAACTAAAGGCTACTTTACACACTGCGATATCGGTACCGATATCGCTAGCGTGGGTACCCGCCCCCATCTGTTGTGCGACACGGGCAAATCACTGCCCGTGCCGCACAACATCGCCCAGACATGTCACACAAACTTACCTGCCCGGCGACGTCGCTGTGACCGGCGAACCGCCTCCTTTCTAAGGGCGCGGTTCATTCAGCGTCACAGCGACGTCACAGCCGGGTCACTGAACCGCCGCCCAATAGAAGCGGAGATGCGGAGATGAGCGGGACGAACATCCCGGCCACCTCCTTCCTTCCGCATAGCGGCCTGGAGGCAGGTAAAGAGAGCTTCCTCGTTCCTGCGGCGTCACACGGAGCGATGTGTGCTGCCGCAGGAACGAGGAACAACTTCGTTACTGCTGCAGTAACGATTTTGGAGAATGGACCCCCATGTCACCGATGAGCGATTTTGCACGTTTTTGCAACGATGCAAAATCGCTCATAGGTGTCACACGCAACGGCATCGCTAATGCGGCCGGATGTGCGTCACCAATTCCGTGACCCCAACGAGTTCGCATTAGCGATGGGGAGGGTGCAGCTCTGCTGGGGCAGAAAATGGCTAGAAGGTTGGAGGAGTGTTTAAACTAGGAATGGGGGGCGAGGGTATTCACTTTATAGAAGGGGAATGTAGTGCAGATAGTCACCAGGGCACAAGTAATGAAATTGGGGGTGGTACGGGGGGAAGGGTTAGGACAGTCAATACAGTAAGTAGGAATATAGGTACAGAGTCATACGTAACGTGCATGTACACTAATGCCCGAAGCCTCACAAATAAGGTGGAGGAATTAGAATTAATATTGTTGGAAGAAAATTATGATATAGTGGGGATATCAGAGACATGGCTGGATGAGAGCTATGACTGGGCTGTTAATTTACAGGGTTATAGCCTATTCAGGAATGACCATACAAATAAGCGAGGGGGAGGTGTGTGTCTATATGTAAAATCATCCTTAAAACCCATCCTGCGTGACAACATATGTGAGGGTACTGAGAATGTAGAGTCCCTATGGGTGGAGATAAGGGTGGGGAGAATGAATAATAAAATACTGATAGGGGTGTGTTATAAGACGCCGAATATTGTGGAAGAGGTAGAGAATCTCCTCATAAAGCAAATTGATAAAGCAACGAGTCTCGGAGAGGTAATTATTATGGGGGACTTTAACTATCCTGATATAAATTGGGGAACAGAAACTTGCAGTTCCAGCAAAGGAAATAGATTTTTGATAACAATGAAAGATAATTACCTTTCACAAATGGTACAGGACCCCACAAGAGGGGGAGCACTACTAGACCTTGTACTAACCAATAGGCCAGACCGCATATCACATATACAAGTTGGGGGTTACTTGGGGAATAGTGATCACAAAATAATAAGTTTTCATGTATTCTTTAGTAAGATGTATAGTAGAGGGGCTACAAGGACACTAAACTTCAGGAAAGCAAATTTTAAACGGTTGAGAGATGATCTTAGTGCAATAAACTGGGATGATGTACTAAGTAATAAAAGTACACAAAGCAAATGGGAGACTTTTATGAGCATCCTGAATAGGGCTTGTGCAGAAAATATACCCTATGGGAACAAACATGCTAGAAATAGGAGGAAACCCCTATGGCTAAATAGAGCTGTAAGGGAAGCAATAAAAGAAAAACAGAAAGCCTTAAAAGAATTAAAGAGGGTAGGTAGTGATGAGGCATTATATAATTATAGAAAAGTAAATAAAATATGTAAAAAGCAAATTAAGTTAGCTAAGTTTGAGACAGAGAGACTAATTGCAAGAGAAAGTAAAAATAATCCTAAAATATTCTTTAACTACATAAACAGTAAAAAACTGAAAAGCGATAGTGTTGGCCCCCTTAAAAATAGTCTTGGTGAAATGGTGGAAGGGGATGAGGGTAAAGCCAACCTGCTGAATGACTTTTTTTTCTACGGTTTTTATACAAGAAAATGCCATGGCAGATGACATGACCAGTGATACCATAAATTCACCCTTGAATATTACCTGCTTAACCCAGCAGGAAGTACGCAGCCGCCTTGAAATCACTAAGGTTGACAAATCTCCGGGCCCGGATGGCATACACCCCAGAGTACTACAGGAATTGAGTTCTGTGATAGATAGACCATTATTTTTAATCTTCTCAGATTCCTTAATAACAGAGTCGGTACCGCAGGACTGGCGCATAGCAAATGTGGTGCCAATATTCAAAAAGGGGACAAAAACTGAGCCGGGAAATTATAGGCTGGTAAGTTTAACCTCTACGGTTGGTAAAATCCTTGAGGGTTTCTTGAGAGATGCTATACTGGAGTATCTCAAGAAAAATAACCTTATGACAGAGTATCAACATGGGTTTATGAGGGATCGATCCTGTCAAACTAATTTGATCAGCTTCTATGAAGAGGTAAGTTCAAGCCTGGACCAGGGAAATGCAGTGGATGTTGTGTATATGGACTTTTCAAAAGCTTTTGATACGGTGCCACACAAAAGGTTGGTACATAAAATGAGAATAATGGGGATAGGGGAAAATATGTGTAACTGGGTTAAAAACTGGCTCAGTGATAGGAAACAAAGGGTGGTTATTAATGGTACGTACTCGGACTGGGTCTCAGTTCATAGTGGGGTACCACAGGGGTCAGTATTGGGCCCGCTTCTTTTCAACATATTTATAAATGACCTTGTTGGGGGCATGCGGAGTAGAATTTCAATATTTGCAGATGATACTAAACTCTGCAGGGTAATCAATACAGAGGAGGATAATTTTATATTACAGGGAGATTTATGTAAATTGGAGGATTGGGCTGAGAAGTGGCAATTGAAGTTTAATGTAGATAAATGTAAGGTCATGCACTTGGGTAGAGGAAATAAAATGTATAATTATGTACTTAATTGTAGAACACTGGGTAAAACAGACACAGAAAAAGACTTGGGTGTATGGGTGGATGGTATACTTCACTTTAGTGGACAGTGTCAGGCAACTGCTGCCAGGGCTAATAAAATAATGGGATGTATTAAAAGAGGTATAAGTGTTCATGAAAAAAATATAGTTCTACCTCTGTACAAGTCACTAGTGCAACCGCACTTAGAATACTGTGTACAATTCTGGTCACCGATATATAAGAAGGACATAGCTGAACTGGAGAGGGTGCAGAGAAGAGCGACCAAGATTATTAGAGGAATGGGTGGGCTGCAATACCAAGACAGGTTATTAAACTTGGGGTTATTTAGTTTGGAAAAACGAAGGCTTAGGGGGGATCTAATCACAATGTATAAACATATGAGGGGACAGTACAGAGACCTTTCCAAAGATCTTTTTACACCTAGGCCTCCGACTGGAACACGGGGGCATCCGCTACGTCTTGAGGAAAGAAGGTTTAATCATAATCACAGACGAAGATTCTTTACTGTACGAGCAGTGAGACTATGGAACTCTCTGCCGCATGATGTTGTAATGAGTGATTCACTACTAACATTTAAGCAGAGCCTGGACGCCTTTCTTGAAAAATGTAATATTACCAGTTATGTATATTAGATTTTATGACAGGGTATTGATCCAGGGAACTAGTCTGATTGCCGGATGTGGAGTCAGGAAGGAAATTTTTTCCCCATTGGAACTTGTTTGCCACATTGGGTTTTTTTTTTGCCTTCCTCTGGATCAACATGTTAGGCTACGGGTTGAACTAGATGGACTTAGAGTCTCCCTTCAACCTTAAAAACTATGATACTATGTCATAGCGTGTAAAGCCCCCTTTACACTGCAAAAGAACCTTAAAAAAATATAAAACATTTTTCAATGCAAAAAAGTCTACAAAGCAAAAGTGACACAAGTGTCGCGGGCGGAGGAGGGGACGCTGCGCTCTCCCACTGATCGGGTCCGGCCGTTGGTGCTGCTGCTCGGTTGTGGCTCGAGTGGTGGGCCGGATACCGGGGACTCGAGCGGCGCTCCTCGCCCGTGAGTGAAAAGGGGGGGATTGGATTGATTGTGGGGATTTATTGTCCGTGACGCCACCCACGGCTGTGGTGATAATGATGACACCACCGCTGCTCTGGACGGGGATCCCGGGAGCGGTGACAGGGAGCAGCTTTGTTGTTAGTTCTCCCCTCCGTGGGTAGGGGGTTGGTTGTCCCGGGGCCCGGTGATGGGGTAGGGATGGATGGCAGGCGGGTTATGGGGCCTGGCGAGGTGCAGGGTCGCAGGGGGCAGCGCTGTGCCGCACGGCATGGTGGTACTCACTCAGCCCAATGATGCATACAGAGTCTCTGCTGAAACAAACGGCTTGATGGACGTGTCCCACAGGCGGCTGCGGTGTTTTGCCCCTGACCCCAGGTTGGTAATGTAAGTCCTTTCCTGCACCCTCTGTACGCTCCTCCTGCGCTCCGGTTTTCAGCTGGCTCTCCGATTCAGTACCGGTGGGCCACCGCCCAGCCCCGGCTACCTGCGGTTCCACCAACTGTCTGCCTGGCTCCCTGCAGACGGCCACTACCGTCTGCCTCACTCTCTACACGGGGGCCCTAGGCTCCAACCTAGGCCCCAGTCTGTGTCTGCCTTTCTCCAGACCTCCTCTCTCCTTCTCTGCCTGGACTTGTCTGGACCTGCTTCCTGCCTCAGGCCAGCTAGACTCTTCGGTGGGCGTGCCTATCTGCTTGACTCCGCCCACCTAGTGTGTCTGTCTGAACCCGAGGGAAGGAATCAGGTTTCACTGGGGATGTCTGCTGTGAACTGCTGGGTGTGGGGGGGTGTGTGTGTTGTTACCTGTGGCCCCTGGCTTGTCCAGGGCAACACACAAGCATATGAAACCCTAATATTAATTTATAAGTACCAATGATCCCATAATGGGAAAGTAGACAGTTGGTTGGGGGGGGGGTTATAGCAGATGTAAGCTTTCTTGAAGAGATGGGTTTTCAAGTTCTATCTGAAGATGCCAAATGTGGTGGTTAATCAGACATGTTGGGGCCAACAGAATTTCAGAGAATGGGGTATACTAGGAAAAATTCTTGGGCAATTGGGTGAGGAATGTACAAGAGTGGATGAGAGAACAAGGTCTTGTAGTGTACTGATAATAAAACCATACTGATCATTAATGAAAACCGCTGTATTAGAATTGATATTACCATAAAGTGACCATATAATGATAATTAAAGAACAGGAAAAATGAAGTTTTCTGCAAAGCCGAGACGACCAGCAAATGGAGACAAGGTTTGCTGTTAGATGAAGCCAGGAGACCAGGAAAGTTCAAGTGGTGTTTATTGTCAAAGCTTTTCAATTAAGATTTTTTAACGCTCAGTTTTGATTATGCTCACTTACACTACCTCCTGCTTGCTTAAGTGAGGGAAAAATCCATCCATCTATTTAGCTTATCACTTTAAATGAAACTTTTGGTGCACAATTTTTAATAACAATGACTATGGCCATACAAAAAAAAGTTTGTTTAAAAGAACTGATAGTCCTCAGTGGTTGATACCTTTTTACCTGGTATTGAAAGGAAATTTCAAGTCCCAAACAGACAGGAGAGTCTAGGTGTACAAACTTATGATTACCTTTGACACATTCAGAGCAGGAATGAATGTGTCACATGGATTTATGTCTTTTTACAACAATTAAGAGATGTGCTCCTAAGGCCATCTGGGGGCATCACAGCCCGGACCAAACCTCAATTAGGGGACAATAAAACTTTCACACTGCTTATCTATGAACTGCAGAAATATTTATGGCCACAACAGTTTGCCCCCTTGCCATAGTGATAGTTCTGCTTCACATAGCTTGTCTTCTTTACTGCTCTATTCTATGTCCTGTTGTGTACAAATATGTGACTCTTCAGATTTTGTATTATACTGAGCCTGATGAGAGACCTGAGTAGTCTTGAAAGCTTGCTATTATTACCATCTTTTCAGTTAGCCATTAAAAGGTATCAACCACTGAGGACTTTAGTTCTTTTAAACAAACTTTTTTTATCTCTACTGGCTAACACGGTACAAAGATATATTTTACCTGTATGGCCGTACATGGAGATTGGAGCTGGAAAGAATTTTGGGATGACTAGTAAGTAATAGTTTGGAATTATGCATGACATTATTCTCCATTGTATTATAACTAATAGTCTTTTTGTACCTATTTCAGTTTAATTTGATATAAAAACATATTTTCACCTCTAAACGTCCAGATTATTGTTGACTGCTGACAATGCCCGATACCGCACATCTGCCTAATTTCTAGGCTTGTGGCAATGATTGCTTTGGCCACATTTCAATTTTTTCTACTGAATAAAATTCGTATTTTTTGATTAATTTTGGTGTCATTATTCCTGCTTTGTGTTCATCGGCGGGCTACTAAAATAATAAATGGAGTGGGTGCATTACCCAGAAAGGTTATCAAAATTATGTCTATTTACTAGAGTTGCGCGCGGTTCGTGGTTCGAGGTTCTCCAGTTCGCGGCTCGAGTGATTTTGGGGGCTGTTCTAGATAGAACTAGAACTCGAGCTTTTTGCTAAACCTCGATAGTTCTAGATACGTTCGAGAACGGTTCTAGCAGCAAAAAGACCGGCTAATTACTAGCTGGCTTTCCGCTGTAATAGTGTAAGTCACTCTGTGACTCACATTATTATGAAATTTCAGTGTATAGTGTGCGGGAACAGCCCATTCAGATCACTGCTGTATGGATAATGGCGATCGCCATTTTTTTTTTTTTCCCTTGTCTTCCTTCCCTAAGCGCGCGCGTGTAGTGGGGCGGGCCAGCATGTCAGCCAATCCCAGACACACACACAGCTAAGTGGACTTTCCAGAGAAGCAACGACATGTGTGATAGGATGTCCATGTCACATGTCCCTGCATTATAAAAAAAGGACATTTTCCTCCAGCACGCCATTATCTGCCTTCTGCGTCCTTGGTGTCAGTCATCACTGGCGCAGCTCCTATCTCCGATACTGCTGTGTACGCTCCATACACAGCGCTGTACAGAATAGGGATAGAAGTTCCTATCAGTCCTTTTAAGGGCTAATACCGGCAGGGTCAGAGCCATAGGTGACAGGTCCGTGAACACAGAGTTTAACAGCTACACAAGATGACAGTGTCTGTGTAGCTAAGGTCAGGGATTTCCTCGCAGCATTTCCCCATTAGGAGGGATAGAAAGGCAGGCTTCCTTTCCTCTACCCAGAGACCCACAACCCTGCCACTGTACCCTCCTGCCCTTTGCACACTCAAACTCATTGTTACTAAGCCATTATACTAGCAAACACTGAGTGAACTTAGTGGCATCCTAAACGTGGCTGTTGGACTTCTGTATTGTCCCACTAGTGCAAAGATATTTGCAGCACCTCTGCCTGCATTGCACACTCAAACTCATTGTTACTAAGCCATTATACTAGCAAACACTGAGTGAACTTAGTGGCATCCTAAACGTGGCTGTTGGACTTCTGTATTGTCCCACTAGTGCAAAGATATTTGCAGCACCTCTGCCTGCATTGCACACTCAAACTCATTGTTACTAAGCCATTATACTAGCAAACACTGAGTGAACTTAGTGGCATCCTAAAAGTGGCTGTTGCACTTCTGTATTGTCCCACTAGTGCAAAGATATTTCCAGCACCTCTGCCTGCATTGCACACTCAAACTCATTGTTACTAAGCCATTATACTAGCAAACACTGAGTGAACTTAGTGGCATCCTAAAAGTGGCTGTTGGACTTCTGTATTGTCCCACTAGTGCAAAGATATTTGCAGCACCTCTGCCTGCATTGCACACTCAAACTCATTGTTACTAAGACATTATAATACCAAAAATTGAGTAAATTTAGTGGCATACAAGAAGTGGCTGTTGTACTCCATTAGTGCCCCACTGGTGCCAAGCTATTTCTAGCACCTGTGCAGGACACCCTCCTGCTCTGTTTTTAATAAGCTATAATGATAGCAAAAAATACTGCCATTTAGTGGCATCATAGAACTGGCTGTTGTATTTCATTATTGTCCCACTGGTGCCAAGCTATTTCTAGCACCTGTGTAGGACACCCTCCTGCTCTGTTTTTAATAAGCTATAATGATAGAAAAAAATACTGCCATTTAGTGGCATCATAGAACTGGCTGTTGTACTCCATTAGTGCCCCACTGGTGCAAAGCTATTTCTAGCACCTGTGCAGGACACCCTCCTGCTCTGTTTTTAATAAGCTATAATGATAGCAAAAAATACTGCCATTTAGTGGCATCATAGAACTGGCTGTTGTATTTCATTATTGTCCCACTGGTGCCAAGCTATTTCTAGCACCTGTGCAGGACACCCTCCTGCTCTGTTTTTAATAAGCTATAATGATAGCAAAAAATACTGCCATTTAGTGGCATCATAGAACTGGCTGTTGTATTTCATTATTGTCCCACTTGTGCCAAGCTATTTCTAGCACCTGTGCAGGACACCCTCCTGCTCTGTTTTTAATAAGCTATAATGATAGCAAAAAATACTGCCATTTAGTGGCATCATAGAACTGGCTGTTGTACTCCATTAGTGCCCCACTGGTGCCAAGCTAATTCTAGCACTTGTGCAGGACACCCTCCTGCTCTGTTTTTAATAAGCTATAATGATAGCAAAAAATACTGCCATTTAGTGGCATCATAGAACTGGCTGTTGTACTCCATTAGTGCCCCACTGGTGCCAAGCTATTTCTAGCACCTGTGCAGGACTCCCTCCTGCTCTGTTTTTAATAAGCTATAATGATAGCAAAAAATACTGCCATTTAGTGGCATCATGGAACTGGCTGTTGTATTTCATTATTGTCCCACTGGTGCCAAGCTATTTCTAGCACCTGTGCAGGACACCCTCCTGCTCTGTTTTTAATAAGCTATAATGATAGCAAAAAATACTACCATTTAGTGGCATCATAGAACTGGCTGTTGTATTTCATTATTGTCCCACTGGTGCCAAGCTATTTCTAGCACATGTGCAGGACACCCTCCTGCTCTGTTTTTAATAAGCTATAATAATAGCAAAAAATACTGCCATTTAGTGGCATCATAGAACTGGCTGTTGTACTCCCTTAGTGCCCCACTGGTGCCAAGCTATTTCTAGCACCTGTGCAGGACTCCCTCCTGCTCTGTTTTTAATAAGCTATAATGATAGCAAAAAATACTGCCATTTAGTGGCATCATACAACTGGCTGTTGTATTTCATTATTGTCCCACTGGTGCCAAGCTATTTCTAGCACCTGTGCAGGACACCCTCCTGCTCTGTTTTTAATAAGCTATAATGATAGAAAAAAATACTGCCATTTAGTGGCATCATAGAACTGGCTGTTGTATTTCATTAGTGCCCCACTGGTGCCAAGCTATTTCTAGCACCTGTGCAGGACACCCTGACCCTCCTGCTCTGTTTTTAATAAGCTATAATGATAGCAAAAAATACTGCCATTTAGTGGCATCATAGAACTGGCTGTTGTACTCCATTAGTGCCCCACTGGTGCCAAGCTATTTCTAGCACCTGTGCAGGACACCCTCCTGCTCTGTTTTTAATAAGCTATAATGATAGCAAAAAATACTGCCATTTAGTGGCATCATGGAACTGGCTGTTGTATTTCATTATTGTCCCACTGGTGCCAAGCTATTTCTAGCACCTGTGCAGCACACCCTCCTGCTCTGCTTTTAATAAGCTATAATGATAGCAAAAAATACTGCCATTAGTGGCATCATAGAACTGGCTGTTGTATTTTATTATTGTCCCACTGGTGCCAAGCTATTTCTAGCACCTGTGCAGGACACCCTCCTGCTCTGTTTTTAATAAGCTATAATGATAGCAATAAATACTGCCATTTAGTGGCATCATAGAACTGGCTGTTGTACTCCGTTAGTGCCCCACTGGTGCCAAGCTATTTCTAGCACCTGTGAAGGACACCCTCCTGCTCTGTTTTTAATAAGCTATAATGATAGCAAAAAATACTGCCATTTAGTGGCATCATAGAACTGGCTGTTGTATTTCATTATTGTCCCACTGGTGCCAAGCTATTTCTAGCACCTGTGCAGGACACCCTCCTGCTCTGTTTTTAATAAGCTATAATGATAGCAAAAAATACTGCCATTTAGTGGCATCATAGAACTGGCTGTTGTATTTCATTATTGTCCCACTTGTGCCAAGCTATTTCTAGCACCTGTGCAGGACACCATCCTGCTCTGTTTTTAATAAGCTATAATGATAGCAAAAAATGCTGCCATTTAGTGGCATCATAGAACTGACTGTTGTACTCCATTAATGCCCCACTGGTGCCAAGCTATTTCTAGCACCTGTGCAGGACACCCTCCTGCTCTGTTTTTAATAAGCTATAATGATAGCAAAAAATACTGCCATTTAGTGGCATCATAAAACTGGCTGTTGTACTCCATTAGTGCCCCACTGGTGCAAAGCTATTTCTAGCACCTGTGCAGGACACCCTCCTGCTCTGTTTTTAATAAGCTATAATGACAGCAAAAAATACTGCCATTTAGTGGCATCATAGAACTGGCTGTTGTACTCCATTAGTGCCCCACTGGTGCCAAGCTATTTCTAGCACCTGTGCAGGACACCCTCCTGCTCTGTTTTTAATAAGCTATAATGATAGCAAAAAATACTGCCATTTAGTTGCATCATAGATTTCTCTGTTGTACTTCATTATTGTCCCACTTGTGCCAAGCTATTTCTAGCACCTGTGCAGGAAACCCTCCTGCTCTGTTTTTAATAAGCTATAATGATAGCAAAAAATACTGCCATTTAGTGGCATCATAAAACTGTCTGTTGTACTCCATTAGTGCCCCACTGGTGCCAAGCTATTTCTAGCACCTGTGCAGGACACCTCCTGCTCTGTTTTTAATAAGCTATAATGATAGCAATAAATACTGCCATTTAGTGGCATCATAAAACTGTCTGTTGTACTCCATTAGTGCCCCACTGGTGCCAAGCTATTTCTAGCACCTGTGCAGGACACCCTCCTGCTCTGTTTTTAATGAGCTATAATGATAGCAAAAAATACTGCCATTTAGTGGCATCATAGAACTGGCTGTTGTATTTCATTATTGTCCCACTGGTGCCAAGCTATTTCTAGCACCTGTGCAGGACACCCTCCTGCTCTGTTTTTAATAAGCTATAATGATAGCAAAAAATACTGCCATTTAGTGGCATCATAGAACTGGCTGTTGTACTCCATTAGTGCCCCACTGGGGCCAAGCTATTTCTAGCACCTGTGCAGGACACCCTCCTGCTCTGTTTTTAATGAGCTATAATGATAGCAAAAAATACTGCCATTTAGTGGCATCATAGAACTGACTGTTGTACTCCATTAGTGCCCCACTGGTGCCAAGCTATTTCTAGCACCTGTGCAGGACACCCTCCTGCTCTGTTTTTAATAAGCTATAATTATAGCAAACAATACTGCCATTTAGTAGCATCATAGAACTGGCTGTTGTATTTCATTATTGTCCCACTGGTGCCAAGCTATTTCTAGCACCTGTGCAGGACACCTCCTGCTCTGTTTTTAATAAGCTATAATGATAGCAATAAATACTGCCATTTAGTGGCATCATAGAACTGGCTGTTGTATTTCATTATTGTCCCACTGGTGCCAAGCTATTTCTAGCACCTGTGCAGGACACCCTCCTGCTCTGTTTTTATTAAGCTATAATGATAGCAAAAAATACTGACATTTAGTGGCATCATAGAACTCTATGTTGTATTTCATTATTGTCCCACTTGTGCCAAGCTATTTCTAGCACCTCTGCAGGACACCCTCCTGCTCTGTTTTTAATAAGCTATAATGATAGCAAAAAATACTGCCATTTAGTGGCATCATAAAACTGGCTGTTGTACTCCATTAGTGCCCCACTGGTGCAAAGCTATTTCTAGCACCTGTGCAGGACACCCTCCTGCTCTGTTTTTAATAAGCTATAATGATAGCAAAAAATACTGCCATTTAGTGGCATCATAGAACTGGCTGTTGTACTCCATTAGTGCCCCACTGGTGCCAAGCTATTTCTAGCACCTGTGAAGGACACCCTCCTGCTCTGTTTTTAATAAGCTATAATGATAGCAAAAAATACTGCCATTTAGTGGCATCATAGAACTCTCTGTTGTATTTCATTATTGTCCCAATTGTGGCAAGCTATTTCTAGCACCTGTGCAGGACACCCTCCTGCTCTGTTTTTAATAAGCTATAATGATAGCAAAAAATACTGCCATTTAGTGGCATCATAAAACTGTCGGTTGTACTCCATTAGTTCCCCACTGGTGCCAAGCTATTTCTAGCACCTGTGCAGGACACCCTCCTGCTCTGTTTTTAATAAGCTATAATGATAGCAAAAAATACTGCCATTTAGTGGCATCATAGAACTGGCTGTTGTACTCCATTAGTGCCCCACTGGTGCCAAGCTATTTCTAGCACCTGTGCAGGACACCCTCCTGCTCTGTTTTTAATGAGCTATAATGATAGCAAAAAATACTGCCATTTAGTGGCATCATAGAACTGGCTGTTGTATTTCATTATTGTCCCACTGGTGCCAAGCTATTTCTAGCACCTGTGCAGGACACCCTCCTGCTCTGTTTTTAATAAGCTATAATGATAGCAAACAATACTGCCATTTAGTGGCATCATAGAACTCTCTGTTGTATTTCATTATTGTCCCACTTGTGCCAAGCTATTTCTAGCACCTGTGCAGGACACCCTCCTGCTCTGTTTTTAATAAGCTATAATGATAGCAAAAAATACTGCCATTTAGTGGCATCATAAAACTGGCTGTTGTACTCCATTAGTGCCCCACTGGTGCAAAGCTATTTCTAGCACCTGTGCAGGACACCCTCCTGCTCTGTTTTTAATAAGCTATAATGATAGCAAAAAATACTGCCATTTAGTGGCATCATAGAACTGGCTGTTGTACTCCATTAGTGCCCCACTGGTGCCAAGCTATTTCTAGCACCTGTGAAGGACACCCTCCTGCTCTGTTTTTAATAAGCTATAATGATAGCAAAAAATACTGCCATTTAGTGGCATGATAGAACTCTCTGTTGTATTTCATTATTGTCCCACTTGTGGCAAGCTATTTCTAGCACCTGTGCAGGACACCCTCCTGCTCTGTTTTTAATAAGCTATAATGATAGCAAAAAATACTGCCATTTAGTGGCATCATAAAACTGTCTGTTGTACTCCATTAGTTCCCCACTGGTGCCAAGCTATTTCTAGCACCTGTGCAGGACACCCTCCTGCTCTGTTTTTAATAAGCTATAATGATAGCAAAAAATTCTGCCATTTAGTGGCATCATGGAACTGGCTGTTGTATTTCATTATTGTCCCACTGGTGCCAAGCTATTTCTAGCACCTGTGCAGGACACCCTCCTGCTCTGTTTTTAATAAGCTATAATGATAGCAAAAAATACTGCCGATTAGTGGCATCATACAACTGGCTGTTGTACTCCATTAGTGCCCCACTGGTGCCAAGCTATTTCTAGCACCTGTGCAGGACACCCTCCTGCTCTGTTTTTAATAAGCTATAATGATATCAAAAAATACTGCCATTTAGTGGCATCATAGAACTGGCTGTTGTATTTCATTATTGTCCCACTGGTGCCAAGCTATTTCTAGCACCTGTGCAGGACACCCTCCTGCTCTGTTTTTAATAAGCTATATTGATAGCAAAAAATACTGCCATTTAGTGGCATCATAGAACTGGCTTTTGTACTCCATTAGTGCCCCACTGGTGCCAAGCTATTTCTAGCACCTGTGCAGGACTCCCTCCTGCTCTGTTTTTAATAAGCTATAATGATAGCAAAAAATTCTGCCATTTAGTGGCATCATGGAACTGGTTGTTGTATTTCTTTATTGTCCCACTGGTGCCAAGCTATTTCTAGCACCTGTGCAGGACACCCTCCTGCTCTGTTTTTAATAAGCTATAATGATAGCAAAAAATACTGCCATTTAGTGGCATCATAGAACTGGCTGTTGTACTTTATTAGTGCCCCACTGGTGCCAAGCTAATTCTAGCACCTGTGCAGGACACCCTCCTGCTCTGTTTTTAATAAGCTATAATGATAGCAAAAAATACTGCCATTTAGTGGCATCATAGAACTGGCTGTTGTACTCCATTAGTGCCCCACTGGTGCCAAGCTATTTCTAGCACCTGTGCAGGACACCCTCCTGCTCTGTTTTTAATAAGCTAATGATAGCAAAAAATACTGCCATTTAGTGGCATCATGGAACTGGCTGTTGTATTTCATTATTGTCCCACTGGTGCCAAGCTATTTCTAGCACCTGTGCAGGACACCCTCCTGCTCTGTTTCTAATAAGCTATAATGATAGCAAAAAATACTGCCATTTAGTGGCATCATAGAACTGGCTGTTGTATTTTATTATTGTCCCACTGGTGCCAAGCTATTTCTAGCACCTGTGCAGGACACCCTCCTGCTCTGTTTTTAATAAGCTATAATGATAGCAATAAATACTGCCATTTAGTGGCATCATAGAACTGGCTGTTGTACTCCATTAGTGCCCCACTGGTGCCAAGCTATTTCTAGCACCTGTGCAGGACACGCTCCTGCTCTGTTTTTAATAAGCTATAATGATAGCAAAAAATACTGCCATTTAGTGGCATCATAGAACTGGCTGTTGTATTTCATTATTGTCCCACTGGTGCCAAGCTATTTCTAGCACCTGTGCAGGACACCCTCCTGCTCTGTTTTTAATAAGCTATAATGATAGCAAAAAATACTGCCATTTAGTGGCATCATAGAACTGGCTGTTGTATTTCATTATTGTCCCACTTGTGCCAAGCTATTTCTAGCACCTGTGCATGACACCCTCCTGCTCTGTTTTTAATAAGCTATAATGATAGCAAAAAATGCTGCCATTTAGTGGCATCATAGAACTGACTGTTGTACTCCATTAGTGCCCCACTGGTGCCAAGCTATTTCTAGCACCTGTGCAGGACACCCTCCTGCTCTGTTTTTAATAAGCTATAATGATAGCAAAAAATACTGCCATTTAGTGGCATCATAGAACTGGCTGTTGTATTTCATTATTGTCCCACTGGTGCCAAGCTATTTCTAGCACCTGTGCAGGACACCCTCCTGCTCTGTTTTTAATAAGCTATAATGATAGCAAAAAATACTGCCATTTAGTGGCATCATAGAACTGGCTGTTGTACTCCATTAGTGCCCCACTGGTGCCAAGCTATTTCTAGCACCTGTGAAGGACACCCTCCTGCTCTGTTTTTAATAAGCTATAATGATAGCAAAAAATACTGCCATTTAGTGGCATCATAGAACTCTCTGTTGTATTTCATTATTGTCCCAATTGTGGCAAGCTATTTCTAGCACCTGTGCAGGACACCCTCCTGCTCTGTTTTTAATAAGCTATAATGATAGCAAAAAATACTGCCATTTAGTGGCATCATAAAACTGTCTGTTGTACTCCATTAGTTCCCACTGGTGCCAAGCTATTTCTAGCACCTGTGCAGGACACCCTCCTGCTCTGTTTTTAATAAGCTATAATGATAGCAAAAAATACTGCCATTTAGTGGCATCATAGAACTGGCTGTTGTACTCCATTAGTGCCCCACTGGTGCCAAGCTATTTCTAGCACCTGTGCAGGACACCCTCCTACTCTGTTTTTAATGAGCTATAATGATAGCAAAAAATACTGCCATTTAGTGGCATCATAGAACTGGCTGTTGTATTTCATTATTGTCCCACTGGTGCCAAGCTATTTCTAGCACCTGTGCAGGACACCCTCCTGCTCTGTTTTTAATAAGCTATAATGATAGCAAACAATACTGCCATTTAGTGGCATCATAAAACTCTGTGTTGTATTTCATTATTGTCCCACTTGTGCCAAGCTATTTCTAGCACCTGTGCAGGACACCCTCCTGCTCTGTTTTTAATAAGCTATAATGATAGCAAAAAATACTGCCATTTAGTGGCATCATAAAACTGGCTGTTGTACTCCATTAGTGCCCCACTGGTGCAAAGCTAATTCTAGCACCTGTGCAGGACACCCTCCTGCTCTGTTTTTAATAAGCTATAATGATAGCAAAAAATAATGCCATTTAGTGGCATCATAGAACTGGCTGTTGTACTCCATTAGTGCCCCACTGGTGCAAAGCTATTTCTAGCACCTGTGCAGGACACCCTCCTGCTCTGTTTTTAATAAGCTATAATGATAGCAAAAAATACTGCCATTTAGTGGCATCATAGAACTGGCTGTTGTACTCCATTAGTGCCCCACTGGTGCCAAGCTATTTCTAGCACCTGTGAAGGACACCCTCCTGCTCTGTTTTTAATAAGCTAGAATGATAGCAAAAAATACTGCCATTTAGTGGCATCATAGAACTCTCTGTTGTATTTCATTATTGTCCCACTTGTGGCAAGCTATTTCTAGCACCTGTGCAGGACACCCTCCTGCTCTGTTTTTAATAAGCTATAATGATAGCAAAAAATACTGCCATTTAGTGGCATCATAAAACTGTCTGTTGTACTCCATTAGTTCCCCACTGGTGCCAAGCTATTTCTAGCACCTGTGCAGGACACCCTCCTGCTCTGTTTTTAATAAGCTATAATGATAGCAAAAAATACTGCCATTTAGTGGCATCATAGAACTGGCTGTTGTACTCCATTAGTGCCCCACTGGTGCCAAGCTATTTCTAGCACCTATGCAGGACACCCTCCTGCTCTGTTTTTAATGAGCTATAATGATAGCAAAAAATACTGCCATTTAGTGGCATCATAGAACTGGCTGTTGTATTTCATTATTGTCCCACTGGTGCCAAGCTATTTCTAGCACCTGTGCAGGACACCCTCCTGCTCTGTTTTTAATAAGCTATATTGATAGCAAAAAATACTGCCATTTAGTGGCATCATAGAACTGGCTGTTGTACTCCATTAGTGCCCCACTGGTGCCAAGCTATTTCTAGCACCTGTGCAGGACTCCCTCCTGCTCTGTTTTTAATAAGCTATAATGATAGCAAAAAAATCTGCCATTTAGTGGCATCATGGAACTGGCTGTTGTATTTCATTATTGTCCCACTGGTGCCAAGCTATTTCTAGCACCTGTGCAGGACACCCTCCTGCTCTGTTTTTAATAAGCTATATTGATAGCAAAAAATACTGCCATTTAGTGGCATCATAGAACTGGCTTTTGTACTCCATTAGTGCCCCACTGGTGCCAAGCTATTTCTAGCACCTGTGCAGGACTCCCTCCTGCTCTGTTTTTAATAAGCTATAATGATAGCAAAAAATTCTGCCATTTAGTGGCATCATGGAACTGGCTGTTGTATTTCTTTATTGTCCCACTGGTGCCAAGCTATTTCTAGCACCTGTGCAGGACACCCTCCTGCTCTGTTTTTAATAAGCTATAATGATAGCAAAAAATACTGCCATTTAGTGGCATCATAGAACTGGCTGTTGTACTCCATTAGTGCCTCACTGGTGTCAAGCTATTTCTAGCACCTGTGCAGGACACCCTCCTGCTCTGTTTTTAATAAGCTATAATTATAGCAAAAAATACTGCCATTTAGTGGCATCATAGAACTGGCTGTTGTACTCCATTAGTGCCCCACTGGTGCCAAGCTATTTCTAGCACCTGTGCAGGACACCCTCCTGCTCTGTTTTTAATAAGCTAATGATAGCAAAAAATACTGCCATTTAGTGGCATCATGGAACTGGCTGTTGTATTTCATTATTGTCCCACTGGTGCCAAGCTATTTCTAGCACCTGTGCAGGACACCCTCCTGCTCTGTTTTTAATAAGCTATAATGATAGCAAAAAATACTGCCATTTAGTGGCATAATAGAACTGGCTGTTGTATTTTATTATTGTCCCACTGGTGCCAAGCTATTTCTAGCACCTGTGCAGGACACCCTCCTGCTCTGTTTTTAATAAGCTATAATGATAGCAATAAATACTGCCATTTAGTGGCATCATAGAACTGGCTGTTGTACTCCATTAGTGCCCCACTGGTGCCAAGCTATTTCTAGCACCTGTGCAGGACACCCTCCTGCTCTGTTTTTATTAAGCTATAATGATAGCAAAAAATACTGCCATTTAGTGGCATCATAGAACTGGCTGTTGTATTTCATTATTGTCCCACTTGTGCCAAGCTATTTCTAGCACCTGTGCATGACACCCTCCTGCTCTGTTTTTAATAAGCTATAATGATAGCAAAAAATGCTGCCATTTAGTGGCATCATAGAACTGACTGTTGTACTCCATTAGTGCCCCACTGGTGCCAAGCTATTTCTAGCACCTGTGCAGGACACCCTCCTGCTCTGTTTTTAATAAGCTATAATGATAGCAAACAATACTGCCATTTAGTGGCATCATAGAACTCTCTGTTGTATTTCATTATTGTCCCACTTGTGCCAAGCTATTTCTAGCACCTGTGCAGGACACCCTCCTGCTCTGTTTTTAATAAGCTATAATGATAGCAAAAAATACTGCCATTTAGTGGCATCATAAAACTGGCTGTTGTACTCCATTAGTGCCCCACTGGTGCAAAGCTAATTCTAGCACCTGTGCAGGACACCCTCCTGCTCTGTTTTTAATAAGCTATAATGATAGCAAAAAATAATGCCATTTAGTAGCATCATAGAACTGGCTGTTGTACTCCATTAGTGCCCCACTGGTGCAAAGCTATTTCTAGCACCTGTGCAGGACACCCTCCTGCTCTGTTTTTAATAAGCTATAATGATAGCAAAAATACTGCCATTTAGTGGCATCATAGAACTGGCTGTTGTACTCCATTAGTGCCCCACTGGTGCCAAGCTATTTCTAGCACCTGTGAAGGACACCCTCCTGCTCTGTTTTTAATAAGCTAGAATGATAGCAAAAAATACTGCCATTTAGTGGCATCATAGAACTCTCTGTTGTATTTCATTATTGTCCCACTTGTGGCAAGCTATTTCTAGCACCTGTGCAGGACACCCTCCTGCTCTGTTTTTAATAAGCTATAATGATAGCAAAAAATACTGCCATTTAGTGGCATCATAAAACTGTCTGTTGTACTCCATTAGTTCCCCACTGGTGCCAAGCTATTTCTAGCACCTGTGCAGGACACCCTCCTGCTCTGTTTTTAATAAGCTATAATGATAGCAAAAAATACTGCCATTTAGTGGCATCATAGAACTGGCTGTTGTACTCCATTAGTGCCCCACTGGTGCCAAGCTATTTCTAGCACCTATGCAGGACACCCTCCTGCTCTGTTTTTAATGAGCTATAATGATAGCAAAAAATACTGCCATTTAGTGGCATCATAGAACTGGCTGTTGTATTTCATTATTGTCCCACTGGTGCCAAGCTATTTTTAGCACCTGTGCAGGACACCCTCCTGCTCTGTTTTTAATAAGCTATATTGATAGCAAAAAATACTGCCATTTAGTGGCATCATAGAACTGGCTGTTGTACTCCATTAGTGCCCCACTGGTGCCAAGCTATTTCTAGCACCTGTGCAGGACTCCCTCCTGCTCTGTTTTTAATAAGCTATAATGATAGCAAAAAAATCTGCCATTTAGTGGCATCATGGAACTGGCTGTTGTATTTCATTATTGTCCCACTGGTGCCAAGCTATTTCTAGCACCTGTGCAGGACACCCTCCTGCTCTGTTTTTAATAAGCTATAATGATAGCAAAAAATACTGCCGATTAGTGGCATCATAGAACAGGCTGTTGTACTCCATTAGTGCCCCACTGGTGCCAAGCTATTTCTAGCACCTGTGCAGGACACCCTCCTGCTCTGTTTTTAATAAGCTATAATGATATCAAAAAATACTGCCATTTAGTGGCATCATAGAACTGGCTGTTGTATTTCATTATTGTCCCACTGGTGCCAAGCTATTTCTAGCACCTGTGCAGGACACCCTCCTGCTCTGTTTTTAATAAGCTATATTGATAGCAAAAAATACTGCCATTTAGTGGCATCATAGAACTGGCTTTTGTACTCCATTAGTGCCCCACTGGTGCCAAGCTATTTCTAGCACCTGTGCAGGACTCCCTCCTGCTCTGTTTTTAATAAGCTATAATGATAGCAAAAAATTCTGCCATTTAGTGGCATCATGGAACTGGCTGTTGTATTTCTTTATTGTCCCACTGGTGCCAAGCTATTTCTAGCACCTGTGCAGGACACCCTCCTGCTCTGTTTTTAATAAGCTATAATGATAGCAAAAAATACTGCCATTTAGTGGCATCATAGAACTGGCTGTTGTACTCCATTAGTGCCCCACTGGTGTCAAGCTATTTCTAGCACCTGTGCAGGACACCCTCCTGCTCTGTTTTTAATAAGCTATAATTATAGCAAAAAATACTGCCATTTAGTGGCATCATAGAACTGGCTGTTGTACTCCATTAGTGCCCCACTGGTGCCAAGCTATTTCTAGCACCTGTGCAGGACACCCTCCTGCTCTGTTTTTAATAAGCTAATGATAGCAAAAAATACTGCCATTTAGTGGCATCATGGAACTGGCTGTTGTATTTCATTATTGTCCCACTGGTGCCAAGCTATTTCTAGCACCTGTGCAGGACACCCTCCTGCTCTGTTTTTAATAAGCTATAATGATAGCAAAAAATACTGCCATTTAGTGGCATAATAGAACTGGCTGTTGTATTTTATTATTGTCCCACTGGTGCCAAGCTATTTCTAGCACCTGTGCAGGACACCCTCCTGCTCTGTTTTTAATAAGCTATAATGATAGCAATAAATACTGCCATTTAGTGGCATCATAGAACTGGCTGTTGTACTCCATTAGTGCCCCACTGGTGCCAAGCTATTTCTAGCACCTGTGCAGGACACCCTCCTGCTCTGTTTTTATTAAGCTATAATGATAGCAAAAAATACTGCCATTTAGTGGCATCATAGAACTGGCTGTTGTATTTCATTATTGTCCCACTTGTGCCAAGCTATTTCTAGCACCTGTGCATGACACCCTCCTGCTCTGTTTTTAATAAGCTATAATGATAGCAAAAAATGCTGCCATTTAGTGGCATCATAGAACTGACTGTTGTACTCCATTAGTGCCCCACTGGTGCCAAGCTATTTCTAGCACCTGTGCAGGACACCCTCCTGCTCTGTTTTTAATAAGCTATAATGATAGCAAACAATACTGCCATTTAGTGGCATCATAGAACTCTCTGTTGTATTTCATTATTGTCCCACTTGTGCCAAGCTATTTCTAGCACCTGTGCAGGACACCCTCCTGCTCTGTTTTTAATAAGCTATAATGATAGCAAAAAATACTGCCATTTAGTGGCATCATAAAACTGGCTGTTGTACTCCATTAGTGCCCCACTGGTGCAAAGCTATTTCTAGCACCTGTGCAGGACACCCTCCTGCTCTGTTTTTAATAAGCTATATTGATAGCAAAAAATACTGCCATTTAGTGGCATCATAGAACTGGCTTTTGTACTCCATTAGTGCCCCACTGGTGCCAAGCTATTTCTAGCACCTGTGCAGGACTCCCTCCTGCTCTGTTTTTAATAAGCTATAATGATAGCAAAAAATTCTGCCATTTAGTGGCATCATGGAACTGGCTGTTGTATTTCTTTATTGTCCCACTGGTGCCAAGCTATTTCTAGCACCTGTGCAGGACACCCTCCTGCTCTGTTTTTAATAAGCTATAATGATAGCAAAAAATACTGCCATTTAGTGGCATCATAGAACTGGCTGTTGTACTCCATTAGTGCCCCACTGGTGTCAAGCTATTTCTAGCACCTGTGCAGGACACCCTCCTGCTCTGTTTTTAATAAGCTATAATTATAGCAAAAAATACTGCCATTTAGTGGCATCATAGAACTGGCTGTTGTACTCCATTAGTGCCCCACTGGTGCCAAGCTATTTCTAGCACCTGTGCAGGACACCCTCCTGCTCTGTTTTTAATAAGCTAATGATAGCAAAAAATACTGCCATTTAGTGGCATCATGGAACTGGCTGTTGTATTTCATTATTGTCCCACTGGTGCCAAGCTATTTCTAGCACCTGTGCAGGACACCCTCCTGCTCTGTTTTTAATAAGCTATAATGATAGCAAAAAATACTGCCATTTAGTGGCATCATAGAACTGGCTGTTGTATTTCATTATTGTCCCACTTGTGCCAAGCTATTTCTAGCACCTGTGCATGACACCCTCCTGCTCTGTTTTTAATAAGCTATAATGATAGCAAAAAATGCTGCCATTTAGTGGCATCATAGAACTGACTGTTGTACTCCATTAGTGCCCCACTGGTGCCAAGCTATTTCTAGCACCTGTGCAGGACACCCTCCTGCTCTGTTTTTAATAAGCTATAATGATAGCAAACAATACTGCCATTTAGTGGCATCATAGAACTCTCTGTTGTATTTCATTATTGTCCCACTTGTGCCAAGCTATTTCTAGCACCTGTGCAGGACACCCTCCTGCTCTGTTTTTAATAAGCTATAATGATAGCAAAAAATACTGCCATTTAGTGGCATCATAAAACTGGCTGTTGTACTCCATTAGTGCCCCACTGGTGCAAAGCTATTTCTAGAACCTGTGCAGGACACCCTCCTGCTCTGTTTTTAATAAGCTATAATGATAGCAAAAAATACTGCCATTTAGTGGCATCATAGAACTCTCTGTTGTATTTCATTATTGTCCCACTTGTGGCAAGCTATTTCTAGCACCTGTGCAGGACACCCTCCTGCTCTGTTTTTAATAAGCTATAATGATAGCAAAAAATACTGCCATTTAGTGACATCATAAAACTGTCTGTTGTACTCCATTAGTTCCCCACTGGTGCCAAGCTATTTCTAGCACCTGTGCAGGACACCCTCCTGCTCTGTTTTTAATAAGCTATATTGATAGCAAAAAATACTGCCATTTAGTGGCATCATAGAACTGGCTTTTGTACTCCATTAGTGCCCCACTGGTGCCAAGCTATTTCTAGCACCTGTGCAGGACTCCCTCCTGCTCTGTTTTTAATAAGCTATAATGATAGCAAAAAATTCTGCCATTTAGTGGCATCATGGAACTGGCTGTTGTATTTCTTTATTGTCCCACTGGTGCCAAGCTATTTCTAGCACCTGTGCAGGACACCCTCCTGCTCTGTTTTTAATAAGCTATAATGATAGCAAAAAATACTGCCATTTAGTGGCATCATAGAACTGGCTGTTGTACTCCATTAGTGCCCCACTGGTGTCAAGCTATTTCTAGCACCTGTGCAGGACACCCTCCTGCTCTGTTTTTAATAAGCTATAATGATAGCAAAAAATACTGCCATTTAGTGGCATCATAAAACTGTCTGTTGTACTCCATTAGTTCCCCACTGGTGCTAAGCTATTTCTAGCACCTGTGCAGGACACCCTCCTGCTCTGTTTTTAATAAGCTATAATGATAGCAAAAAATACTGCCATTTAGTGGCATCATAGAACTGGCTGTTGTACTCCATTAGTGCCCCACTGGTGCCAAGCTATTTCTAGCACCTGTGCAGGACACCCTCCTGCTCTGTTTTTAATGAGCTATAATGATAGCAAAAAATACTGCCATTTAGTGGCATCATAGAACTGGCTGTTGTATTTCATTATTGTCCCACTGGTGCCAAGCTATTTCTAGCACCTGTGCAGGACACCCTCCTGCTCTGTTTTTAATAAGCTATAATGATAGCAAAAAATACTGCCATTTAGTGGCATCATAAAACTGGCTGTTGTACTCCATTAGTGCCCCACTGGTGCAAAGCTATTTCTAGCACCTGTGCAGGACACCCTCCTGCTCTGTTTTTAATAAGCTATAATGATAGCAAAAAATACTGCCATTTAGTGGCATCATATAACTCTCTGTTGTATTTCATTATTGTCCCACTTGTGGCAAGCTATTTCTAGCACCTGTGCAGGACACCCTCCTGCTCTGTTTTTAATAAGCTATAATGATAGCAAAAAATACTGCCATTTAGTGGCATCATAAAACTGTCTGTTGTACTCCATTAGTTCCCCACTGGTGCCAAGCTATTTCTAGCACCTGTGCAGGACACCCTCCTGCTCTGTTTTTAATAAGCTATAATGATAGCAAAAAATACTGCCATTTAGTGGCATCATATAACTCTCTGTTGTATTTCATTATTGTCCCACTTGTGGCAAGCTATTTCTAGCACCTGTGCAGGACACCCTCCTGCTCTGTTTTTAATAAGCTATAATGATAGCAAAAAATACTGCCATTTAGTGGCATCATAAAACTGTCTGTTGTACTCCATTAGTTCCCCACTGGTGCCAAGCTATTTCTAGCACCTGTGCAGGACACCCTCCTGCTCTGTTTTTAATAAGCTATATTGATAGCAAAAAATACTGCCATTTAGTGGCATCATAGAACTGGCTTTTGTACTCCATTAGTGCCCCACTGGTGCCAAGCTATTTCTAGCACCTGTGCAGGACTCCCTCCTGCTCTGTTTTTAATAAGCTATAATGATAGCAAAAAATTCTGCCATTTAGTGGCATCATGGAACTGGCTGTTGTATTTCTTTATTGTCCCACTGGTGCCAAGCTATTTCTAGCACCTGTGCAGGACACCCTCCTGCTCTGTTTTTAATAAGCTATAATGATAGCAAAAAATACTGCCATTTAGTGGCATCATAGAACTGGCTGTTGTACTCCATTAGTGCCCCACTGGTGTCAAGCTATTTCTAGCACCTGTGCAGGACACCCTCCTGCTCTGTTTTTAATAAGCTATAATGATAGCAAAAAATACTGCCATTTAGTGGCATCATAGAACTGGCTGTTGTACTCCATTAGTGCCCCACTGGTGCCAAGCTAATTCTAGCACCTGTGCAGGACACCCTCCTGCTCTGTTTTTAATAAGCTATAATGATAGCAAAAAATACTGCCATTTAGTGGCATCATAGAACTGGCTGTTGTACTCCATTAGTGCCCCACTGGTGTCAAGCTATTTCTAGCACCTGTGCAGGACACCCTCCTGCTCTGTTTTTAATAAGCTATAATGA
Organism: Anomaloglossus baeobatrachus; assembly: GCF_048569485.1. Taxonomy (NCBI): domain Eukaryota; kingdom Metazoa; phylum Chordata; class Amphibia; order Anura; family Aromobatidae; genus Anomaloglossus; species Anomaloglossus baeobatrachus. Next base: position 143,138,149 of record NC_134357.1, on the reverse strand, counting down.
TAGCAAAAAATACTGCCATTTAGTGGCATCATAAAACTGTCTGTTGTACTCCATTAGTTCCCCACTGGTGCTAAGCTATTTCTAGCACCTGTGCAGGACACCCTCCTGCTCTGTTTTTAATAAGCTATAATGATAGCAAAAAATACTGCCATTTAGTGGCATCATAGAACTGGCTGTTGTACTCCATTAGTGCCCCACTGGTGCCAAGCTATTTCTAGCACCTGTGCAGGACACCCTCCTGCTCTGTTTTTAATGAGCTATAATGATAGCAAAAAATACTGCCATTTAGTGGCATCATAGAACTCTCTGTTGTATTTCATTATTGTCCCACTTGTGCCAAGCTATTTCTAGCACCTGTGCAGGACACCCTCCTGCTCTGTTTTTAATAAGCTATAATGATAGCAAAAAATACTGCCATTTAGTGGCATCATAAAACTGGCTGTTGTACTCCATTAGTGCCCCACTGGTGCAAAGCTATTTCTAGCACCTGTGCAGGACACCCTCCTGCTCTGTTTTTAATAAGCTATAATGATAGCAAAAAATACTGCCATTTAGTGGCATCATAGAACTCTCTGTTGTATTTCATTATTGTCCCACTTGTGGCAAGCTATTTCTAGCACCTGTGCAGGACACCCTCCTGCTCTGTTTTTAATAAGCTATAATGATAGCAAAAAATACTGCCATTTAGTGGCATCATAAAACTGGCTGTTGTACTCCATTAGTGCCCCACTGGTGCAAAGCTATTTCTAGCACCTGTGCAGGACACCCTCCTGCTCTGTTTTTAATAAGCTATAATGATAGCAAAAAATACTGCCATTTAGTGGCATCATAGAACTCTCTGTTGTATTTCATTATTGTCCCACTTGTGGCAAGCTATTTCTAGCACCTGTGCAGGACACCCTCCTGCTCTGTTTTTAATAAGCTATAATGATAGCAAAAAATACTGCCATTTAGTGACATCATAAAACTGTCTGTTGTACTCCATTAGTTCCCCACTGGTGCCAAGCTATTTCTAGCACCTGTGCAGGACACCCTCCTGCTCTGTTTTTAATAAGCTATATTGATAGCAAAAAATACTGCCATTTAGTGGCATCATAGAACTGGCTTTTGTACTCCATTAGTGCCCCACTGGTGCCAAGCTATTTCTAGCACCTGTGCAGGACTCCCTCCTGCTCTGTTTTTAATAAGCTATAATGATAGCAAAAAATTCTGCCATTTAGTGGCATCATGGAACTGGCTGTTGTATTTCTTTATTGTCCCACTGGTGCCAAGCTATTTCTAGCACCTGTGCAGGACACCCTCCTGCTCTGTTTTTAATAAGCTATAATGATAGCAAAAAATACTGCCATTTAGTGGCATCATAGAACTGGCTGTTGTACTCCATTAGTGCCCCACTGGTGTCAAGCTATTTCTAGCACCTGTGCAGGACACCCTCCTGCTCTGTTTTTAATAAGCTATAATGATAGCAAAAAATACTGCCATTTAGTGGCATCATAAAACTGTCTGTTGTACTCCATTAGTTCCCCACTGGTGCTAAGCTATTTCTAGCACCTGTGCAGGACACCCTCCTGCTCTGTTTTTAATAAGCTATAATGATAGCAAAAAATACTGCCATTTAGTGGCATCATAGAACTGGCTGTTGTACTCCATTAGTGCCCCACTGGTGCCAAGCTATTTCTAGCACCTGTGCAGGACACCCTCCTGCTCTGTTTTTAATGAGCTATAATGATAGCAAAAAATACTGCCATTTAGTGGCATCATAGAACTCTCTGTTGTATTTCATTATTGTCCCACTTGTGCCAAGCTATTTCTAGCACCTGTGCAGGACACCCTCCTGCTCTGTTTTTAATAAGCTATAATGATAGCAAAAAATACTGCCATTTAGTGGCATCATAAAACTGGCTGTTGTACTCCATTAGTGCCCCACTGGTGCAAAGCTATTTCTAGCACCTGTGCAGGACACCCTCCTGCTCTGTTTTTAATAAGCTATAATGATAGCAAAAAATACTGCCATTTAGTGGCATCATAGAACTCTCTGTTGTATTTCATTATTGTCCCACTTGTGGCAAGCTATTTCTAGCACCTGTGCAGGACACCCTCCTGCTCTGTTTTTAATAAGCTATAATGATAGCAAAAAATACTGCCATTTAGTGGCATCATAAAACTGGCTGTTGTACTCCATTAGTGCCCCACTGGTGCAAAGCTATTTCTAGCACCTGTGCAGGACACCCTCCTGCTCTGTTTTTAATAAGCTATAATGATAGCAAAAAATACTGCCATTTAGTGGCATCATAGAACTCTCTGTTGTATTTCATTATTGTCCCACTTGTGGCAAGCTATTTCTAGCACCTGTGCAGGACACCCTCCTGCTCTGTTTTTAATAAGCTATAATGATAGCAAAAAATACTGCCATTTAGTGACATCATAAAACTGTCTGTTGTACTCCATTAGTTCCCCACTGGTGCCAAGCTATTTCTAGCACCTGTGCAGGACACCCTCCTGCTCTGTTTTTAATAAGCTATATTGATAGCAAAAAATACTGCCATTTAGTGGCATCATAGAACTGGCTTTTGTACTCCATTAGTGCCCCACTGGTGCCAAGCTATTTCTAGCACCTGTGCAGGACTCCCTCCTGCTCTGTTTTTAATAAGCTATAATGATAGCAAAAAATTCTGCCATTTAGTGGCATCATGGAACTGGCTGTTGTATTTCTTTATTGTCCCACTGGTGCCAAGCTATTTCTAGCACCTGTGCAGGACACCCTCCTGCTCTGTTTTTAATAAGCTATAATGATAGCAAAAAATACTGCCATTTAGTGGCATCATAGAACTGGCTGTTGTACTCCATTAGTGCCCCACTGGTGTCAAGCTATTTCTAGCACCTGTGCAGGACACCCTCCTGCTCTGTTTTTAATAAGCTATAATGATAGCAAAAAATACTGCCATTTAGTGGCATCATAAAACTGTCTGTTGTACTCCATTAGTTCCCCACTGGTGCTAAGCTATTTCTAGCACCTGTGCAGGACACCCTCCTGCTCTGTTTTTAATAAGCTATAATGATAGCAAAAAATACTGCCATTTAGTGGCATCATAGAACTGGCTGTTGTACTCCATTAGTGCCCCACTGGTGCCAAGCTATTTCTAGCACCTGTGCAGGACACCCTCCTGCTCTGTTTTTAATGAGCTATAATGATAGCAAAAAATACTGCCATTTAGTGGCATCATAGAACTGGCTGTTGTATTTCATTATTGTCCCACTGGTGCCAAGCTATTTCTAGCACCTGTGCAGGACACCCTCCTGCTCTGTTTTTAATAAGCTATAATGATAGCAAAAAATACTGCCATTTAGTGGCAACATAAAACTGGCTGTTGTACTCCATTAGTGCCCCACTGGTGCAAAGCTATTTCTAGCACCTGTGCAGGACACCCTCCTGCTCTGTTTTTAATAAGCTATAATGATAGCAAAAAATACTGCCATTTAGTGGCATCATATAACTCTCTGTTGTATTTCATTATTGTCCCACTTGTGGCAAGCTATTTCTAGCACCTGTGCAGGACACCCTCCTGCTCTGTTTTTAATAAGCTATAATGATAGCAAAAAATACTGCCATTTAGTGGCATCATAAAACTGTCTGTTGTACTCCATTAGTTCCCCACTGGTGCCAAGCTATTTCTAGCACCTGTGCAGGACACCCTCCTGCTCTGTTTTTAATAAGCTATAATGATAGCAAAAAATACTGCCATTTAGTGGCATCATATAACTCTCTGTTGTATTTCATTATTGTCCCACTTGTGGCAAGCTATTTCTAGCACCTGTGCAGGACACCCTCCTGCTCTGTTTTTAATAAGCTATAATGATAGCAAAAAATACTGCCATTTAGTGGCATCATAAAACTGTCTGTTGTACTCCATTAGTTCCCCACTGGTGCCAAGCTATTTCTAGCACCTGTGCAGGACACCCTCCTGCTCTGTTTTTAATAAGCTATATTGATAGCAAAAAATACTGCCATTTAGTGGCATCATAGAACTGGCTTTTGTACTCCATTAGTGCCCCACTGGTGCCAAGCTATTTCTAGCACCTGTGCAGGACTCCCTCCTGCTCTGTTTTTAATAAGCTATAATGATAGCAAAAAATTCTGCCATTTAGTGGCATCATGGAACTGGCTGTTGTATTTCTTTATTGTCCCACTGGTGCCAAGCTATTTCTAGCACCTGTGCAGGACACCCTCCTGCTCTGTTTTTAATAAGCTATAATGATAGCAAAAAATACTGCCATTTAGTGGCATCATAGAACTGGCTGTTGTACTCCATTAGTGCCCCACTGGTGTCAAGCTATTTCTAGCACCTGTGCAGGACACCCTCCTGCTCTGTTTTTAATAAGCTATAATGATAGCAAAAAATACTGCCATTTAGTGGCATCATAGAACTGGCTGTTGTACTCCATTAGTGCCCCACTGGTGCCAAGCTAATTCTAGCACCTGTGCAGGACACACTCCTGCTCTGTTTTTAATAAGCTATAATGATAGCAAAAAATACTGCCATTTAGTGGCATCATAGAACTGGCTGTTGTACTCCATTAGTGCCCCACTGGTGCCAAGCTATTTCTAGCACCTGTGCAGGACACCCTCCTGCTCTGTTTTTAATAAGCTAATGATAGCAAAAAATACTGCCATTTTGTGGCATCATGGAACTGGCTGTTGTATTTCATTATTGTCCCACTGGTGCCAAGCTATTTCTAGCACCTGTGCAGGACACCCTCCTGCTCTGTTTTTAATAAGCTATAATGATAGCAAAAAATACTGCCATTTAGTGGCATCATAAAACTGTCTGTTGTACTCCATTAGTTCCCCACTGGTGCCAAGCTATTTCTAGCACCTGTGCAGGACACCCTCCTGCTCTGTTTTTAATAAGCTATATTGATAGCAAAAAATACTGCCATTTAGTGGCATCATAGAACTGGCTTTTGTACTCCATTAGTGCCCCACTGGTGCCAAGCTATTTCTAGCACCTGTGCAGGACTCCCTCCTGCTCTGTTTTTAATAAGCTATAATGATAGCAAAAAATTCTGCCATTTAGTGGCATCATGGAACTGGCTGTTGTATTTCTTTATTGTCCCACTGGTGCCAAGCTATTTCTAGCACCTGTGCAGGACACCCTCCTGCTCTGTTTTTAATAAGCTATAATGATAGCAAAAAATACTGCCATTTAGTGGCATCATAGAACTGGCTGTTGTACTCCATTAGTGCCCCACTGGTGTCAAGCTATTTCTAGCACCTGTGCAGGACACCCTCCTGCTCTGTTTTTAATAAGCTATAATGATAGCAAAAAATACTGCCATTTAGTGGCATCATAAAACTGTCTGTTGTACTCCATTAGTTCCCCACTGGTGCTAAGCTATTTCTAGCACCTGTGCAGGACACCCTCCTGCTCTGTTTTTAATAAGCTATAATGATAGCAAAAAATACTGCCATTTAGTGGCATCATAGAACTGGCTGTTGTACTCCATTAGTGCCCCACTGGTGCCAAGCTATTTCTAGCACCTGTGCAGGACACCCTCCTGCTCTGTTTTTAATGAGCTATAATGATAGCAAAAAATACTGCCATTTAGTGGCATCATAGAACTGGCTGTTGTATTTCATTATTGTCCCACTGGTGCCAAGCTATTTCTAGCACCTGTGCAGGACACCCTCTTGCTCTGTTTTTAATAAGCTATAATGATAGCAAACAATACTGCCATTTAGTGGCATCATAGAACTCTCTGTTGTATTTCATTATTGTCCCACTTGTGCCAAGCTATTTCTAGCACCTGTGCAGGACACCCTCCTGCTCTGTTTTTAATAAGCTATAATGATAGCAAAAAATACTGCCATTTAGTGGCATCATAAAACTGGCTGTTGTACTCCATTAGTGCCCCACTGGTGCAAAGCTATTTCTAGCACCTGTGCAGGACACCCTCCTGCTCTGTTTTTAATAAGCTATAATGATAGCAAAAAATACTGCCATTTAGTGGCATCATAGAACTCTCTGTTGTATTTCATTATTGTCCCACTTGTGGCAAGCTATTTCTAGCACCTGTGCAGGACACCCTCCTGCTCTGTTTTTAATAAGCTATAATGATAGCAAAAAATACTGCCATTTAGTGGCATCATAAAACTGTCTGTTGTACTCCATTAGTTCCCCACTGGTGCCAAGCTATTTCTAGCACCTGTGCAGGACACCCTCCTGCTCTGTTTTTAATAAGCTATATTGATAGCAAAAAATACTGCCATTTAGTGGCATCATAGAACTGGCTTTTGTACTCCATTAGTGCCCCACTGGTGCCAAGCTATTTCTAGCACCTGTGCAGGACTCCCTCCTGCTCTGTTTTTAATAAGCTATAATGATAGCAAAAAATTCTGCCATTTAGTGGCATCATGGAACTGGCTGTTGTATTTCTTTATTGTCCCACTGGTGCCAAGCTATTTCTAGCACCTGTGCAGGACACCCTCCTGCTCTGTTTTTAATAAGCTATAATGATAGCAAAAAATACTGCCATTTAGTGGCATCATAGAACTGGCTGTTGTATTTTATTATTGTCCCACTGGTGCCAAGCTATTTCTAGCACCTGTGCAGGACACCCTCCTGCTCTGTTTTTAATAAGCTATAATGATAGCAATAAATACTGTCATTTAGTGGCATCATAGAACTGGCTGTTGTACTCCATTAGTGCCCCACTGGTGCCAAGCTATTTCTAGCACCTGTGCAGGACACCCTCCTGCTCTGTTTTTAATAAGCTATAATGATAGCAAAAAATACTGCCATTTAGTGGCATCAAAGAACTGGCTGTTGTATTTCATTATTGTCCCACTTGTGCCAAGCTATTTCTAGCACCTGTGCATGACACCCTCCTGCTCTGTTTTTAATAAGCTATAATGATAGCAAAAAATGCTGCCATTTAGTGGCATCATAGAACTGACTGTTGTACTCCATTAGTGCCCCACTGGTGCCAAGCTATTTCTAGCACCTGTGCAGGACACCCTCCTGCTCTGTTTTTAATAAGCTATAATGATAGCAAAAAATACTGCCATTTAGTGGCATCATAGAACTGGCTGTTGTATTTCATTATTGTCCAACTGGTGCCAAGCTATTTCTAGCACCGGTGCAGGACACCCTCCTGCTCTGTTTTTATTAAGCTATAATGATAGCAAAAAATACTGCCATTTAGTGGCATCATAGAACTCTCTGTTGTATTTCATTATTGTCCCACTTGTGCCAAGCTATTTCTAGCACCTCTGCAGGACACCCTCCTGCTCTGTTTTTAATAAGCTATAATGATAGCAAAAAATGCTGCCATTTAGTGGCATCATAAAACTGGCTGTTGTACTCCATTAGTGCCCCACTGGTGCAAAGCTATTTCTAGCACCTGTGCAGGACACCCTCCTACTCTGTTTTTAATAAGCTATAATGATAGCAAAAAATACTGCCATTTAGTGGCATCATAGAACTGGCTGTTGTACTCCATTAGTGCCCCACTGGTGCCAAGCTATTTCTAGCACCTGTGAAGGACACCCTCCTGCTCTGTTTTTAATAAGCTATAATGATAGCAAAAAATACTGCCATTTAGTGGCATCATAGAACTCTCTGTTGTATTTCATTATTGTCCCAATTGTGGCAAGCTATTTCTAGCACCTGTGCAGGAACCCTCCTGCTCTGTTTTTAATAAGCTATAATGATAGCAAAAAATACTGCCATTTAGTGGCATCATAAAACTGTCTGTTGTACTCCATTAGTTCCCCACTGGTGCCAAGCTATTTCTAGCACCTGTGCAGGACACCCTCCTGCTCTGTTTTTAATAAGCTATAATGATAGCAAAAAATACTGCCATTTAGTGGCATCATAGAACTGGCTGTTGTACTCCATTAGTGCCCCACTGGTGCCAAGCTATTTCTAGCACCTGTGCAGGACACCCTCCTGCTCTGTTTTTAATGAGCTATAATGATAGCAAAAAATACTGCCATTTTGTGGCATCATAGAACTGGCTGTTGTATTTCATTATTGTCCCACTGGTGCCAAGCTATTTCTAGCACCTGTGCAGGACACCCTCCTGCTCTGTTTTTAATAAGCTATAATGATAGCAAACAATACTGCCATTTAGTGGCATCATAGAACTCTCTGTTGTATTTCATTATTGTCCCACTTGTGCCAAGCTATTTCTAGCACCTGTGCAGGACACCCTCCTGCTCTGTTTTTAATAAGCTATAATGATAGCAAAAAATACTGCCATTTAGTGGCATCATAAAACTGGCTGTTGTACTCCATTAGTGCCCCACTGGTGCAAAGCTATTTCTAGCACCTGTGCAGGACACCCTCCTGCTCTGTTTTTAATAAGCTATAATGATAGCAAAAAATACTGCCATTTAGTTGCATCATAGAACTGGCTGTTGTACTCCATTAGTGCCCCACTGGTGCCAAGCTATTTCTAGCAGCTATGCAGGACACCCTCCTGCTCTGTTTTTAATGAGCTATAGTGATAGCAAAAAATACTGCCATTTAGTGGTATCATAGAACTGGCTGTTGTATTTCATTATTGTCCCACTGGTGCCAAGCTATTTCTAGCACCTGTGCAGGACACCCTCCTGCTCTGTTTTTAATAAGCTATAATGATAGCAAAAAATACTGCCATTTAGTGGCATCATAGAACTGGCTGTTGTACTCCATTAGTGCCCCACTGGTGCAAAGCTTTTTCTAGCACCTGTGCAGGACACCCTCCTGCTCTGTTTTTAATAAGCTATAATGATAGCAAAAAATACTGCCATTTAGTGGCATCATAGAACTGGCTGTTGTGTTTCATTATTGTCCCACTGGTGCCAAGCTATTTCTAGCACCTGTGCAGGACACCCTCCTGCTCTGTTTTTAATAAGCTATATTGATAGCAAAAAATACTGCCATTTAGTGGCATCATAGAACTCTCTGTTGTATTTCATTATTGTCCCACTGGTGCCAAGCTATTTCTAGCACCTGTGCAGGACTCCCTCCTGCTCTGTTTTTAATAAGCTATAATGATAGCAAAAAATTCTGCCATTTAGTGGCATCATGGAACTGGCTGTTGTATTTCATTATTGTCCCACTGGTGCCAAGCTATTTCTAGCACCTGTGCAGGACACCCTCCTGCTCTGTTTTTAATAAGCTATAATGATAGCAAAAAATACTGCCGATTAGTGGCATCATAGAACTGGCTGTTGTACTCCATTAGTGCCCCACTGGTGCCAAGCTATTTCTAGCACCTGTGCAGGACACCCTCCTGCTCTGTTTTTAATAAGCTATAATGATAGCAAAAAATACTGCCATTTAGTGGCATCATAGAACTGGCTGTTGTATTTCATTATTGTCCCACTGGTGCCAAGCTATTTCTAGCACCTGTGCAGGACACCTTCCTGCTCTGTTTTTAATAAGCTATATTGATAACAAAAAATACTGCCATTTAGTGGCATCATAGAACTGGCTTTTGTACTCCATTAGTGCCCCACTGGTGCCAAGCTATTTCTAGCACCTGTGCAGGACTCCCTCCTGCTCTGTTTTTAATAAGCTATAATGATAGCAAAAAATTCTGCCATTTAGTGGCATCATGGAACTGGCTGTTGTATTTCATTATTGTCCCACTGGTGCCAAGCTATTTCTAGCACCTGTGCAGGACACCCTCCTGCTCTGTTTTTAATAAGCTATAATGATAGCAAAAAATACTGCCATTTAGTGGCATCATAGAACTGGCTGTTGTACTCCATTAGTGCCCCACTGGTGCCAAGCTATTTCTAGCACCTGTGCAGGACACCCTCCTGCTCTGTTTTTAATAAGCTATAATGATAGCGAAAAATACTGCCATTTAGTAGCATCATAGAACTCTCTGTTGTATTTCATTATTGTCCCACTTGTGCCAAGCTATTTCTAGCACCTGTGCAGGACACCCTCCTGCTCTGTTTTTAATAAGCTATAATGATAGCAAAAAATACTGCCATTTAGTGGCATCATAAAACTGGCTGTTGTACTCCATTAGTGCCCCACTGGTGCAAAGCTATTTCTAGCACCTGTGCAGGACACCCTCCTGCTCTGTTTTTAATAAGCTATAATGATAGCAAAAAATACTGCCATTTAGTGGCATCATGGAACTGGCTGTTGTATTTCATTATTGTCCCACTGGTGCCAAGCTATTTCTAGCACCTGTGCAGGACTCCCTCCTGCTCTGTTTTTAATAAGCTATAATGATAGCAAAAAATTCTGCCATTTAGTGGCATCATGGAACTGGCTGTTGTATTTCATTATTGTCCCATTGGTGCCAAGCTATTTCTAGCACCTGTGCATGACACCCTCCTGCTCTGTTTTTAATAAGCTATAATGATAGCAAAAAATACTGCCGATTAGTGGCATCATAGAACTGGCTGTTGTACTCCATTAGTGCCCCACTGGTGCCAAGCTATTTCTAGCACCTGTGCAGGACACCCTCCTGCTCTGTTTTTAATAAGCTATAATGATAGCAAACAATACTGCCATTTAGTGGCATCATAGAACTGGCTGTTGTACTCCATTAGTGCCGCACTGGTGCCAAGCTATTTCTAGCACCTGTGCAGGACACCCTCCTGCTCTGTTTTTAATAAGGTATAATGATAGCAAAAAATACTGCCATTTAGTGGCATCATAGAACTGGTTGTTGTATTTCATTATTGTCCCACTGGTGCCAAGCTATTTCTATCACCTGTGCAGTACACCCTCCTGCTCTGTTTTTAATAAGCTATAATGATAGCAAAAAATACTGCCATTTAGTGGCATCATAGAACTCTCTGTTGTATTTCATTATTGTCCCACTTGTGCCAAGCTATTTCTAGCACCTGTGCAGGACACCCTCCTACTCTGTTTTTAATAAGCTATAATGATAGCAAAAAATACTGCCATTTAGTGGCATCATAAAACTGTCTGTTTTACTCCATTAGTTCCCCACTGGTGCCAAGCTATTTCTAGCACCTGTGCATGACACCCTCCTGCTCTGTTTTTAATAAGCTATAATGATAGCAAAAAATACTGCCATTTAGTGGCATCATAGAACTGGCTGTTGTACTCCATTAGTGCCCCACTGGTGCCAAGCTATTTCTAGCACCTGTGCAGCACACCCTCCTGCTCTGTTTTTAATGAGCTATAATGATAGCAAAAAATACTGCCATTTAGTGGCATCATAGAACTGGCTGTTGTATTTCATTATTGTCCCACTGGTGCCAAGATATTTCTAGCACCTGTGCAGGACACCCTCCTGCTCTGTTTTTAATAAGCTATAATGATAGCAAAAAATACTGCCATTTAGTAGCATCATAGAACTCTCTGCTGTATTTCATTATTGTCCCACTTGTGCCAAGCTATTTCTAGCACCTGTGCAGGACACCCTCCTGCTCTGTATTTAATAAGCTATAATGATAGCAAAAAATACTGCCATTTAGTGGCATCATAAAACTGGCTGTTGTACTCCATTAGTGCCTCACTGGTGCAAAGCTATTTCTAGCACCTGTGCAGGACACCCTCCTGCTCTGTTTTTAATAAGCTATAATGATAGCAAAAAATACTGCCATTTAGTGGCATCATGGAACTGGCTGTTGTATTTCATTATTGTCCCACTGGTGCAAAGCTATTTCTAGCACCTGTGCAGGACTCCCTCCTGCTCTGTTTTTAATAAGCTATAATGATAGCAAAAAATACTGCCATTTAGTGGCATCATAGAACTGGCTGTTGTATTTCATTATTGTCCCACTGGTGCCAAGCTATTTCTAGCACCTGTGCAGGACACCCTCCTGCTCTGTTTTTAATAAGCTATATTGATAGCAAAAAATACTGCCATTTAGTGGCATCATAGAACTGGCTGTTGTACTCCATCAGTGCCCCACTGGTGCCAAGCTATTTCTAGCACCTGTGCAGGACTCCCTCCTGCTCTGTTTTTAATAAGCTATAATGATAGCAAACAATTCTGCCATTTAGTGGCATCATAGAACTGGCTGTTGTATTTCATTATTGTCCCATTGGTGCCAAGCTATTTCTAGCACCTGTGCAGGACACCCTCCTGCTCTGTTTTTAATAAGCTATAATGATAGCAAAAAATACTGCCATTTAGTGGCATCATAGAACTGGCTGTTGTGCTCCATTAGTGCCCCACTGGTGCCAAGCTATTTCTAGCACCTGTGCAGGACACCCTCCTGCTCTGTTTTTAATAAGCTATAATGATAGCAAAAAATACTGCCATTTAGTAGCATCATAGAACTGGCTGTTGTATTTCATTATTGTCCCACTGGTGCCAAGCTATTTCTAGCACCTGTGCAGGACACCCTCCTGCTCTGTTTTTAATAAGCTATAATGATAGCAATAAATACTGCCATTTAGTGGCATCATAGAACTGGCTGTTGTACTCCATTAGTGCCCTTCTGGTGCCAAGCTATTTCTAGCACCTGTGCAGGACACCCTCCTGCTCTGTTTTTAATAAGGTATAATGATAGCAAAAAATACTGCCATTTAGTGGCATCATAGAACTGGTTGTTGTATTTCATTATTGTCCCACTGGTGCCAAGCTATTTCTATCACCTGTGCAGTACACCCTCCTGCTCTGTTTTTAATAAGCTATAATGATAGCAAAAAATACTGCCATTTAGTGGCATCATAGAACTGGCTGTTGTATTTCATTATTGTCCCACTGGTGCCAAGCTATTTCTAGCACCTGTGCAGGACACCCTCCTGCTCTGTTTTTAATGAGGTATAATGATAGCAAACAATTCTGCCATTTAGTGGCATCATAGAACTGGCTGTTGTATTTCATTATTGTCCCATTGGTGCCAAGCTATTTCTAGCACCTGTGCAGGACACCCTCCTGCTCTGTTTTTAATAAGCTATAATGATAGCAAACAATACTGCCATTTAGTGGCATCATAGAACTGGCTGTTGTACTCCATTAGTGCCCCACTGGTGCCAAGCTATTTCTAGCACCTGTGCAGGACACCCTCCTGCTCTGTTTTTAATAAGCTATAATGATAGCAAAAAATACTGCCATTTAGTGGCATCATAGAACTCTCTGTTGTATTTCATTATTGTCCCACTTGTGCCAAGCTATTTCTAGCACCTGTGCAGGACACCCTCCTGCTCTGTTTTTAATAAGCTATAATGATAGCAAAAAATACTGCCATTTAGTGGCATCATAAAACTGTCTGTTGTACTCCATTAGTTCCCCACTGGTGCCAAGCTATTTCTAGCACCTGTGCAAGACACCCTCCTGCTCTGTTTTTAATAAGCTATAATGATAGCAAAAAATACTGCCATTTAGTGGCATCATAGAACTGGCTGTTGTACTCCATTAGTGCCCCACTGCTGCCAAGCTATTTTTAGCACCTGTGCAGGACACCCTCCTGCTCTGTTTTTAATGAGCTATAATGATAGCAAAAAATACTGCCATTTAGTGGCATCATAGAACTGGCTGTTGTATTTCATTATTGTCCCACTGGTGCCAAGCTATTTCTAGCACCTGTGCAGGACACCCTCCTGCTCTGTTTATAATAAGCTATAATGATAGCAAAAAATACTGCCATTTAGTGGCATCATAGAACTCTCTGTTGTATTTCATTATTGTCCCACTTGTGCCAAGCTATTTCTAGCACCTGTGCAGGACACCCTCCTGCTCTGTTTTTAATAAGCTATAATGATAGCAAAAAATACTGCCATTTAGTGGCATCATAGAACTGGCTGTTGTACTCCATTAGTGCCCCACTGGTGCCAAGCTATTTCTAGCACCTGTGCAGGACACCCTCCTGCTCTGTTTTTAATGAGCTATAATGATAGCAAAAAATACTGCCATTTAGTGGCATCATAGAACTGGCTGTTGTATTTCATTATTGTCCCACTGGTGCCAAGCTATTTCTAGCACCTGTGCAGGACACCCTCCTGCTCTGTTTTTAATAAGCTATAATGATAGCAAAAAATACTGCTATTTAGTGGCATCATAGAACTCTCTGTTTTATTTCATTATTGTCCCACTTGTGCCAAGCTATTTCTAGCACCTGTGCAGGACACCCTCCTGCTCTGTTTTTAATAAGCTATAATGATAGCAAAAAATACTGCCATTTAGTGGCATCATAAAACTGGCTGTTGTACTCCATTAGTGCCCCACTGGTGCAAAGCTATTTCTAGGACCTGTGCAGGACACCCTCCTGCTCTGTTTTTAATAAGCTATAATGATAGCAAAAAATACTGCCATTTAGTGGCATCATAGAACTGGCTGTTGTACTCCATTAGTGCCCCACTGGTGCCAAGCTATTTCTAGCACCTGTGAAGGACACCCTCCTGCTCTTTTTTTAATAAGCTATAATGATAGCAAATAATACTGCCATTTAGTGGCATCATAGAACTCTCTGTTGTATTTCATTATTGTCCCACTTGTGGCAAGCTATTTCTAGCACCTGTGCAGGACACCCTCCTGCTCTGTTTTTAATAAGCTATAATGATAGCAAAAAATACTGCCATTTAGTGGCATCATAGAACTGGCTGTTGTACTCCATTAGTGCCCCACTGGTGCCAAGCTATTTCTAGCACCTGTGCAGGACTCCCTCCTGCTCTGTTTTTAATAAGCTATAATGATAGCAAAAAATTCTGCCATTTAGTGGTATCATGATACTGGCTTTTGTATTTCATTATTGTCCCACTGGTGCAAAGCTATTTCTAGCACCTGTGCAGGACACCCTCCTGCTCTGTTTTTAATAAGCTATAATGATAGCAAAAAATACTGCCATTTAGTGGCATCATAGAACTGGCTGTTGTACTCCATTAGTGCCCCACTGGTGCCAAGCTATTTTTAGCACCTGTGCAGGACACCCTCCTGCTCTGTTTTTAATGAGCTATAATGATAGCAAAAAATACTGCCATTTAGTGGCATCATAGAACTGGCTGTTGTATTTCATTATTGTCCCACTGGTGCCAAGCTATTTCTAGCACCTGTGCAGGACACCCTCCTGCTCTGTTTATAATAAGCTATAATGATAGCAAAAAATACTGCCATTTAGTGGCATCATAGAACTCTCTGTTGTATTTCATTATTGTCCCACTTGTGCCAAGCTATTTCTAGCACCTGTGCAGGACACCCTCCTGCTCTGTTTTTAATAAGCTATAATGATAGCAAAAAATACTGCCATTTAGTGGCATCATAGAACTGGCTGTTGTACTCCATTAGTGCCCCACTGGTGCCAAGCTATTTCTAGCACCTGTGCAGGACACCCTCCTGCTCTGTTTTTAATGAGCTATAATGATAGCAAAAAATACTGCCATTTAGTGGCATCATAGAACTGGCTGTTGTATTTCATTATTGTCCCACTGGTGCCAAGCTATTTCTAGCACCTGTGCAGGACACCCTCCTGCTCTGTTTTTAATAAGCTATAATGATAGCAAAAAATACTGCCATTTAGTGGCATCATAGAACTGGCTGTTGTACTCCATTAGTGCCCCACTGGTGCCAAGCTATTTCTAGCACCTGTGCAGGACTCCCTCCTGCTCTGTTTTTAATAAGCTATAATGATAGCAAAAAATTCTGCCATTTAGTGGTATCATGATACTGGCTTTTGTATTTCATTATTGTCCCACTGGTGCAAAGCTATTTCTAGCACCTGTGCAGGACACCCTCCTGCTCTGTTTTTAATAAGCTATTATGATAGCAAAAAATACTGCCGATTAGTGGCATCATAGAACTGGCTGTTGTACTCCATTAGTGCCCCACTGGTGCCAAGCTATTTCTAGCACCTGTGCAGGACACCCTCCTGCTCTGTTTTTAATAAGCTATAATGATAGCAAAAAATACTGCCATTTAGTGGCATCATAGAACTCTCTGTTGTATTTCATTATTGTCCCACTTGTGCCAAGCTATTTCTAGCACCTGTGCAGGACACCCTCCTGCTCTGTTTTTAATAAGCTATAATGATAGCAAAAAATACTGCCATTTAGTGGCATCATAAAACTGTCTGTTGTACTCCATTAGTTCCCCACTGGTGCCAAGCTATTTCTAGCACCTGTGCAGGACACCCTCCTGCTCTGTTTTTAATAAGCTATAATGATAGCAAAAAATACTGCCATTTAGTGGCATCATAGAACTGGCTGTTGTACTCCATTAGTGCCCCACTGGTGCCAAGCTATTTTTAGCACCTGTGCAGGACACCCTCCTGCTCTGTTTTTAATGAGCTATAATGATAGCAAAAAATACTGCCATTTAGTGGCATCATAGAACTGGCTGTTGTATTTCATTATTGTCCCACTGGTGCCAAGCTATTTCTAGCACCTGTGCAGGACACCCTCCTGCTCTGTTTATAATAAGCTATAATGATAGCAAAAAATACTGCCATTTAGTGGCATCATAGAACTCTCTGTTGTATTTCATTATTGTCCCACTTGTGCCAAGCTATTTCTAGCACCTGTGCAGGACACCCTCCTGCTCTGTTTTTAATAAGCTATAATGATAGCAAAAAATACTGCCATTTAGTGGCATCATAGAACTGGCTGTTGTACTCCATTAGTGCCCCACTGGTGCCAAGCTATTTCTAGCACCTGTGCAGGACACCCTCCTGCTCTGTTTTTAATGAGCTATAATGATAGCAAAAAATACTGCCATTTAGTGGCATCATAGAACTGGCTGTTGTATTTCATTATTGTCCCACTGGTGCCAAGCTATTTCTAGCACCTGTGCAGGACACCCTCCTGCTCTGTTTTTAATAAGCTATAATGATAGCAAAAAATACTGCCATTTAGTGGCATCATAGAACTCTCTGTTTTATTTCATTATTGTCCCACTTGTGCCAAGCTATTTCTAGCACCTGTGCAGGACACCCTCCTGCTCTGTTTTTAATAAGCTATAATGATAGCAAAAAATACTGCCATTTAGTGGCATCATAAAACTGGCTGTTGTACTCCATTAGTGCCCCACTGGTGCAAAGCTATTTCTAGGACCTGTGCAGGACACCCTCCTGCTCTGTTTTTAATAAGCTATAATGATAGCAAACAATTCTGCCATTTAGTGGCATCATAAAACTGTCTGTTTTACTCCATTAGTTCCCCACTGGTGCCAAGCTATTTCTAGCACCTGTGCATGACACCCTCCTGCTCTGTTTTTAATAAGCTATAATGATAGCAAAAAATACTGCCATTTAGTGGCATCATAGAACTGGCTGTTGTATTTCATTATTGTCCCACTGGTGCCAAGATATTTCTAGCACCTGTGCAGGACACCCTCCTGCTCTGTTTTTAATAAGCTATAATGATAGCAAAAAATACTGCCATTTAGTAGCATCATAGAACTGGCTGTTGTACTCCATTAGTGCCCCACTGGTGCAAAGCTATTTCTAGCACCTGTGCAGGACACCCTCCTGCTCTGTTTTTAATAAGCTATAATGATAGCAAAAAATACTGCCGATTAATGGCATCATAGAACTGGCTGTTGTACTCCATTAGTGCCCCACTGGTGCCAAGCTATTTCTAGCACCTGTGCAGGACACCCTCCTGCTCTGTTTTTAATAAGCTATAATGATAGCAAAAAATACTGCCATTTAGTGGCAGCATAGAACTGGCTGTTGTATTTCATTATTGTCCCACTGGTGCCAAGCTATTTCTAGCACCTGTGCAGGACACCCTCCTGCTCTGTTTTTAATAAGCTATATTGATAGCAAAAAATACTGCCATTTAGTGGCATCATAGAACTGGCTGTTGTACTCCATCAGTGCCCCACTGGTGCCAAGCTATTTCTAGCACCTGTGCAGGACTCCCTCCTGCTCTGTTTTTAATAAGCTATAATGATAGCAAAAAATACTGCCATTTAGTGGCATCATAGAACTGGCTGTTGTACTCCATTAGTGCCCCACTGGTGCCAAGCTATTTCTAGCACCTGTGCAGGACACCCTCCTGCTCTGTTTTTAATGAGCTATAATGATAGCAAAAAATACTGCCATTTAGTGGCATCATAGAACTGGCTGTTGTATTTCATTATTGTCCCACTGGTGCCAAGATATTTCTAGCACCTGTGCAGGACACCCTCCTGCTCTGTTTTTAATAAGCTATAATGATAGCAAAAAATACTGCCATTTAGTAGCATCATAGAACTCTCTGTTGTATTTCATTATTGTCCCACTTGTGCCAAGCTATTTCTAGCACCTGTGCAGGACACCCTCCTGCTCTGTTTTTAATAAGCTATAATGATAGCAAAAAATACTGCCATTTAGTGGCATCATAAAACTGGCTGTTGTACTCCATTAGTGCCCCACTGGTGCAAAGCTATTTCTAGCACCTGTGCAGGACACCCTCCTGCTCTGTTTTTAATAAGCTATAATGATAGCAAAAAATACTGCCATTTAGTGGCATCATGGAACTGGCTGTTGTATTTCATTATTGTCCCACTGGTGCCAAGCTATTTCTAGCACCTGTGCAGGACACCCTCCTGCTCTGTTTTTAATAAGCTATAATGATAGCAAAAAATACTGCCGATTAGTGGCATCATAGAACTGGCTGTTGTACTCCATTAGTGCCCCACTGGTGCCAAGCTATTTCTAGCACCTGTGCAGGACACCCTCCTGCTCTGTTTTTAATAAGCTATAATGATAGCAAAAAATACTGCCATTTAGTGGCATCATAGAACTGGCTGTTGTATTTCATTATTGTCCCACTGGTGCCAAGCTATTTCTAGCACCTGTGCAGGACACCCTCCTGCTCTGTTTTTAATAAGCTATATTGATAGCAAAAAATACTGCCATTTAGTGGCATCATAGAACTGGCTGTTGTACTCCATCAGTGCCCCACTGGTGCCAAGCTATTTCTAGCACCTGTGCAGGACTCCCTCCTGCTCTGTTTTTAATAAGCTATAATGATAGCAAACAATTCTGCCATTTAGTGGCATCATAGAACTGGCTGTTGTATTTCATTATTGTCCCACTGGTGCCAAGATATTTCTAGCACCTGTGCAGGACACCCTCCTGCTCTGTTTTTAATAAGCTATAATGATAGCAAAAAATACTGCCATTTAGTAGCATCATAGAACTCTCTGTTGTATTTCATTATTGTCCCACTTGTGCCAAGCTATTTCTAGCACCTGTGCAGGACACCCTCCTGCTCTGTTTTTAATAAGCTATAATGATAGCAAAAAATACTGCCATTTAGTGGCATCATAAAACTGGCTGTTGTACTCCATTAGTGCCCCACTGGTGCAAAGCTATTTCTAGCACCTGTGCAGGACACCCTCCTGCTCTGTTTTTAATAAGCTATAATGATAGCAAAAAATACTGCCATTTAGTGGCATCATGGAACTGGCTGTTGTATTTCATTATTGTCCCACTGGTGCCAAGCTATTTCTAGCACCTGTGCAGGACACCCTCCTGCTCTGTTTTTAATAAGCTATAATGATAGCAAAAAATACTGCCGATTAGTGGCATCATAGAACTGGCTGTTGTACTCCATTAGTGCCCCACTGGTGCCAAGCTATTTCTAGCACCTGTGCAGGACACCCTCCTGCTCTGTTTTTAATAAGCTATAATGATAGCAAAAAATGCTGCCATTTAGTGGCATCATAGAACTGGCTGTTGTATTTCATTATTGTCCCACTGGTGCCAAGCTATTTCTAGCACCTGTGCAAGACACCCTCCTGCTCTGTTTTTAATAAGCTATATTGATAGCAAAAAATACTGCCATTTAGTGGCATCATAGAACTGGCTGTTGTACTCCATCAGTGCCCCACTGGTGCCAAGCTATTTCTAGCACCTGTGCAGGACTCCCTCCTGCTCTGTTTTAATAAGCTATAATGATAGCAAACAATTCTGCCATTTAGTGGCATCATAGAACTGGCTGTTGTATTTAATTATTGTCCCATTGGTCCCAAGCTATTTCTAGCACCTGTGCAGGACACCCTCCTGCTCTGTTTTTAATAAGCTATAATGATAGCAAAAAATACTGCCATTTAGTGGCATCATAGAACTGGCTGTTGTGCTCCATTAGTGCCCCACTGGTGCCAAGCTATTTCTAGCACCTGTGCAGGACACCCTCCTGCTCTGTTTTTAATAAGCTATAATGATAGCAAAAAATACTGCCATTTAGTAGCATCATAGAACTGGCTGTTGTATTTCATTATTGTCCCACTGGTGCCAAGCTATTTCTAGCACCTGTGCAGGACACCCTCCTGCTCTGTTTTTAATAAGCTATAATGATAGCAATAAATACTGCCATTTAGTGGCATCATAGAACTGGCTGTTGTACTCCATTAGTGCCCCACTGGTGCCAAGCTATTTCTAGCACCTGTGCAGGACACCCTCCTGCTCTGTTTTTAATAAGGTATAATGATAGCAAAAAATACTGCCATTTAGTGGCATCATAGAACTGGTTGTTGTATTTCATTATTGTCCCACTGGTGCCAAGCTATTTCTATCACCTGTGCAGTACACCCTCCTGCTCTGTTTTTAATAAGCTATAATGATAGCAAAAAATACTGTCATTTAGTGGCATCATAGAACTGGCTGTTGTATTTCATTATTGTCCCACTGGTGCCAAGCTATTTCTAGCACCTGTGCAGGACACCCTCCTGCTCTGTTTTTAATGAGGTATAATGATAGCAAACAATTCTGCCATATAGTGGCATCATAGAACTGGCTGTTGTATTTCATTATTGTCCCATTGGTGCCAAGCTATTTCTAGCACCTGTGCAGGACACCCTCCTGCTCTGTTTTTAATAAGCTATAATGATAGCAAACAATACTGCCATTTAGTGGCATTATAGAACTGGCTGTTGTACTCCATTAGTGCCCCCACTGGTGCCAAGCTATTTCTAGCACCTGTGCAGGACACCCTCTTGCTCTGTTTTTAATAAGCTATAATGATAGCAAAAAATACTGCCATTTAGTGGCATCATAGAACTCTCTGTTGTATTTCATTATTGTCCCACTTGTGCCAAGCTATTTCTAGCACCTGTGCAGGACACCCTCCTGCTCTGTTTTTAATGAGCTATAATGATAGCAAAAAATACTGCCATTTAGTGGCATCATAGAACTGGCTGTTGTATTTCATTATTGTCCCACTGGTGCCAAGCTATTTCTAGCACCTGTGCAGGACACCCTCCTGCTCTGTTTTTAATAAGCTATAATGATAGCAAAAAATACTGCCATTTAGTGGCATCATAGAACTCTCTGTTGTATTTCATTATTGTCCCACTGGTGCCAAGCTATTTCTAGCACCTGTGCAGGACACCCTCCTGCTCTGTTTTTAATAAGCTATAATGATAGCAAACAATACTGCCATTTAGTGGCATTATAGAACTGGCTGTTGTACTCCATTAGTGCCCCCACTGGTGCCAAGCTATTTCTAGCACCTGTGCAGGACACCCTCTTGCTCTGTTTTTAATAAGCTATAATGATAGCAAAAAATACTGCCATTTAGTGGCATCATAGAACTCTCTGTTGTATTTCATTATTGTCCCACTTGTGCCAAGCTATTTCTAGCACCTGTGCAGGACACCCTCCTGCTCTGTTTTTAATGAGCTATAATGATAGCAAAAAATACTGCCATTTAGTGGCATCATAGAACTGGCTGTTGTATTTCATTATTGTCCCACTGGTGCCAAGCTATTTCTAGCACCTGTGCAGGACACCCTCCTGCTCTGTTTTTAATAAGCTATAATGATAGCAAAAAATACTGCCATTTAGTGGCATCATAGAACTCTCTGTTGTATTTCATTATTGTCCCACTTGTGCCAAGCTATTTCTAGCACCTGTGCAGGACACCCTCCTGCTCTGTTTTTAATAAGCTATAATGATAGCAAAAAATACTGCCATTTAGTGGCATCATAGAACTGGCTGTTGTACTCCATTAGTGCCCCACTGTTGCCAAGCTATTTCTAGCACCTGTGCAGGACACCCTCCTGCTCTTTTTTTAATGAGCTATAATGATAGCAAAAAATACTGCCATTTAGTGGCATCATAGAACTGGCTGTTGTACTCCATTAGTGCCCCACTGGTGCCAAGCTATTTCTAGCACCTGTGCAGGACACCCTCCTGCTCTGTTTTTAATGAGCTATAATGATAGCAAAAAATACTGCCATTTAGTGGCATCATAGAACTGGCTGTTGTATTTCATTATTGTCCCACTGGTGCCAAGCTATTTCTAGCACCTGTGCAGGACACCCTCCTGCTCTGTTTTTAATAAGCTATAATGATAGCAAAAAATACTGCCATTTAGTGGCATCATAGAACTCTCTGTTTTATTTCATTATTGTCCCACTTGTGCCAAGCTATTTCTAGCACCTGTGCAGGACACCCTCCTGCTCTGTTTTTAATAAGCTATAATGATAGCAAAAAATACTGCCATTTAGTGGCATCATAAAACTGGCTGTTGTACTCCATTAGTGCCCCACTGGTGCAAAGCTATTTCTAGCACCTGTGCAGGACACCCTCCTGCTCTGTTTTTAATAAGCTATAATGATAGCAAAAAATACTGCCATTTAGTGGCATCATAGAACTGGCTGTTGTACTCCATTAGTGCCCCACTGGTGCCAAGCTATTTCTAGCACCTGTGAAGGACACCCTCCTGCTCTTTTTTTAATAAGCTATAATGATAGCAAAAAATACTGCCATTTAGTGGCATCATAGAACTCTCTGTTGTATTTCATTATTGTCCCACTTGTGGCAAGCTATTTCTAGCACCTGTGCAGGACACCCTCCTGCTCTGTTTTTAATAAGCTATAATGATAGCAAAAAATACTGCCATTTAGTGGCATCATAGAACTGGCTGTTGTACTCCATTAGTGCCCCACTGGTGCCAAGCTATTTCTAGCACCTGTGCAGGACTCCCTCCTGCTCTGTTTTTAATAAGCTATAATGATAGCAAAAAATTCTGCCATTTAGTGGCATCATGATACTGGCTGTTGTATTTCATTATTGTCCCACTGGTGCAAAACTATTTCTAGCACCTGTGCAGGACACCCTCCTGCTCTGTTTTTAATAAGCTATCATGATAGCAAAAAATACTGCCGATTAGTGGCATCATAGAACTGGCTGTTGTACTCCATTAGTGCCCCACTGGTGCCAAGCTATTTCTAGCACCTGTGCAGGACACCCTCCTGCTCTGTTTTTAATAAGCTATAATGATAGCAAAAAATACTGCCATTTAGTGGCATCATAGAACTGGCTGTTGTATTTCATTATTGTCCCACTGGTGCCAAGCTATTTCTAGCACCTGTGCAGGACACCCTCCTGCTCTGTTTTTAATAAGCTATATTGATAGCAAAAAATACTGCCATTTAGTGGCATCATAGAACTGGCTTTTGTACTCCATTAGTGCCCCACTGGTGCCAAGCTATTTCTAGCACCTGTGCAGGACACCCTCCTGCTCTGTTTTTAATAAGCTATAATGATAGCAAAAAATACTGCCATTTAGTGGCATCATAGAACTGGCTGTTGTACTCCATTAGTGCCCCACTGGTGCCAAGCTATTTCTAGCACCTGTGCAGGACACCCTCCTGCTCTGTTTTTACTAAGCTATAATGATAGCAAAAAATATTGCCATTTAGTGGCATCATAGAACTGGCTGTTGTATTTCATTATTGTCCCAATGGTGCCAAGCTATTTCTAGCACCTGTGCAGGACACCCTCCTGCTCTGTTTTTAATAAGCTATAATGATAGCAAAAAATACTGCCATTTAGTGGCATCATAGAACTGGCTGTTGTACTCCATTAGTGCCCCACTGGTGCCAAGCTATTTCTAGCACCTGTGCAGTACACCCTCCTGCTCTGTTTTTAATAAGCTATAATGATAGCAAAAAATACTGCCATTTAGTGGCATCATAGAACTGGCTGTTGTATTTCATTATTGTCCCACTGGTGCCAAGCTATTTCTAGCACCTGTGCAGGACACCCTCCTGCTCTGTTTTTAATAAGCTATAATGATAGCAAAAAATACTGCCATTTAGTGGCATCATAGAACTGGCTGTTGTATTTCATTATTGTCCCACAGGTGCCAAGCTATTTCTAGCACCTGTGCAGGACACCCTCCTGCTCTGTTTTTAATAAGCTATAATGATAGCAAAAAATACTGCCATTTAGTGGCATCATAGAACTGGCTGTTGTACTCCATTAGTGCCCCACTGGTGCCAAGCTATTTCTAGCACCTGTGCAGGACACCCTCCTGCTCTGTTTTTAATAAGCTATAATGATAGCAAAAAATACTGCCATTTAGTGGCATCATAGAACTGGCTGTTGTATTTCATTATTGTCCCACAGGTGCCAAGCTATTTCTAGCACCTGTGCAGGACACCCTC
This sequence comes from Anomaloglossus baeobatrachus, assembly GCF_048569485.1. Classification (NCBI taxonomy): domain Eukaryota; kingdom Metazoa; phylum Chordata; class Amphibia; order Anura; family Aromobatidae; genus Anomaloglossus; species Anomaloglossus baeobatrachus. The sequence continues at coordinate 143,113,840 of NC_134357.1, read as the reverse complement.
CTGCTCTGTTTTTAATAAGCTATAATGATAGCAAAAAATACTGCCATTTAGTGGCATCATAGAACTGGCTGTTGTACTCCATTAGTGCCCCACTGGTGCCAAGCTATTTCTAGCACCTGTGCAGTACACCCTCCTGCTCTGTTTTTAATAAGCTATAATGATAGCAAAAAATACTGCCATTTAGTGGCATCATAGTACTGGCTGTTGTATTTCATTATTGTCCCACTGGTGCCAAGCTATTTCTAGCACCTGTGCAGGACACCCTCCTGCTCTGTTTTTAATAAGCTATAATGATAGCAAAAAATACTGCCATTTAGTGGCATCATAGAACTGGATGTTGTATTTCATTATTGTCCCACAGGTGCCAAGCTATTTCTAGCACCTGTGCAGGACACCCTCCTGCTCTGTTTTTAATAAGCTATAATGATAGCAAAAAGTACTGCCATTTAGTGGCATCATAGAACTCTCTGTTGTATTTCATTATTGTCCCATTTGTGCCAAGCTATTTCTAGCACCTGTGCAGGACACCCTCCTGCTCTGTTTTTAATAAGCTATAATGATAGCAAAAAATACTGCCATTTAGTGGCATCATAGAACTGGCTGTTGTACTCCATTAGTGCCCCACTGGTGCAAAGCTATTTCTAGCACCTGTGCAGGACACCCTCCTGCTCTGTTTTTAATAAGCTATAATGATAGCAAAAAATACTGCCATTTAGTGGCATCATAGAACTGGCTGTTGTACTCCATTAGTGCCCCACTGGTGCCAAACTATTTCTAGCACCTGTGCAGGACACCCTCCTGCTCTGTTTTTAATGAGCTATAATGATAGCAAAAAATACTGCCATTTAGTGGCATCATAGAACTGGCTGTTGTATTTCATTATTGTCCCACTGGTGCCAAGCTATTTCTAGCACCTGTGCAGGACACCCTCCTGCTCTGTTTTTAATAAGCTTTAATGATAGCAAACAATACTGCCATTTAGTAGCATCATAGAACTGGCTGTTGTATTTCATTATTGTCCCACTGGTGCCAAGCTATTTCTAGCACCTGTGCAGGACACCCTCCTGTTCTGTTTTTAATAAGCTATATTGATAGCAAAAAATACTGCCATTTAGTGGCATCATAGAACTGGCTGTTGTACTCCATTAGTGCCCCACTGGTGCCAAGCTATTTCTAGCACCTGTGCAGGACACCCTCCTGCTCTGTTTTTAACGAGCTATAATGATAGCAAAAAATACTGCCATTTAGTGGCATCATAGAACTGGCTGTTGTATTTCATTATTGTCCCACTGGTGCAAAGTTATTTCTAGCACCTGTCCAGGACACCCTCCTGCTCTGTTTTTAATAAGCTTTAATGATAGCAAACAATACTGCCATTTAGTAGCATCATAGAACTGGCTGTTGTATTTCATTATTGTCCCACTGGTGCCAAGCTATTTCGAGCACCTGTGCAGGACACCCTCCTGCTCTGTTTTTAATAAGCTATATTGATAGCAAAAAATACTGATATTTAGTGGCATCATAAAACTGGCTGTTGTACTCCATTAGTGCCCCACTGGTGTCAAGCTATTTCTAGCACCTGTGCAGGACGTCCTCCTGCTCTGTTTCTAATAAGCTATAATGATAGCAAAAAATTCTGCCATTTAGTGGCATCATGGAACTGGCTGTTGTATTTCATTATTGTCCCACTGGTGCCAAGCCATTTCTAGCACCTGTGCAGGACACCCTCCTGCTCTGTTTTTAATAAGCTATAATGATAGCAAAAAATACTGCCATTTAGTGGCATCATAGAACTGGCTGTTGTACTCCATTAGTGCCCCACTGGTGCCAAGCTATTTCTAGCACCTGTGCAGGACACCCTCCTGCTCTGTTTTTAATAAGCTATAATGGTAGCAAAAAATACTGCCATTTAGTGGCATCATAGAACTGGCTGTTGTATTTGATTATTGTCCCACTGCTGCCAAGCTATTTCTAGCACCTGTGCAGGACACCCTCCTGCTCTGTTTTTAATAAGCTATAATGATAGCAAAAAATACTGCCATTTAGTGGCATCATAGAACTGGCTGTTGTACTCCATTAGTGCCCCACTGGTGCCAAGCTATTTCTAGCACCTGTGCAGGACACCCTCCTGCTCTGTTTTTCATAAGGTATAATGATAGCAAAAAATACTGCCATTTAGTGGCATCATAGAACTGGTTGTTGTATTTTATTATTGTCCCATTGCTGCCAAGCTATTTCTATCACCTGTGCAGTACACCCTCGTGCTCTGTTTTTAATAAGCTATAATGATAGCAAAAAATACTGCCATTTAGTGGCATCATAGAACTGGCTGCTGTATTTCATTATTGTCCCACTGGTGCCAAGCTATTTCTAGCACCTGTGCAGGACACTCTCCTGCTCTGTTTTTAATAAGCTATAATGATAGCAAAAAATACTGCCATTTAGTGGCATCATAGAACTGGCTGTTGTATTTCATTATTGTCCCACTGGTGCCAAGCTATTTCTAGCACCTGTGCAGGACACCCTCCTGCTCTGTTTTTAATAAGCTATAATGATAGCAAAAAATACTGCCATTTAGTGGCATCATGGAACTGGCTTTTGTATTTCATTATTGTCCCACTGGTGCCAAGCTATTTCTAGCACCTGTGCAGGACACCCTCCTGCTCTGTTTTTAATAAGGTATAATGATAGCAAAAAATACTGCCATTTAGTGGCATCATAGAACTGGCTGTTGTACTCCATCAGTGCCCCACTGGTGCCAAGCTATTTCTAGCACCTCTGCATGACACCCTCATGCACATTTTGCTACGCTAATGTTATAGCAAACTCAGGGAATTCATTGCTGCATTTGATAATTCAGAGGGATAGAAAGTGAGGCTTCCTTTAGCTTTTCCTTCTGTTCATAGACAGCATCTCCAAGTCCACACCCGAAGAGCAATTTCTTCTCCACGTGTAAGTGTGGAGAGGCAGCTAGTGCGCATGCGTGTGCCGATTTACCCTAGCCACAGCCTAACTACAGTGTTTCGCCTAGTGAGTATGCTCAGCCTGACTGTGCCATTCCTGAGGCTAAGTCTTCATTTCGGGATACAGCGCATGCTCCGACACTTAGTGCGAAAAGCCTCTTTGCACAGGTACTTGCATTCCGTGCCGGGTCTAAGTCCTGTTTTGTGCCTAGACACCATGCTAAAGCTGATAGTCTTTTTTCAGAGACTGTATTTCATGCAAATGACCATGCTCAGGCACTTACTGCATCAGAGACTAGGTCCGGTAATGAACTCTTTGGCCCTGCCCCTGATGTGGGGGGGCCCATATAGACCACAGGGCATCAGGTGTCCTGACGATGTGGCCAGGCCACTCCCAAATGGCTTGCAGAGGCCCGCCCCTATGACTTGTTACCTCATTATTGATGGTCAGACGATGACTGGTGAGGTGTTTGTGTCGTGGCAGCCATGAGGTCATTATTGAAGTTGCGGTTCCAAATAGGACGCTAGGTATGCCACTCATGACGTGTCACTCTGCTTTTGTCTCCAGGAGGTGCATTGTGGTCCACCCTGGTTTGGGGCGGACCCAGGTTATAAAACGGCCTGGAGGCAACAAGGAGGTGCGCAGTCTTCTATTATGTTCCGAAAGAGCACACCTCCATGAGTTGAACCCATTGCGGCTTTAGGCCAGAGGTAGGCAGGGATAGGGCGTCGATGCAGGCCGCCACCACAGTTGGTAACGCAGAACGGTTAAGACCAGCTCCTGTCCTACAAGTCCTGCTTGTGCAGCCCAGTGGCATTAATAGGCCTGCTGCTGCTGATGCGCCTGCTGTCCACAGGTGTGGCCCCAATGCACACGGTCAGCGTACTGAATGGCCTCTGTGATGTTAACAGGGAGTTCCTGGGCTGGGTGGGCGTGTGGACTCTGTGACGCTAACAGGGCTCCCAGTCTCAAGATCCGAGTGGCGTCTAACTCGGTTCAGGCAACTATTAGTTTCATAGCCACACGGATCTGTATCCTCCACCTAACCTTCCAGTTGCCAACCTCTCCTTTTCCATCTGGGAGCAAGGTGGACACTGACTGCTGATGGGGATATATACCTTTCTCTTTCTTTTCTTATTAATTTTCGTTATATAGCGGTAACATAGTATATACCACCTTATCCAAATCTGCCAGTCCCACCGTAACAGATGGTGTTTTTTCATCAAATGATACTTTTGCTTAACCAACAAACCCACGGACAAAAACTTTTTTCCCCTTTCCAACACACCTGTTCCCCTTTCCACCAGCATTTGTCCTTTTTTCAACTCATTTGGTATATCACCAAAAGTGCAACTCTGCAGGGACACCGTACTCAATGCCATCTCAGCACAGCAGCCAGCCCTCGGTCCCTCAGATGTGGACAAGTAAAAGACCATTTCCTCCTATCCATGATAAAGCGTTGAGATTCACTCTGTGCAGCACTGGTGTTTACTGGAAAAGCAGATCTAAGAATCCGTACCACCTTCTGCAGATACTCCTGTATACGTGCGTCCATTTCTATGGCAGGAATTATTTCGCCAAATTTTGTCTTGTACCGGGGATCTAACAGTGTGGCAACCCAGTAGTTAGCATTACTTCGAATTCGTACAATCCGAGGGTCATGTTATAGGTAGTGCAGCAAGAAGGCGCTCATGTGTCTTGTGCATCTGTCATGCTCCCGATGCCTCAGCACCGCTCCTTACCCACTGACCCGGTCGCACTATCCCGGCACCGCTCCGTGACCACTGATCCTGTCCACGTGTCCACCGGTCACGGCTACCGCCCCCGTTCGTGCTCTCCTGTGTTCTGTTCCTGGTCTCAGGAGTCTGACTCTGACTAATGCCTCTGTATAGGACCAGGCCACGCCCACTCTCCTGGTCTTATAGGCCCAGCACACCTGAAGCAGGAAATGACATAGGGCTGTGCTGGGTATATGAGACTTGCCTTTCCATGTGGGCGGGGCCTGATCAACGTGTCTTGTAGCATAGTCTTATGAGCTAGGTGCTCAGGTCCCCTGGTGCCGTGTCCTGCTGACTTCTTGTCCTTGCTTCCTGGTACCTGTGCCTGTTTACTTTACTGTCCTAAAGAACTCTGTCACTCTGGTGACCTGCTTATACTTGTCCCTGCCACGCCAGTGCTCCGGCTGCTGTGTACCCTGCCCTCCGGTGGGGTGCATGGTCCAGTGGATCCACCTCCTGGGCCTACTAGTCTTCCCGGCCCTGACAGTTTGATCAGGCCATGGATCCCGCTGGAGCACAAACATCAGAGCTGGCTGAGCTGCGCCAGGAGCTGGCACAACAGCGTGAAACCCTGAACCGGATGCTGAAATACCTGGCGTCCGTGGACCATCGGTTATATACGCTGCAGACCGCCGCCTCGTCTGAGTCCACGCAGCAACCAGTCTCCAGGTCCGAACCAGTTTCCTCCACGGCCTCGCAACTTCGCCTCGCTGCTCTGCCTCGCTATGCAGGGGATCCCAAGTCCTGCCGCGGTTTCCTGAATCAGTGCTCCCTGCACTTCCAGTTGCTCCCGCACTTGTTTGCCTCAGACCAGGCCAAGGTGGCGTTCCTGATGTCACACCTGGAAGGCGAAGCCCTGGTCTGGATTAACTCCCTGTGGGAAAATGAGGACCCGATGATCACCGACATCCAGGAGTTCCTGCAAGCTTTCCGAAGTACCTTCGATGAGCCCGGACAAACTACCGCAGTGACCTCTTCGCTTTTCCGGCTACGCCAAGGGACCCTGACCGTCGGCCAATACGCCATCTAGTTCCGCACGCTCGCCTCTGAGCTGGGCTGGAACAATGAGGCCTTGACGGCGGCCTTTTGGGAAGGTCTCTCTGGCCGCATCAAAGACGAACTAGCCAGCCGTGACGTTCCACGAACCTTGGACGCTTTGATTTCCCTGGCCACTCGGATTGACCTCCGTTTTCAGGAGCGTGCCCAGGAGGTAGTCCGGGAGAAGCAACCACCTCGCCACATCTTGCCCCCACAGAGGTCTGCCGCTCCCTCGTCCTTGCCTTTCCGTGACTTATCGCCAGAACCCATGCAAGTGGACCGTCTGACCCAAGCCAAGCAACGCCGTGCATAACGGCTCGCCCGGGGCCTGTGCTTCTATTGCGGAGACAGTTCACATATGCTCCGTTCTTGCCCGGAGAAACCAGGTAGACCCCAGGTCCAAAGGATGGTGGGAACCGCCACCCTTGCCACCGAAATCCCTTTGGTTCCAGTTAAACAGACTGTCCGGGTGACGACAGAGGGGACCCGGTTTTCTGCTGAGGCCCACATTGATTCCGGGGCAGCAGGCAACTTTATTCACCAGGCCACGGTAGACAAATACCAGGTCCCTGTCACTCCGCTGAAGAAGCCTCTCTGGTTCGCCTCAGTGGATGGCAAACCACTCTACGAACCTGTCCGGTTTACCACCGAGCCCATGAGCCTCCAGGTTGGCACTTCGCATACGGAGACCATCGCCTTCTATGTCATCCCGAGGATGGCTCCTGAGCTCCTGCTGTGTCTGCCCTTGCTTCAAATCCATGACCCTGTCATTAGTTGGCGCTCTGGCGCTATTACCCGCTGGGGACCCTTGTGTCATGACCACTGCCTACAGCCTGTTCCTCGGCCCCTGTCACCTGAACCTGTTCTGCCGCTGGAAGAGGAAGAGGTCACGACGCAGTCCAGTGCCGTACCACTACTCCTGTCACTTGTGCCTGTGGTGCCACCGGAACCAGAAGAGACGACGCACTCCAGCGTCGTTCCACCGTCCCTGACAATTGAGACTTTGATGCCACCGGCTACTGAGGATGAGACACTGTCCTGTACCTGGTCCGAGACACCCGATCCGGTCGTCCACGACCCCAGTCCTGCTTCTGTCTGTCCCCCGCTTCCCGTTGCCCCCGTTGCCACTGCTGGTAGATCTTCGGCTAAGCGTCGTGCGGCCAAGAAGGCGGTACGGGGTCAGCGGTCCTTCCCCGCCTTTGCGTTTGGTCCTGGTCCGATGACTCGATCCAGGGTGCCCCTGGGGTACTGTGCACGGAGGGTGGGGCATAGAGGGGGGGTACTGTTACGCTCCCGATGCCTCAGCACCGCTTCTTACCCACTGACCCGGTCGCACTATCCCGGCATCGCTCCGTGACCACTGATCCTGTCCACGTGTCCACCGGTCATGGCTACCGCCCCCGTTCGTGCTCTCCTGTGTTCTGTTCCTGGTCTCAGGAGTCTGACTCTGACTAATGCCTCTGTATAGGACCAGGCCGCGCCCACTCTCCTGGTCTTATAGGCCCAGCACACCTGAAGCAGGAAATGACATAGGGCTGTGCTGGGTATATGAGACTTGCCTTTCCATGTGGGCGGGGCCTGATCAACGTGTCTTGTAGCATAGTCTTATGAGCTAGGTGCTCAGGTCCCCTGGTGCCGTGTCCTGCTGACTTCTTGTCCTTGCTCCCTGGTACCTGTGCCTGTTTACTTTACTGTCCTAAAGAACTCTGTGACTCTGGTGACCTGCTTATACTTGTCCCTGCCACGCCAGTGCTCCGGCTGCCGTGTACCCTGCCCTCCGGTGGGGTGCATGGTCCAGTGGATCCACCTCTAGGGCCTACCAGTCTTCCCGGCCCTGACAGCATCCAGGAGGACCAAGTGCTTGGTGTGTTGGTGGCAGAGAGGTGAGAATTGTGCCTCCTTCCTCTGCCCTCTCTCCCCAACCTCGCACAACCGAAATGTGAGCAAGCTCTCACTCATCTGCTGAGTCTTCCATGCCCATCGCAAGTTCGTCCTCCATTTCTTCATGGGCTCCTGCACCTTCCTCAATAATTTTTGCTGATACTATGCGCCCTTGTTAATCCCTATCACCCACCATGACTGCCGCCTAGGTGCTGCTCACTGTCTGGACCTTGTAGATCTTATTATCTCTTCTGCATATGACTCCTCCTGTACTTCCTCACCTTCCTCTTGGACCAACACCTGACTCCGAATAATGCTTACAGTGTGCTCCATCTTGTGGATGACCAGAATTGTCACGCTGAGAATGGCATCGCCAGTGCTAAACATCTTCATCGACATTTGTAAACTGTGTAGAAGGGTTCATAGGTCCTTGATCTGACACCACTCCAGCAGCGTGATCTGCACCACCTCTGGATCAAGTTAGCCCAGGGTATACGTCATACCGTATTTCAGCAGGGCTCTGCGGTGCTGCCACACACGCTGCAACATGTGCAGATTCCAATTCCTGCGTGTCGGAACATCGCATTTCCGGCGTTTAACCGCCAGACCCTAAGACTTCCGGAGCGATGAAAGTTGTTGAGCTGCTGGGTGCGAAGGATGAAAGTGAGCACATAGCAGTGTGCCCGCTGCACAAGGCCATGTAGGCCGGGATGGTATTTTAAAAATTGCTGGAGAATCAGATTCAACACGTGAGCCATACAAGGCACGTGTGTCACATTGCCCTGACGAAGGGCCGCAGACAGGTTTGCATCATTGCCGCACACGGATGTTAAGTCACCAACGTAGTCCACTCAATCAATTTGAACTCCGGTCGCCAGGTGACAATGTGGCGCCCCAGGACCTGGTCGCCACAACAGCATTGCCCTTCCAAAGGGTTAATGCTGAGCCTGGAGGTAATGGGGAGGTCCATTGGCCAGCAAGTTTAACATCCACCGCAGTTCTCCCTCCGGCCAGCAGGGGCAGCTCTGAACCTGGATCAGTTGACCCCCCTTTTGAAAAAGAAAAAGATGCTTGGCATGAAGCACTCTCAAAAATACGCGTGCCTTTAACCTCCCCTGGATGACCCAGGGGAAGAAAAGTCCTCTGAGAGCCATGACTTGTTCATCTTGGTTCATTTACAAACACAGCGAGGGGACTCCAACCATTATCTCCCTCGTTTCCACTAATTGGGCCACACACACGCCACTTAACTGGCATCAGTTGACCCCCCTTTTGAAAAAAAAAAAGATGCTTGGCATGAAGCACTCTCAAAAATACGCGTGCCTTTCACCTCCCCTGGATGACCCAGGGGAAGAAAAGTCCTCTGAGAGCCATGACTTGTTCATCTTGGTTCTTTTACAAACACAGTGAGGGGACTCCAACCACTGTCTCCCTCATTTCCACTAATTGGGCCACACACACCCCACTTGACTGGCATCAGTTGACCCCCCTTTTGAAAAAGAAAAAGATGCTTGGCATGAAGCACTCTCAAAAATACGCGTGCCTTTCACCTCCCCTGGATGACCCAGGGGAAGAAAAGTCCTCTGAGAGCCATGACTTGTTCATCTTGGTTCTTTTACAAACACAGCGAGGGGATTCCAACCACAGTCTCCCTCGTTTCCACTAATTGGGCCACACACACCCCACTTGACTGGCATCACTTGATCCCCCTTTTGAAAAAGAAAAAGATGCTTGGCATAAAGCACTTTCAAAAATACGCGTGCCTTTCACCTCCCCTGGATGACCCAGGGAAGAAAAGTCCTCTGAGAGCCATGACTTGTTCATCTTGGTTCTTTTACAAACACAGCGAGGGGACTCCAACCACAGTCTCCCTCGTTTCCACTAATTGGGCCACACACACCCCACTTGACTGGCATCACTTGATCCCCCTTTTGAAAAAGAAAAAGATGCTTGGCTTTAAGCACTCTCAAAAATACGCGTGCCTTTCACCTCCCCTGGATGACCCAGGGGAAGAAAAGTCCTCTGAGAGCCATGACTTGTTCATCTTGGTTCTTTTACAAACACAGCGAGGGGACTCCAACCACTGTCGCCCTTGTTTCCACTAATTGGGCCACACACACCCCACTTGACTGGCATCAGTTGACCCCCCATTTGAGAAAGAAAAAGATGCTTGGCATGAAGCACTCTCAAAAATACGCGTGCCTTTCACCTCCCCTGGATGACCCAGGGGAAGAAAAGTCCTCTTAGAGCCATGACTTGTTCATCTTGGTTCTTTTACAAACACAGCGAGGGGGCTCCAACCACTCTCTCCCTCGTTTCCACTAATTGGGCCACACACACCCCACTTGACTGGCATCAGTTGACCCCCCTTTTGAAAAAGAAAAAGATGCTTGCCATGAAGCGCTCTAAAAAATACGCATGCCTTTCACTTCCCCTGGATGACCCAGGGGAAGAAAAGTCCTCTGAGAGCCATGACTTGTTCATCTTGGTTCTTTTACAAACACAGCAAGGGGACTCCAACCACAGTCTCCCTCGTTTCCACTAATTGGGCCACACACACCCCACTTGACTGGCATCAGTTGACCCCCCTTTTGAAAAAGAAAAAGATGCTTGGCATGAAGCACTCTAAAAAATACGCATGCCTTTCACCTCCCCTGGATGACCCAGGGGAAGAAAAGTCCTCTGAGAGCCATGACTTGTTCATCTTGGTTCTTTTACAAACACAGCGAGGGGACTCCAACCACAGTCTCCCTCGTTTCCACTAATTGGGCCACACACACCCCACTTGACTGGCATCACTTGATCCCCCTTTTGAAAAAGAAAAAGATGCTTGGCATAAAGCACTTTCAAAAATACGCGTGCCTTTCACCTCCCCTGGATGACCCAGGGAAGAAAAGTCCTCTGAGAGCCATGACTTGTTCATCTTGGTTCTTTTACAAACACAGCGAGGGGACTCCAACCACAGTCTCCCTCGTTTCCACTAATTGGGCCACACACACCCCACTTGACTGGCATCACTTGATCCCCCTTTTGAAAAAGAAAAAGATGCTTGGCTTTAAGCACTCTCAAAAATACGCGTGCCTTTCACCTCCCCTGGATGACCCAGGGGAAGAAAAGTCCTCTGAGAGCCATGACTTGTTCATCTTGGTTCTTTTACAAACACAGCGAGGGGACTCCAACCACTGTCGCCCTTGTTTCCACTAATTGGGCCACACACACCCCACTTGACTGGCATCAGTTGACCCCCCATTTGAGAAAGAAAAAGATGCTTGGCATGAAGCACTCTCAAAAATACGCGTGCCTTTCACCTCCCCTGGATGACCCAGGGGAAGAAAAGTCCTCTTAGAGCCATGACTTGTTCATCTTGGTTCTTTTACAAACACAGCGAGGGGACTCCAACCACTGTCTCCCTCGTTTCCACTAATTGGGCCACACACACCCCACTTGACTGGCATCACTTGATCCCCCTTTTGAAAAAGAAAAAGATGCTTGGCATGAAGCACTCTCAAAAATACGCGTGCCTTTCACCTCCCCTGGATGACCGAGGGGAAGAAAAGTCCTCTGAGAGCCATGACTTGTTCATCTTGGTTCTTTTACAAACACAGCGAGGGGGCTCCAACCACTCTCTCCCTCGTTTCCACTAATTGGGCCACACACACCCCACTTGACTGGCATCAGTTGACCCCCCTTTTGAAAAAGAAAAAGATGCTTGGCATGAAGCGCTCTAAAAAATACGCATGCCTTTCACTTCCCCTGGATGACCCAGGGGAAGAAAAGTCCTCTGAGAGCCATGACTTGTTCATCTTGGTTCTTTTACAAACACAGCGAGGGGACTCCAACCACAGTCTCCCTCGTTTCCACTAATTGGGCCACACACACCCCACTTGACTGGCATCAGTTGACCCCCCTTTTGAAAAAGAAAAAGATGCTTGGCATGAAGCACTCTAAAAAATACGCATGCCTTTCACCTCCCCTGGATGACCCAGGGGAAGAAAAGTCCTCTGAGAGCCATGACTTGTTCATCTTGGTTCTTTTACAAACACAGCGAGGGGACTCCAACCAGTCTCCCTTGTTTCCACTAATTGGGCCACACACACCCCACTTGACTGGCATCAGTTGACCCCCCTTTTGAAAAAGAAAAAGATGCTTGGCATGAAGCACTCTCAAAAATACGCGTGCCTTTCACCTCCCCTGGATGACCCAGGGGAAGAAAAGTCCTCTGAGAGCCATGACTTGTTCATCTTGGTTCTTTTACAAACACAGCGAGGGGACTCCAACCACAGTCTCCCTCGTTTCCACTAATTGGGCCACACACACCCCACTTGACTGGCATCAGTTGACCCCCCTTTTGAAAAAGAAAAAGATGCTTGGCATGAAGCACTCTCAAAAATACGCGTGCCTTTCACCTCCCCTGGATGACCCAAGGGAAGAAAAGTCCTCTGAGAGCCGTGACTTGTTCATCTTGGTTCTTTTACAAACACAGTGAGGGGACTCCAACCACTGTCTCCCTCGTTTCCACTAATTGGGCCACACACACCCCACTTGACTGGCATCACTTGATCCCCCTTTTGAAAAAGAAAAAGATGCTTGGCATGAAGCACTTTCAAAAATACGCGTGCCTTTCACCTCCCCTGGATGACCCAGGGAAGAAAAGTCCTCTGAGAGCCATGACTTGTTCATCTTGGTTCTTTTACAAACACAGCGAGGGGACTCCAACCACAGTCTCCCTCGTTTCCACTAATTGGGCCACACACACCCCACTTGACTGGCATCACTTGATCCCCCTTTTGAAAAAGAAAAAGATGCTTGGCATGAAGCACTCTCAAAAATACGCGTGCCTTTCACCTCCCCTGGATGACCAAGGGGAAGAAAAGTCCTCTGAGAGCCATGACTTGTTCATCTTGGTTCTTTTACAAACACAGCGAAGGGACTCCAACCACTGTCTCCCTCGTTTCCACTAATTGGGCCACACACACCCCACTTGACTGGCATCACTCGATCCCCCTTTTGAAAAAGAAAAAGATGCTTGGCATGAAGCACTCTAAAAAATACGCGTGCCTTTCACCTCCCCTGGATGACCCAGGGGAAGAAAAGTCCTCTGAGAGCCATGACTTGTTCATCTTGGTTCTTTTACAAACACAGCGAGGGGACTCCAACCACAGTCTCCCTCGTTTCCACTAATTGGGCCACACACACCTCACTTGACTGGCATCACTTGATCCCCCCTTTTGAAAAAGAAAAAGATGCTTGGCTTGAAACACTCTCAAAAATATGCGTGCCTTTCACCTCCCCTGGATGACCCAGGGGAAGAAAAGTCCTCTGAGAGCCATGACTTGTTCATCTTGGTTCTTTTACAAACACAGCGAGGGGACTCCAACCACTCTCTCCCTCGTTTCCACTAATTGGGCCACACACACCCCACTTGACTGGCATCAGTTGACCCCCCTTTTGAAAAAGAAAAAGATGCTTGGCATGAAGCACTCTAAAAAATACGCATGCCTTTCACCTCCCCTGGATGACCCAGGGGAAGAAAAGTCCTCTTAGAGCCATGACTTGTTCATATTGGTTCTTTTACAAACACAGCGAGGGGACTCCAACCACAGTCTCCCTCGTTTCCACTAATTGGGCCACACACACCCCACTTGACTGGCATCAGTTGACCCCCCTTTTGAAAAAGAAAAAGATGCTTGGCATGAAGCACTCTCAAAAATACGCGTGCCTTTCACCTCCCCTGGATAACCCAGGGGAAGAAAAGTCCTCTGAGAGCCATGACTTGTTCATCTTGGTTCTTTTACAAACAGAGCGAGGGGACTCCAACCACAGTCTCCCTCATTTCCACTAATTGGGCCACACACACCTCACTTGACTGGCATCACTTGATCCCCCTTTTGAAAAAGAAAAAGATGCTTGGCATGAAGCACTCTCAAAAATATGCATGCCTTTCACCTCCCCTGGATGACCCAGGGGAAGAAAAGCCCTCTGAGAGCCATGACTTGTTCATCTTGGTTCTTTTACAAACACAGCGAGGGGACTCCAACCACAGTCTCCCTCATTTCCACTAATTGGGCCAAACACACCCCACTTGACTGGCATCACTTGATCCCCCTTTTGAAAAAGAAAAAAGATGCTTGGCATGAAGCACTCTCAAAAATACGCGTGCCTTTCACCTCCCCTGGATGACCCAGGGGAAGAAAAGTCCTCTGAGAGCCATGACTTGTTCATCTTGGTTCTTTTACAAACACAGCGAGGGGACTCCAACCACTGTCTCCCTCGTTTCCACTAATTGGGCCACACACACCCCACTTGACTGGCATCAGTTGACCCCCCTTTTGAAAAAGAAAAAGATGCTTGGCATGAAGCACTCTCAAAAATACGCGTGCCTTTCACCTCCCCTGGATGACCCAGGGGAAGAAAAGTCCTCTGAGAGCCATGACTTGTTCATCTTGGTTCTTTTACAAACACAGCGAGGGGACTCCAACCACAGTCTCCCTCGTTTCCACTAATTGGGCCTCACACACCCCATTTGACTGGCATCACTTGATCCCCCTTTTGAAAAAGAAAAAGATGCTTGGCATGAAGCACTCTCAAAAATACGCGTGCCTTTCACCTCCCCTGGATGACCCAGGGGAAGAAAAGTCCTCTGAGAGCCATGACTTGGTCATCTTGGTTCTTTTACAAACACAGCGAGGGGACTCCAACCACAGTCTCCCTCGTTTCCACTAATTGGGCCACACACACCTCACTTGACTGGCATCACTTGATCCCCCTTTTGAAAAAGAAAAAGATGCTTGGCATGAAGCACTCTCAAAAATACGCATGCCTTTCACCTCCCCTGGATGACCCAGGGGAAGAAAAGTCCTCTGAGAGCCATGACTTGTTCATCTTGGTTTTTTTACAAACACAGCGAGGGGACTCCAACCACAGTCTCCCTCGTTTCCACTAATTGGGCCACACACACCCCACTTGACTGGCATCAGTTGACCCCCCTTTTGAAAAAGAAAAAGATGCTTGGCATGAAGCACTCTCAAAAATACGCGTGCCTTTCACCTCCCCTGGATGACCCAAGGGAAGAAAAGTCCTCTGAGAGCCGTGACTTGTTCATCTTGGTTCTTTTACAAACACAGTGAGGGGACTCCAACCACTGTCTCCCTCGTTTCCACTAATTGGGCCACACACACCCCACTTGACTGGCATCACTTGATCCCCCTTTTGAAAAAGAAAAAGATGCTTGGCATAAAGCACTTTCAAAAATACGCGTGCCTTTCACCTCCCCTGGATGACCCAGGGAAGAAAAGTCCTCTGAGAGCCATGACTTGTTCATCTTGGTTCTTTTACAAACACAGCGAGGGGACTCCAACCACAGTCTCCCTCGTTTCCACTAATTGGGCCACACACACCCCACTTGACTGGCATCACTTGATCCCCCTTTTGAAAAAGAAAAAGATGCTTGGCATGAAGCACTCTCAAAAATACGCGTGCCTTTCACCTCCCCTGGATGACCAAGGGGAAGAAAAGTCCTCTGAGAGCCATGACTTGTTCATCTTGGTTCTTTTACAAACACAGCGAAGGGACTCCAACCACTGTCTCCCTCGTTTCCACTAATTGGGCCACACACACCCCACTTGACTGGCATCACTCGATCCCCCTTTTGAAAAAGAAAAAGATGCTTGGCATGAAGCACTCTCAAAAATACGCGTGCCTTTCACCTCCCCTGGATGACCCAGGGGAAGAAAAGTCCTCTGAGAGCCATGACTTGTTCATCTTGGTTCTTTTACAAACACAGCGAGGGGACTCCAACCACAGTCTCCCTCGTTTCCACTAATTGGGCCACACACACCTCACTTGACTGGCATCACTTGATCCCCCTTTTGAAAAAGAAAAAGATGCTTGGCTTGAAACACTCTCAAAAATATGCGTGCCTTTCACCTCCCCTGGATGACCCAGGGGAAGAAAAGTCCTCTGAGAGCCATGACTTGTTCATCTTGGTTCTTTTACAAACACAGCGAGGGGACTCCAACCACTCTCTCCCTCGTTTCCACTAATTGGGCCACACACACCCCACTTGACTGGCATCAGTTGACCCCCCTTTTGAAAAAGAAAAAGATGCTTGGCATGAAGCACTCTAAAAAATACGCATGCCTTTCACCTCCCCTGGATGACCCAGGGGAAGAAAAGTCCTCTGAGAACCATGACTTGTTCATCTTGGTTCTTTTACAAACAGAGCGAGGGGACTCCAACCACAGTCTCCCTCGTTTCCACTAATTGGGCCACACACACCTCACTTGACTGGCATCACTTGATCCCCCTTTTGAAAAAGAAAAAGATGCTTGGCATGAAGCACTCTCAAAAATATGCATGCCTTTCACCTCCCCTGGATGACCCAGGGGAAGAAAAGCCCTCTGAGAGCCATGACTTGTTCATCTTGGTTCTTTTACAAACACAGCGAGGGGACTCCAACCACAGTCTCCCTCATTACCACTAATTGGGCCAAACACACCCCACTTGACTGGCATCACTTGATCCCCCTTTTGAAAAAGAAAAAAGATGCTTGGCATGAAGCACTCTCAAAAATACGCGTGCCTTTCACCTCCCCTGGATGACCCAGGGGAAGAAAAGTCCTCTGAGAGCCATGACTTGTTCATCTTGGTTCTTTTACAAACACAGCGAGGGGACTCCAACCACTGTCTCCCTCGTTTCCACTAATTGGGCCACACACACCCCACTTGACTGGCATCAGTTGACCCCCCTTTTGAAAAAGAAAAAGATGCTTGGCATGAAGCACTCTCAAAAATACGCGTGCCTTTCACCTCCCCTGGATGACCCAGGGGAAGAAAAGTCCTCTGAGAGCCATGACTTGTTCATCTTGGTTCTTTTACAAACACAGCGAGGGGACTCCAACCACAGTCTCCCTCGTTTCCACTAATTGGGCCTCACACACCCCATTTGACTGGCATCACTTGATCCCCCTTTTGAAAAAGAAAAAGATGCTTGGCATGAAGCACTCTCAAAAATACGCGTGCCTTTCACCTCCCCTGGATGACTCAGGGGAAGAAAAGTCCTCTGAGAGCCATGACTTGTTCATCTTGGTTCTTTTACAAACACAGCGAGGGGACTCCAACCACTAGCTCCCTCGTTTCCACTAATTGGGCCACACACACCCCACTTGACTGGCATCAGTTGACCCCCCTTTTGAAAAAGAAAAAGATGCTTGGCATGAAGCACTCTCAAAAATACGTGTGCCTTTCACCTCCCCTGGATGACCCAGGGGAAGAAAAGTCCTCTGAGAGCCATGACTTGTTCATCTTGGTTCTTTTACAAACACAGCGAGGGGACTCCAACCACTGTCTCCCTCGTTTCCACTAATTGGGCCACACACACCCCACTTGACTGGCATGACTTGATCCCCCTTTTGAAAATGAAACAGATGCTTTGCATGAAGCACTCTCAAAAATACGCGTGCCTTTCGCCTCCCCTGGCTGACCCAGGGGAAGAAAAGTCCTCTGAGAGCCATGTCCACATTGTCAGTGGACAGACACGTGTGCTTATCTGCCAGCAGACCCCTAGCAGCACTGATGACAGGTTCTGAGAGAACGCTGGCTGCAGGACACGACAAGATCCCCAAGGCGTACGTGGCAAGCTCAGGCAATTTATCCAGATTGGAAGCCTAAAATGAGCAGGGCTTAAGTTGCACAATAATGGCATCGACGTTTCCTTGCATATACTCATATATCTGTGTCTCCTCTTTTTCCTTGTCCAGCTCTTTTGTTTTCGCATGAGTATATGTCCTTGTCACTTTGCCATGTGTTTGTGTGTGTGTTGTGTTGTGAGTTGTTTGTCACCTTTTGGACACCTTTGAGGGTGTTTTCTAGGTGTTTTTATGTGTTTGTGAATGCCTGCCATTGTTTCCTATGCGGTTCGAGTTCGGTTCGTCGAACGTTCGACGAACTGAACTCGAACGGTACCTCCGTTCGACGAACCGAACTCGAGCTGAACCATGACCGGTTCACTCATCTCTACTATTTGCTTTAGAAAACAGAAGACTTAGGGGAGACCTAATGAATATGTACAAGTATATCAGAGGGCAATACAGAGATCTCTCCCATAATCTGTTTTTACCAAGGACTATGACAAGAACAAGGGGGCATTCTCTTCGTTTGGAGGAAAGAAATTTCTGCACCAGCGTAGAAGAGGGTTCTTCACGGTAAGAGCAGTGAGGCTCTGGAACTCTCTTCCTGAGGAAGTGGTGATTAGAGATGAGTGAACCGGCCGTGGTTCGGCTCGAGTTTGGTTCGTCGAACGAAGGTCTCATTCGAGTTCAGTTCGGCGAACGTTCGACGAACCGAACTCGAACCAATAGGATATAGTGGGAGGCAATCACAAACACATAAAAACGCATTATAAATGTACACATACAGTTAATAAACATTGCCATAACACTTACCGGTCCCCGCGATCCCTGCTGCACTCTGTCTCCTGCCGCTATTCCATCCGATGATCGCTGAATCCTCCCGGTGACCAGCACTGCCAGCAGTGATGCAGGACCTATCGTGACGTCAAAATAGCCATGTGACCAGTCACGTGGCTATTATCTCATTGGCTACAGACTGGTCACATGACTATGACGCGTCATGTAGGACCTGTCATTGCACTCTCCGGTACACGGTGCACATTTGTGTATTGCCGTGTACCGGCGACATGCTCTAGCACACGGTCGACTCCCCGTTCCGTTAGGGACCGGCTGACACAGCCGGTCATTAATGGAGATCACCATTGCCATAGCAACGCAGTTAGCGGTGATGTCACCGCTAACCGTGGCTCCGGGAGCACCGTTGCTATGGTAATGCGTCTGTCAGCGTTACCGCTGTTACTGCTGACAGCCAGCAGCACTGATCACTCACGGAGTGAAGGCTGCACGGGAAGCAGCGTCTTCCCCCATGCCGCAGTGATGGAGCAGAGCTGCATTTGTTGAACAAGAAAGACAGAAGACCATGGATCGTGGAGGGCTGACAGGGGGTAATAAAGATGGAGTCTCTAATGTGTCTGTGTATTTATTTCTATTAAAGTATTTTTTCTGTGTGGTGTCTTTTTTTTAACCCTTTATTGGAGATTCTTAATGGCCGGGTCAAACGTGCCTGACATTAAGAATCTCTGGCTTAATACTAGCTAGTAAAACAAAGCTAGTATTAACTCATTATTACCCAACAAGCCACTTCGGGGCTGTTGGAAGAGTTGGATACAGCGCCAGATGATGGCGCTTCTATGAAAGCGCCATTTTCTGGGGCGGCTGCGGACTGCAATTCGCAGCAGAGGCGCCCAGAAACCTCGGGCTAACCTGTGCTGCGGATTCCAATCCCCAGCTGCCTAGTTGTACCCGGCTGGACACAAAAATGGGGCGAAGCCCACGTCATTTGTTTTTTAATTATTTCATGAAATAAGTGAAATAATTAAAAAAAAACGGGCTTCCCTATATTTTTGGTTCCCAGCCGGGTACAAATAGGCAACTGGGGGTTGGAGGCAGCCCGTGGCTGCCTGCTGTACCTGGCTAGCATACAAAAATATGGCGAAGCCCACTTCATTTTTTTCGTGGGCAAAAAACTTCTGCATACAGTCCTGGATGGAGTATGCTGAGCCTTGTAGTTCTGCAGCTGCTGTCTGCTCTTCTCCATACAGACAGACAGCAGCTGCAGAACTACAAGGCTCAGCATACTCCATCCAGGACTGTATGCAGAAGTTTTTTGCCCCCTGAAAAAATTATGTGGGCTTCGCCATATTTTTGTATGCTAGCAAGGTACAGCAGGCAGGTACGGCTGCCCCCAACCCCCAGTTGCCTATTTGTACCCGGCTGGGAACCAAAAATAAAGGGAAGCCCTTTTTTTATTATTTCCTGAATTTCATGAAATAATTAGAAAACAAATGACATAGGCTTCGCCCCATTTTTGTGTCCAGCCAGGTACAACTAGGCAGCTGGGGATTGGAATCCGCAGCACAGGTTGGCCTGAGCTTTCTGGGCCCCACTGCTGCGAATTGCAGTCTGCAGCCGCCTCAGAAAATGGCACTTTCATAGAAGCGCCATCTTCTGGCGCTGTATCCAACTCTTCCAGCACCTGCCTGCTATACCTGGCTAGCATACAAAAATATGGCGAAGCTCACGTCCTTTTTTTGTAGTATTTTGGCAAAAAAAATAAAAAATGCTTCCCTGGATTTTCCATTGCCAGTGAAGGTAACACCAAGCAGTGGGGGTTAGCAGCCAGTAACTGCTTGGATTACCCTTAGCTAGCAATACAAAAAATGCAGCGGGAGCCCATATATATTTTTTTAACTATTTATTTAAATAACTAAAACCAAAATGGGCTTCCCTGTATTTTGATTGCTGGACATCACAGTGCTGTAAAAATAAATCTTTAAAAAAAATGTAGCGCTCCGCGGTATTTTTGATTCTCAGCGCAGATAAAGCAGACAGCTATGGGTTGCCACCCCCATCTGCCTGCCGTTACCTTGGTTGGCAATCAAAATACAGGGAAGCCCATTAATTTTTTCTATTTAAAAAATAGTTAAAAAAAAAAATGACGTTGGGTCCCCCCATTTTTGATAGCCAGCTAGGGTAAAGCAGACGGCTGTAGCCTGAAAACCACAGCTGGCAGCTTTACCGTGGTTGGGGAGCCTATGTGGAAGTCCCCCCAGGCTCTTTTTTATAATTATTTTATAAATATTAATAATTACACAAAAAAAGTAGGGTCCCCCCCAAATTGGATCACCAGCCAAGGTAAAGCGGACAGCTGTGGTCTGGTATTCTCAGGGTGGGAAGGTCCATAGTTATTGGGCCTTCACAGCCTAAAAATAGCAGGCCGCAGGCACCCCAGACGTGGCACATCCACTAGATGCGCCAATCCTGGCGCTTCACCCCAGCTCATCCCGTGCCCTGGTGCAGTGGCAAACGGGGTAATAAATCGGGTTGATACTAGCTGTAAGGTCACCTGACATCAAGCCCAGCAGTTTGTGATGTCATGGCGTCTCTTAGATACCCAACATCATAAACTGTCAGTACTAACAAAAATAAAATCGACAAAAGAAATTTATTTGAAAAAACAGTCCCCAAAACATTTCCTCTTTCACCAATTTATTGTAAGAAAAAAAATAAAGGGGTTCCACGACGACTCTGGACCGTCTAGAATATGGGGGGGAGACAGTCATTGAACGTATCCCCCATTTTCTAGGAGTGCAGACCCTTCATGTGAGGAGTGTGGGTGCAATGAATCTGCACTCACTCTCCCCGGGTCCACAGCAGCAGAGTCCATGTCGAAATGGTTGCTACCAAAGCTGCAATGCCCTGCTCATGAGGTAAGGGCATGCCTAATCAGGAGAACTATTCTACATTTCCAAATATTGGTATTTGCTGATATTATTGCTATTCCACCTACTATATATTGGGGATCGGATCTTGGAGATGGAATACCCCTTTAAGTCCAGTTATCCAGCTGAATGAATACTTAACAACAGAGCTCGCTATTTAGATGTGTTTTCTTGTGGCGTATAACGGACTCTCATGTTTGGTAGTCATTCAGCAGGAAACTATAAAAGCAAATCCCTCCATTTGGAAATGTAGTATATAGCTCTCCTGATCAATTATGTTCCTTACCTCATGAACAGGGCATTGAAGTACTAATAATAATTTATTCATTTATATAGCGTTATTAATTCCATAGCGCTGTATGTCTTTGGAGTGTGGGAGGAAACCGGAGTACCCGGAGGAAACCCACGCAAACACGGGGAGAACATACAAACTCCTTGCAGATGGTGTCCTTGGTGAGAATTGAACCCAGGACCTCAGCGCTGCAAGACTGCAGTGCTAACCACTGAGCCACCGTGCCGCCCATTTAGCTTACAGATGCATAACCACCACTCACTGTGTCTGAACACAGGAAGCTGAGCTGACAGCCGCTCTGTGCATGCGGCAGCGTCTATTGTGAAGGAGAGGGCCGTGGGGGGATCAACGCTGCACAGGTACCGTGGGACACCGGGGAACACCGGTGGGGTTATAGGGGGTGACCTGGCAGGGCCTGGGGAGGAGTTTTCTGTCGCATGTGTCATGGCACATGCGACAGAAATCAGAGGAGTAGGGTGAATGCGGCCGGCGCGCTGCTGTGCGCGCGGCCATCTTTGATTTCTGGGAGGGCATCAGGGGGGGCACTTTGGCGACACCGGGGGACCGGAGGGGACCGGGGAGGAGATTTATTATGTTTGTTCATGCCAGATGGGAGATAAATAATTTTTTACCGGCGCTGTCATTTACTGTAACGTGATCATCGGTGTACGGTGTATACCTGTGATCACGTGAGCGGGGACCGGAAAAACCGTCCTGAATCATGATCTCCAGGGTCTCAGCTAGCCCTGAAACCCCGGAGATTTTCTGACGCTGGGGGGGCGTTATTCACTTATTTCTGCCTGCTGTTTATAAACGGCAGATCAGAATAAGGCTACATTAACACGACCGATCCATTTTTGCGGTCTGCAAAAAACAGTCCGTTTTTTTCACGGGTGCATCCGTGTGGCATCCGTTTCCGTTCCGTAGACGGTCCGTATGTCATCTGTTTGTCATCCGTGTGCCTTCCGTTTTTTTTGTGTACTGCAAAAAAACTGAAGGAGGGTAAATGCATAAATTTACCCAGGATCCATAGCTTCATCCTACATGAGGCGGCCACATGTTCACTCCAGTGCCATTTTCTACTGCTTTTCACAGCGTAGAGCGCTCTGGTGATTTTCTTGTGCTTCTGCACTTCATATCAGTCTTTTCTGTCATTATAATGGCAGAAAGACACATAATGTCCCACTCTCCTGCATTTTGTAATTTTGCACCTTTTGGTGCCTTTCATGTGGCACTAAGGGGTGCTTAGCTTTGTATTTAGCCAAAAAAATGAAAAAAAAATGACGTAGGGTTCCCCCTATTTTTGTAGCCAGCTAGGGTAAAGTAGACGGCTGTAGCCTGCAGACCACAGCTGGAAACCTCACCTTGGCTGGTAATCCAAAACTGAGGGCACCCCACGCTGTTATTTTAAATTAAATAAATAATTTAAAAAAAAAACAACACGTAGCGGTCCCCCCAAAATTGGATCACCAGCCAAGGTAAAGCAGACAGCTGGGGTCTGATATTCTCAGACTAGGGAGGTCCATGGTTATTGGACTCTCCCCAGCCTAAAAATAGCAGGCCGCAGCCGCCCCAGAAGTGGCGCATCCATTAGATGTGCCAATCCTGGTGCTTCGCCCCAGCTCATCCCGCGCCCTGGTGCGGTGGCAAACGGGGTAATATATGCGGTTAATACCAGATGTGTAATGTCACCTGGCATCAAGCCCTGGGGTTGGTGAGATCAGGCGTCTATCAGATACCCGACATCACCAACCCAGTCAGTAATAAAAAAAAATAGACGACAAACACATTTTTATTTGAAAAAACACTCCCCAATACATTCCCTCTTTAACCAATTTATTAGAAAGAAAAACAAATCCAGGTCTGGTGTAAGCCAAGGGGTTGCCATGACGATCCACACTGTCCCAGTCAGTGAAGAGCAGGATGTTCCCCATTGGCTGGGAGAGCAGTGCAGTGACCTGAGCTAACATCAATGGGTCAGCCCAGGTCACTGCAGGGGATGACAAGTGCTGCTGTCAGCGAGGTACATTACCTGTGCTGATCTCCTGCACTGCTGACAGCACCTGTCACTGAGTTCAATGACCGCCGCCTTCACAGCCAAGTATCGCGAGCGGCCCGTGACGTCACCGCTAGTCAGTCTCGGGTCGGAAGCGAGAGAAGGTGATGTGACAAGCGGCGGCCATGGAGGACAGTGACAGCGCTGAGGTCGGGACTTCATCGCCGCAGGTAAGCCGAGCGGGACCATGTGTGCAGAGTGCAGGTGGGCGGAGCCATGTGTGCTGGCGGCGGAGTGTGAAGTGGGTGGCGCTGAGGACGATAGTGTCGTGGACTGCTTGGCTGGGGACAGGTGAGTGTGAGTGTGTGTGTGTGTGTGTGTGTGTACATGCAGCATGCAGGAGGGGGCGGAGTAAGCTGAGCGGGGAAGTGTGGGCTTCCTGCACGTAACTAGGATAAACATCGGGTTACTAACCAAAGCGCTTTGCTTGGATACCCGATGTTTATCTTGGTTACCAGCTTCTGGCAGGCTGCCAGCGATGGCTCCTGCACACTGTAGCTGTAAAAAGCCCTGCTTTTTGCTGCTAGAACCGTTCTCGAACGTATCTAGAACTATCGAGCTTTAGCAAAAAGCTCGAGTTCTAGTTCGATCTAGAACAGCACCCAAAATCACTCGAGCCGCGAACTGGAGAACCTCAAACCGCGAACCGCGCTCAACTCTAGTGGTGATGGCCAACTCACTGAATGAATTTAAGAGGAATGGATACTTTTCTTGATAGCAACAGTATAGAAGGTTATGAATAACATAATATTACAGGTAGATAGTTGACCCAGCTTAGGAGTCTGGAAATATTTTTTTTCCCTATGAAGAAAACTGGCTTCTACTGTGGGTTTTTGTCTTCCACAGGTTCAACACTGGAGAACAGCGGCACTCAAATAGGCTGAACTAGATGGACATAAGGTCTTTCTTCAGCCTTAGAAACCATGTTACTATGTGACTATGACTGCAAAAACCAGATAGACATAACTTGATAGCCCCAATATAAAATCCATGCCATCCTTGTATAAGACATAATTTATAATTATGCACCCCCTCTAGCTTCATTTAAATTATGTATTTATCTGAATACTACACTGAATTCATCATGAGTTGTATTGCAGTACCTTGAGACCACCAGAAAGACTCATTCTTGGAGTTCACTAAAGAAGTAATGCAGTCTGTGATGGTGAAATATCGGGGGTTGTGTATCATGTTGTGTAGGTTCATATTTTAGGCGTGGTTCACTGT
This sequence comes from Anomaloglossus baeobatrachus, assembly GCF_048569485.1. NCBI lineage: Eukaryota > Metazoa > Chordata > Amphibia > Anura > Aromobatidae > Anomaloglossus > Anomaloglossus baeobatrachus. The sequence continues at coordinate 143,089,254 of NC_134357.1, read as the reverse complement.
CCATTCTCTGTACTGTTTGTGTGTACATTGTATTACCTGAACTTGTAGGTAATCACCCCCTGTAGTGTTTCTGTCCTAGGTCTATTCTAGAGTTATAACCTGTCAAAGTGACACAGGTCAGATTTCTAAAATTTAGCCTGGTCATTAAGGCTGCTTTCACACTACGTTTTTTTAACATGCGTCATGAACGTTTTTTTGCTGTAAAAGCAGATCCTGCTTTTACAGCAAAAAAACGCATTCAAACGCATGTGTTATTTTGCAGGATCCTGTCACTTTAATTTTATGGGCGGGCATTGGAGTCATGTGATCGGGAGTCAGTGGAACTGAACGTGATAGACTGGGAGCCGGCTTCTGACAGCTGCGGAGGCTCGTAACCAAGGTAAACATCGAGTAACTTGCTTGGATACCCGATATTTACCTTGGCTACGAGCATCCGCAGCTGCTAGGAGCCGGGCTGCCTGCTCCCTGCACACATACACAATGTAAACATCGGGTAACTAAGAGAAGCGCTTTGCTTGGTTACCCGATATTTACCTTGGTTACGAGTGAACGCAGCTCTCAGGCGGGGGGAGAGAGAGAGGAGGGGGAGAGAGGGAGGGGGAGAGAGACAGAGAGGGAGGGGGAGAGAGGGAGGGGGAGAGAGACAGAGACAGAGAGGGACGGGGAGAGAGGGAGGGGGAGAGAGACAGAGAGGGAGGGGGAGAGAGGGACTGATCACCCGAGGCTGGTTTCTGTGCATGCTCAGTAGAGCAAGCAGGATCCTGTCTATCAACATGCCAGCGTTCACATGCGTTTGTATGCAGTATAGTCAGGATCCAGCAATTTGCAGTATTTGGACGCAGCTCAAAAACGCTACAAGTAGCGTTTTTGAAAAATGTTAAAAAAACTGCAACTCGTTGGATCCTCACTATAACGCACGCAAACGCATGTGAACGCATGTTGACATGAGTCCATTGCAAATGCATTGAAATGAAAACGCATTTGCACTAGATCCGTTTTTGTGTTAAAAAAACGTTCAGGACGCATGTTAAAAAAACGTAGTGTGAAAGCAGCCTACAAAATTGGCCTGGTCATTAACCTCTTAACGACCACGGGCCGTACTGGTACATCCTAAGTCATGTTCTGGTAATCACCGCCAGATGCTGCGGTGAGCATCCGGCAATCCCCACACATGTCTACTGATTTGAACAGCAAACATGTGGGCTTCGCAGATGCACGTGTTTGTTAATCCCATAAATCGCACTGTCAAAATGTGACAGCGCAATATAAATCCCCGCCATGGTAAACATTCACTTACCCGACTCCAGCGGTGGCGCCGTGATATGATCACTGTGACCCGATGGTTGCCATTTTAGCACAGGGTCATGTGATTACTCCTATAGCTCACATGACTCACTTCCTGTTTCAGCCAGCCGAGTGCTGTCTTTTACAAGACATGCTGTGATCAACAGAAATGAATGAGCGATCAGACTGCTGATCCTTGTAGTCCCCTCGGGGGACTAGTAAAATAAAAAAAGTAAAAAAAAGTTTTAAAGTAAAAAAAAATTAAAAAACCTAAAAGTTCAAATTACCCCCCTTTCGCCCCATTGAAAATTAAAGGGATCAAAAATATTCACCCATTTGGTATCGCCGAATTCAGAAATGTCCGATCAAAATATAAAATCAATTAATCTGATTGGTAAACGACGTAGCGGCAAAAAAAATTCCAAGCGCCAAAATTACATTTTTTTTTGCTGCAAATTTTGTGCAAAATGTAATAACAAGTGATCAAAAGGTAGCATCTGCACAAAAATGGTACCATTAAGAATGTCAGCTTGAGATGCAAAAAATAAGCCATCACTGAGCCCCTTATCCCGAAAAATGAGAATACTACAGGCCGCAGAAAATGGCGCAAAAAGTCGGCCACTTTTTTGTACAAACTTAGAAAATTGTTTAACCTCTTAGATAAAAGTAAACCTATACATGTTTGGTGTCTACAAACTCACAACAACCTAAGGCATCACATCAAGACATCAGTTTTAGCATATAGTGAATACGGTGAATAAAATATCTCAAAAACGATCATGCAATCTCACTTTTTTACAATTTTTCTGCACTTGAATTTATTTTGCCGTTTTCCAGTACACTATATGGTAAAACGTGTGGTTTCATTTAAAAGTTCAACTCGTTCCGCAAGAAACAAGGCCTTATATGGCAAGATTGACGGAAAGGTAAAAAAGTTACGGCTCTCGGAAGAAGGGGAGCAAAAAACTCCCCCCGGAAAACGGAAAATTGGCCGGGGGTGAAGGTTTTAATCTCTTGATTTAACCACTATATATACATAGTAAACACTACTCTATGACATACCCTCCCCCGACAAACCTGTTCCCACAGTGATATGTGTGGGGTTTTCCTCCCACTCCATCATTTAAACCATTTGTCTTGGGATCCACATCATGATTTTGGTCTGTATAACCACCTAATTGATTTTAAATACACAGGTGCATCTCAATAAATTAGAATATCATCAAAAAGTTAATTTATTTAAGTAATTCAATACAAAAACGAAACACATATATTATATAGCCATTACAAACAGAATGATATATTTCAAGTGTTTCTGTTAATGTTGATGATTATGGCTTACAACCAATGAAAAGCCAAAATTATTGCAGAATATTAGAATAATTAACACAAAACACCTGCAAAGACTTCCTAAGCATTCAAAATGGTCCCTTAGTCTGGTTCAGTTGGCTACACAATCATTGGGAAGACTCCTGACTTGACAAATGTCCAGAAGGCAACCATTGACACACTCCACCAGGAAGGTAAGCCACATAAGGTTATGGCTAAAGAAGCTGGCTGTTCACAGAGTGCTGTATCCATGCATATTTTGGTAGAAAAACGTGCACAGGCAACAGGATAAACCACATAAAAGTTGTCATATTAAAAGGCAACTTCAGACCACAAAATCATCAAAGGGTCTGGAAATACAAATTAATTACAATGTTTGATTCTGTACACACAGGACTAAATCTGTCAGGAAGATTTATGACTCACTACAAAATCTGAGGGATTTGCTCTAAAGATTGTGCCTCTGATCTTACATGGACATTGGGACAAGAAAACTTTCACACAACTAATCAAAGCTAATTAAGGACTTAAGGCCCCGTCACACTAAGCAACATCGCTAGAAACATCGCTGCTAACGAACAACTTTTGTGACGTAGCAGCGATGTTGCTAGTGATGTTGCTGTGTGTGACATCCAGTAACAACCTGGCCCCTGCTGTGAGGTCGCTGGTTGTTGCTGAATGTCCTGGACCATTTTTTAGTTGTTGCTGTCCCGCTGTGAAGCGCAGATCGCTGTGTGTGACAGCGAGACAGCAACAACTAAATGTGCAGGCAGCAGGAGCCGGCTTCTGCGGAGGCTGGTAACCACAGTAAACATCGGGTAACCAAGAAGCCCTGTCCTTGGTTACCCGATATTTACCTTTGTTACCAGCCTCCGCCGCTCTCACTGTCAGTGCCGGCTCCTGCTCTGTGCACATGTAGCTGCAGGACACATCGGGTTAATTAACCCGATGTGTGCTGTAACTAGGAGAGCAGGGAGCCAGCGCTAAGCAGTGTGCGCTGCTCCCTGTTCTTTGCACGTGTAGCTGCGTGCGCTGGTAACCAAGGTAAATATCGGGTTGGTTACCCGATATTTACCTTAGTTACTAAGCGCAGCATCTTCCACGCGGCACTGGGGGCTGGTCACTGGTGAGCTCACCAGCAACTCGTGTAGCCACGCTCCAGCGATCCCTGCCAGGTCAGGTTGCTGGTGGGATCGCTGGAGCGTCGCAGTGTGACATCTCACCAGCAACCTCCTAGCAACTTACCAGCGATCCCTATCGTTGTTGGGATCGCTGGTAAGTTGCTTAGTGTGACTGGACCTTAACTCTCTAAGCTCAGTATTTGTTTATTTAAATGTGTTTCTTCAGATATTGTGCTATACCATGCCTGATGAAGAGAACCGAGAAGTCTCGAATAGTGATGGGCAAACCCCCTGATGTTCGTGTTCATGTTCGGGAGATGTGCCCAAACATTTTGTAAAGTTCGAGTTCTGAGATAACGCGAACTAGCATCCGAACACCAAACTTGGACTTTACAGTTATGTGATGGGGCGGTGGGGGGGCTGTAAAATAAAGAATGCAGTTAATAATAAACATTTTCATTATACTTACAGGTCCCACGAGGCGTCCTGCAGACTCTGTCTCCCGCCGCTTCTGCTTCTGATCATCGCTGTGCCCTCCCAGTAACCAGCACTGACGATAGGACCTTCCGTGACGTCATACCCATGTGACCAGTCATGTGTGAATGTTGTATTAACTCATTGGTTACAGACCGGTCATATGGCTATGACGTCATGCTAAGTCCTGTCAGTGCATCTCGCCAGCACGCGGTGCTCGCCCAAGCTTCTGAGTACTCGGTATACTCGGCGAGTGCCGTGTGCCGGCGAGATGCTCGGGCACATACTTGGCTCCCCCTCCCTGCATGTTGGCGCTCTTTACAGAGTCATCCCACATGCAGGGATTGGCTGAGAAATGAATAGCGGTGCCGGGAATTGGGTGATCGAAGATCACTGTTGCTATAGTAAGCAGCTCGTTAGGTTACTATGGCAACGTTGGCAGCGGTGACGTCACCCCTTACCAAACTGCCGCTTCTGCTCACTCATTGAGTGATTAGACTGCAAGGGGAGCAGAAGTATTCTTCCTCCCTCCGTGCATTTTGATATAGCACAGCTAGATCGGTTGAAGAAGACAGAAGACCAGGATCGTGGAGGGGTGAGAGGGAGTAATAAACATGGAGTCCCTAAGTGTGTCTGTGTATTTATTTATAATAAAGTATTTTTTCTCTGTGTGGTGTCTTTTTTTAACCCTTTATTGGAGATTCTTAATGGTCAGGTCAAACTTGGCCTGATATTAAGAATCTCAGACTTAATACCAGCTGGTAAAACAAAGCTGGTATTAACACCTTATTACAAAGCGTGCCACCCAGCACCAGGGCAGCTGAAGAGTTGGATACAGTGCCAGAAGATGGCACTTCTATGAAAGCGCCATTTTCTGGAGCAGCTGCGGACTGCAATTTGCAGCAGGGGGGGGCAGAAAGTTTGGGCCAACATACGCTGCGGATTCCAATCCCCAGTTGACGCGATCCCCTGCGACCGGGGTTCCAGCTCCTACCTGGCCCAGACCAACGTCTGCCTCCTAGTAAACTTCAGGAGCCCTGCTCCAGACCGATGACTTCTCCCTCTCGGACAGTCACCTTCCACCTCCTACTCCTTTCACTCCTGTTTCACTTCTTTTGTCCCTTTCTCCCTTTCCCCTACCAACCCCCATGTAGGCAGCCCGATTCCCTTCAGGCCCCCCTAGTGGTGTGTCTGGTGGTTTCGGTGCAAAGCGTTCCTAGGATTTTGACTGGCTAAGCTGTTAGCAACACTAATGGACCAGGATCCGTAACCAAGGAGGAGTGGATACTATGCAGAAGGGCAGATTGCACAATACCCTGTGACGACCTGATAGGCCAGGGCGTCACATTCCCCCTTGGTTAAACGTAGCTCGTCCCCGAGGTACAGGATACCAGAGGTTTATTTATTTATTTATTTTTAACTGCAAAAGAGAAATATAGAGGGTTAGCACAATTTTTATTAACGGGTTCCATCCCTCACAGGGGAGGCACTTCACTTAAACGTTACTAACATTATTAAAAGTTTGTCGCCCAACGGTGGGACACTACCAGTTTCTATGGGAACGGAGACTCAAACTACTCCGTTGCAGCCCCTTCCTGCGACAGTCCAGTCCCAACGTCCCGGATCCCAATAACCCGCCACCCAAACAACCTAACCCCCTGGAAACCTATCCGCGGGTCCGTGACCAGGTTAAGGTCCCGGGTGTTATCTTTTAGACGACCCTGGTTGGTACAGGAGGTGCAACTATTATACAAAACACAAGTTTGTGTTGATCACGCCAGTCCTGTGACCGTGGTCCATATTTACTTATGTATAAAAACTTAAACGAAGTCCATGTACCGGTTGTACACTTTTCAACAATTTGTTTGCAAATATGGTAACTTTCAGTTTCATTAAAACTGGTTGATTAGGCACTTATTTACTAACATTTTCTATATGGAAAATAACAAACTATGAAAAATAACAAATGAAAGCACCGATACTTAACATTTCAATGGCATCGCATCTACTGGTACTGTAACATTTTTCTAGTAATAGACTGTCAGGTCCCGTAGCCATGCTTCCTTGCGACTACGTGCTACTGACGCCGACACATACCCTTCCTCAAAAATCACATGCTTAGTTACCTCCAGGGCATACCAGCCCCACTTTCGGCAATGTCGGGTATAGGTAACCATCTACTGTGGCTGAAGATTACGTTCTGGGTGGCCCCAAGGGAGGTGCTGTGCCACATCTCGTCGGGACACATGCACCCCTACTGTGAGGCCTGCTTCGCGGATAAACCCCCATCCTTGCTCGGAGTCAAACCGCTCCACCCGGCCACGGCATCGTGGCCTTTTAACTCTAGAAGCAGCACTCCTTATCTGCTCCTTCTCTGCCCTATCTCGGGTTGCAATCTCCGTCTGCAGTTGGTACTGTTGTTGTTCCCAGTAGGGGGCATCAGCGTCCGGCCTTAGCTCCCTATCTGGCTCTGGCTTTACGTGGACTCTGGTGGCCCCAACAGCCGTCGGGATGCCGTGCGGTAGCGGAACAGGTGGACATCTTCGTTCCGCTCCCGCTGGTGCAAACTGATGAACCGACTCCTCTGCAGCTGGGGTTGCAGGGTTCGGGTGCTCAGCCTCTGAGGACGGGCCTGGTGATGTGGCCGGGTCTGGTCTGGCCGGTGTCTGGGTGACCAATGTCGGGACTGGAATGAGGGTTGTGGTCTGGATCTCTGCAGCTGGAGCTTCTTGTAGATGCACTGAAGGTTCCACTGCTGGGGTTGGTGTGGGCAGCTCGGCGTCCGCCGAGGATGGGGTAGTTGATGGTGGAGCGCTCACCGCAAGTGGGGACGGTCCGGATCCCTCAGCCGCTGTGGCCGGATTTGAGCAATCAATAGGGACTGGCTAACTGCTTGCCCTCTCTTCACGTGGGATTTCAATCTCACGGGCTTGCACCGCCACCGTCAGGCTCCTCATCTCTTCCCTCCACTGAGTCAGAATGAACACGAACTGCGTCCGTATTCTCCTGCACAGCTGCTCTGTTTCCTCCTCTATCCATGTCGCGGTCCCAGGGACAGCACGCTCTGGGGACCAGTCTTGCTCCGCCATCTTGCCTCTGCGTCTTCAAGGAACATTGTCGCAGAGTCCTGGCGTCCCTGCTCCACTTCCGCTAGTATTACATTCTGGCCCGCCCCCTCGGTCTTTCCCCCGCACTCTCTCACTGACCGTGGCTCTCTGGGAACTTCCAGTTCTGGCCTCACAAGGAAGACTAAGTGCGGGGCTTAGGCTTTGCGCGCTTTCTCGATGAAGACAGCGTTTTGGCGCGAAAAGATGGCGCACAATGGCGGAATTGGCGGGAAAAGGACTCTGGACCTGCAGTCCTCGGCTTTCAAGGTGCACGTCACCCAGGTAAGTGGGTCCTGCTCGTAGCCTGTTCGTGACACCAGGTTTTTCGAGGTGTACCGTCCCCGTGCCACCGCTGCTGTTGGGGAGCCCGGGGGCGATAGTGTAGCAGCAGAATGTTTAACCCCTCCGTGGGTATGGGTTTGTGCCCCGGGGCCTATTGGGTGTTGGTGACTGGGGTGCCGTTGGGTAGAGGAAAAGGGGCTTTTCAGCATTCTCAGTCCAAGAATAACAACTCCGACAGCTTGTAAACCAGAATTCTGAGCACCGCTGCTGCATGGAGGGAGCACATGTGGATCCATGCCCTTGGTGTTGCTGTTAGCCTGTGGCCTTTTCCGTGGCACCTTCTCACTAGTTGGACCCTCAAGCTTGAAACTTTTCGGGTCCCGCTCACCCGTACGGCTAACAGAGTGAGCTTTCTCTCAGGGTTCACGCATAGGATTTCTTTGGACTGTAATTTGGGAAAGTCCTATCCCATCGGTGCGCTAGTACCCTGATTTTGGAGCGGGTTGGGGATGAATCTTGAAGTCTTTACCCCCGTCGGGTAAATTACCAGGACGCATGAAGATACTTCCCGGCCTAGGGTCCACGTACCCAGTCGTGCCCTGGCCCCTGCCCGATGATGGCTCAAAGCCACCGGCTGCCCTCCTCGGCAGTCCGTGCCCCTTGACGCGATCCCCTGCGACCGGGTTCCAGCTCCTACCAGGCCCAGACCAACGTCTGCCAGCTAGTAAACTTCAGGAGCCCTGCTCCGGACCGATGACCTCTCCCTCTTGGAGAGTCACCTTCCACCTCCTACTCCTTTCACTCCTGTTTCACTTCTTTTGTTACTTTCTCACTTTCCCCTACCAACCCCCATGTGGGCGGCCCTATTTCCTTCAGGCCCCCCAATGGTGTGTCTGGTGGGTTCGGTGCAAAGTGTTCCTAGGATTTTGACTGGCTAAGCTGTTAGCAACACCAATCGACCAGGATCTGTAGCAAAGGAAGAGTGGATACTGTGCAGAAGGGCAGATTGCACAATACCCTGTGACAACCTGATAGGCCAGGGCATCACATATCATAGAAACACGGGCATCACATTTGCATGCTTTAGGATAAAAAGAAAACAGTATGCCACAAGATTGGGATCACCAATAGATACATATAAAATAATCTTTATTACACAAAATATAAGACAATCCAGAATGACACTAGATTAAAAACATTTTAAAAGCCCTTTCCCTACCAAGAATCAATATTGCCTTTATACAGTCGCAGATTGATTCCTGTCGCTATTAATATTTGCTGGCGCGATAGTATTTCACTTAATTCTTTCCCAGGTTGTGTAAGACCATTTGTTTACTATTTTATTTGTGCATGCGTGGTTGTATTTATTGCAAGTTTTATTCTATGTGCTCATGCCTATTCGCATGTGCACTGGGATTATGACCTCAGGTCTTGCTGGGCTGTCTTTGTACCACACATTCATTTTAATCACATGATGTGCACTGCAGGTCCTCTAAAGTCTATGTTACTCATTTGCACATGCGCATTGTGATTTATACAATGTCATGGCATCAGACTACCACGCTATGAGCAGGTGCGCATTGAAACTAATCGCAGGTCCTGTGATTAATTGTGCTTTATACATGCACGCAGGTGTACGGGCCACTTCCAGACGTGGCTTATAGGAGGTGATTTTCTTACATACTCCATGACTGGTAAAAGCGATGATTATTTACGCTATTTATACTTTGATCTGTGACATCCAGGTGCCCATCTACTCTTCAGGAAGACACACGAGGGGTGGTGATACGAATGGGCTTCTTCCCTCTTCCTTACCTCCATCTGGAAGCTACTCTAACCCGCATTTGGATCTGGAGTAAATAGTCGTATATAGCCATGCATCTTTCATGCATAGCTTCTTTTCAGCTGATGACCCGTCACTTGCAAGACATTGTTCCTGAGATTGCCGACTCAGCACTGGCGTTCACTGGAGATCAGCATTTCGGCTGTTCAGAGAGGTGCTGAAGCATCACTCTAAACAGCAGCAGTGATCTGAGTGTATGAGCTTTAAGTGGGACTAGTAAAAACAAGAAAATGGAAAAAAAAATTGAAATGTGAAAAAAACGTAAAAAAATACAAGTTCAAATCACCCCTCTTTTACTGTATTGAACATGAAACAATGATAAAAAAAATACATATTTGGTATTGCAGCGTTCAGAAATGCCTGATCTATCAATATATAAAATAAATGACTCTGATAATCAGTAAAGGAAGTAACGAGGGGAAAAAAAAAATTCAAAAAGCCAGAATTACGTTTTTTTGGTTACTGCAACACTGCAATAAAATGCAATAAGAGGCGATCAAAACATCACATGTACCCAAAAATTAAAACAGTCAGCTCAGGACACAAAATATAACCCCCTGACCCTGAAAAATGAGAATGCTACAGGTCTAGAATTTTTTTTTCACCATTTCAATAAAAATAAAATTAAACATGTTTGGTATCAGCAAACTCATACTGATTTGGGGAATCATAATGCCAGGTAAGTTTTACTATATAGTTAATATGGTAAATAAAAAAAATAAAAAAAACAATTGTGGAATTGCACTTTTTGTGGAATTTCACCGCATTTAGAAATCCCCCCCCTTTTCAGAACAATATGAGACAAAATGACTACAGTGGAACTTTGGTTTAAGAGTAACTTGGTTTGAGAGTGTTTTGCAAGACAAGCAAAGCTTTTTAAAAATGTGTAACTTGGATTAAGAGCAATGATTTGCAATAAGAGCAAATTCGCACTGTGCACCCTTCCGGTTCTGTCCTTTCACCACGCTCTGACCCGCTCTGGAGGTAACTTTCTGTACATATGTACTGTATACAGTATACAATTGAACAGTACAGTATATACTATATAGCATTTCTATCAATTTGCATTTGTGGATACAGTATTGTACTTTCAGTCTTCTAACCAGTACAGCACATTGCTTATACTGTACCTCTCGTACACTAACAATTCTATTGTAAGCTAACGTGCAGTTTAATTTGTTTTATATGCTTTAACTGTACTGCACAGTATTTTGTATTAGTGTACTGAAATAATGTTATATGAATACAGGACATTATTTTGTATTACTGTAATAAGTTTGTATAAATACAGTAAATATTTTTGGGTTGTGGAACGAATTGTCTGCATTTCAATTGCTTTGATATTAGAGTAACTTGGTTTAAAGCCAGCTTTATACCTTGCAATTATGTGTGCGATCTCGTATGCGATGTGTCACGCCCAGGTCGCATATGCGATCTACTGAGATTGTACATAGGTCGTGTATTTGCTGTCACACGTGCGTTAGTAGTATGTGTTAAATTGGCCAATATTGTGTGCGATATTTCAGATCATGTGTTTTGTGACATATGGTTTTTTTTTTTTGCATTTAGAAAGCAAATGTTACAAATTAGTGACACCCTTTTTTATTTTTTTCAATTAACAAATCCTTCAATCAACGCACGTACGTCCTTAATTTCTGTAATAAATTACACCTGACCGATGTGCGATGTTTTCGTGACTATAAAAGGCTTTCAATGCATGTTTAATGTGGCAAACCACATATACGCTACCGCACGTGCGTTCTGAAAGGGGATTTTTTTTTTTCCTTGGTTTGTCCTTCTTGTTTTACAAACTTGCAAGGTAATTATTTTTAATTTTTGTTATTGTTAGATTTTGTTTTACAAATAATTTAGTCAAATATCTAAGGTATGCTTTAACTATCTTAAGAAAGGTTGATTTCTATACTTAATTTTTTTTTTCTTTGTAAAAAAATATGTGCTTTTACATGTTCACTGAAAAATTCCTTTTCATCTCCTATCCAGATGTGTACAACTCATAATGAAGCGTTTATTAGACAGTTCATCGAGAAATATCAAGCTTTGCCATGTTTATGGCAAGTTAAATCTACAGACTGCAGCAACAAGATAGTTAAACGTAGTGCATATCTTGAGTTGGTGGAAATAGTGAAAATTCATTACCCAACTGAACAAGTGGATATAAATGTTGTTAAAAAAAATACAAGGTCTATGGACCGTATTTAAAAAAGAACTTAAAAAAATAGAAGAATCCAAGCGGTCTGGCGCAGGAACAGATGATATTTATGTTCCACGTCTATGGTATTTTGATTTGTTATTATTTATACGTGATCAAGAAATTCCAAGAACAAGTTCAAGCCTACTCCCAATGCAGGAGGATGAGACTGAGCTTTTTCAATCAGAGGTATTTTTTTTTTTCTTATTTTTTTTTTTTAAAAGCCTTGTTTTTTTTTTTTTCTTCTTAAAATAGTGGTTTTCAGAAAGATTTTATTAGGTATTAAATGTTTAATGTTAACTAAAAAGGAAAAAGGATACCTAATTTTTTAAACTTTGGTAACCCAAATATTTATTATTACAGAACCGTAGTAACGCAAGCCAGCCAACCCGAGAAGAAACCATAAAAACCCAGAATGAAGGTGAAGAGCCGTTTGAAGGCGTTCAGGAAAGCTCAACTCCAACATCAAGTATGAGATTATTGTCCCGTCACAAAAGAAAGCTGCCACTACCACCGAAATCCAGTGATTTAGTTGGCTTGTGCCACAATATCATAGAAAAATTTAATAAAAAAACAGTCAGCGGCTTTACACAATATCTGGATGAAAAAATGCAAGATATGGATAAAGAACAAAAGCAACATGCCTAGCGAGTGATCTTGGAAGTGGTACGGGCTGGAATTGATGGGGAATTAAATGCTTCTTCAACATACAATATTGCTAATCAGGCTGGGCCATCATCGTTTTTTACTGAGGCTTCAAGCCAAACGATGGAGGTGGAGGAAACACCTTCCAAGATCACATCCAGGCCTCAAAAAAGCCGAGCAGGTCGCAGAAAATTCTGATTTTTTTGTTTAGTCAATTTTTCAGGGCAATACATTTTTTCCCTTATTTGCTTGTCAGATGGTGAAATAGTGTTTGTAATATGTGAAATTAACATAATTAAAACTTATTTCAAGCCTTATCTTGTTTTTTTTTATATTTTTTTGGTTTACTCATAATGAAATAAAAGTTAAAACTTTAAAAAAAAAATGTGGAAATAAAAATCAATGTTCAAATATAATATATTAATTATAAAACAGATATTTTTTTCAGCACAAAATCAAGACATAAATATTATAATATTGCATTTAAATAAATGTATTGGATGTTTAGAACTCACACCTTTTTTTATCACAAAAAATCATTCTATGTAAGCCATAAAAGGGTAACAGAACAAAAATTAAAAATTGAAAAATAATCAGAGAGAAATGAGGATTAATTCTCACACTAATAAATTACAACATTTCCTCTTGCCAACTTACAGCACCAGTGCTATTGAAGTAACTACAATAGGATAATTATCTGTCCCAACTTGTGCCGGGCCCAACTAGAGGGGCAGCCCTTCTCGACTTAATTTTAAGCAACAGGCCAGATAGAATAACAGACGTACGAGTGGATGGGCACCTAGGGAATAGTGACCACAATATAATACAATTCCACTTGTCCTTCAGTCAGGTGCCTTGGAGGGCAATGTCCTCAAAAATGGGAGCACAGAAAATAAGTGGGAAATTTTTAAATCGGTATTAAACACCCACTGCGAGCGAGCCATACCATACAGAAATAAAAGGGCTAGGAACAGGAGAAAACCAATGTGGCTAAATAAGGATGTAAAAGGGGCAATGAATAATAAGAAAAAGGCATTTAAAAAGCTAAAACAAGAAGGCAGCGAAGAAGCATTAAAAAGATATAGAGAAAAAAATAAAATGTGTAAAAAACAAATACATTTAGCAAAAGTAGAAACTGAGAGACTCATTGCTAAGGAAGGCAAAACAAATCCCAAACTATCGCAATATGGAAGAGAAGAAAATCCACATGGTCACCTGCAACACATGCTACATGTTTACGGATCTGCCACACAAAAAATCCAACTTCACCTGTCAAAAGTGCAAACTTGTTGCCCTCTTAGAGGAAAAGGTGCAGGGACTGGAAGAAAGAATAGCAACTTTGAAGCTAATTAAAGAACATGAGGACTTCTTGGACGAGGCAGAAGCAATCATTCAGGATATGGAAAGTGAGAAAAGCTTCAGAACACATACAGAGGCGGAAAAGTGGACACATGTGACCAAAAGAAGCCAGCGTATTAAGTGGTCGTCACCACCCACACAGCTTAGCAACCAATATGAAGCCCTCATGCTGCAGAACGAAAATGGCACAGCTCAGGATGATACCATATCTACAGGAGAAGACACAGTATCATCAAAAGAAGTTACTTTGTCAACAAAAGCAGAAACAAAAGACACTCAAAAACACTCAGGAGCAACAAGCAGTGTGTCCAGAAAGAAAAGAAGAGTGGTAGTTATGGACGACTCACTACTAAGAGGCACGGAGGCAACTATCTGCAGGCCGGACATAACCGCACGAGAAGTATGCTGCCTCCCGGGAGCAAAAATCAAGGATGTGGCCAACAGGATACCAACTATCCTCGGATCCAAGAACGAATACCCGTTCCTATTGATACATGTAGGAACAAACGACACGGCAAGAAATGATCTACCAACTATTTGTGAAGACTTTGAAATTCTGGGGAAGAAAATAAAGGAACGGAACGTACAGGTTGTTTTCTCATCAATCCTCCCAGTCGATGGCCATGGTGTCAGAAGATGGAATAGGATACTATACTAGATTTGAACAACTGGCTACGACGATGGTGCAGGCAGCAAGGATTTGGATTCTTGGACCATGGAGTGAATTACCTCTACGATGGACTTCTCGCAAGAGACGGGATACACCTCACAAAACCTGGGAAACACACGTTCGCCAGAAGGCTTGCCACACTCATCAGGAGGGCTTTAAACTAGAAGAAGCGGGGATGGGAGAAAAAACAGCAGACAAGAACATGCAGCAGAAGGAAAAACTAATCAAGGATACTAGATGCCGTAAAGAGGACCCAAGACAGGGTACTAAGAAGGAAGCTAAGAAAAGTGGAGCAAAACTTCTTTCCTGCATGCTGACCAATGCAAGAAGCCTGACCAATAAGATGGAAGAACTGGAGCTGGTAATGTATGAGGAAAAATACGACATAGTAGGAATAACTGAGACATGGTTAGATGACAGTTATGACTGGGCGGCTAACCTGCAAGGATATGAATTGTTTAGGAGGGATCGTAAAAAGAGGAAAGGGGGTGGAGTCTGTCTATATATAAAGTCCAGTTTACAGCCCAGAATAAGAGAAGATATTCAAGAGGGAAATGAAGAGGTGGAGTCTCTATGGGTGGAGATACAAGGAGGGAAAACTAATAAAATCCTCATAGGGGTTTGTTATAAGCCACCAAATATAACATAAACCACTGAAAATGTATTGAAACAAATCGACAAAGCAGCAAATCACAATGAGGTGATTATTATGGGGGACTTCAACTACCCCGATATAGACTGGTAAACTGAAACCTGCGTATCTCAGAAAGGAAACCGGCTTCTGTCAGTAACTAAGGATAATTATCTGTCCAAACTTTTGCCAGGCCCAACTAGAGGGGCAGCCCTTCTCGACTTAATTTTAAGCAACAGGCCAGATAGAATAACAGACGTACGAGTGGATGGGCACCTTGGGAATAGTGACCACAATATAATACAATTCCACTTGTCCTTCAGTAAGGTGCCTTGGAGGGGGGTTACAAAAACGCTGAATTTCAGGAAAGCAAAGTTTGATCAGCTTAGAGAAGACCTTCGCCAAATTGATTGGGACAATGTCCTCAAAAATGGGAGCACAGAAAATAAGTGGGAAATTTTTAAATCGGTATTAAACACCCACTGCGAGCTAGCCATACCATACAGAAATAAAAGGGCTAGGAACAGGAGAAAACCAATGTGGCTAAATAAGGATGTAAAAAGGCCAATGAATAATAAGAAAAAGGCATTTAAAAAGCTAAAACAAGAAGGCAGCAAAGAAGCATTAAAAATATATATAGAAAAAAAAAAAAAAGTGTAAAAAACAAATACATTTAGCAAAAGTAGAAACTGAGAGACTCATTGCTAAGGAAAGCAAAACAAATTCCAAACTATTTTTAATTATATACACAGAAAAAAGATTAAAATTGATGGTGTTGGCCCTTTAAAGAACAATGAGGGTAAAATCATGGAAAGCGATGTGGGAAAAGCAAATGTTTTAAATGCTTTTTTCTCAACTGTGTTCACACAGGAAAAGCATATGCCACGGGAAATGCAGAGTGATCATGTAAACGCTTCATTAAGTATGACCTGCCTAACCCAGGAAGGAGTGCAGAACCGACTTAGTAACATTAAAATTGACAAATCACCAGGCCCTGATGGCATTCACCCTCGGGTATTAAGGGAGTTAAGTAATGTGATAGACAGGCCTCTCTATTCCTTATATTTAAAGACTCTATAGAAACTGGGTCTGTTCCACTGGATTGGCGGCTAGCAAATGTGGTACCAATATTCAAAAAAGGGTGTAAAAGGCAACCTGGAAACTATAGGCCGGTAAGCTTAACATCTGTTGTGGGTAAAATGTTTGAAGGGTTTTTAAGGGATACTATTATGGAATGTCTCAATGTTAATAATTGTTTAACTCCATATCAACATGGATTTATGAAGGATCGCTCCTGTCAAACTAACCTGATCAGCTTCTATGAGGATGTAAGCTCTCACATGGACCGAGGAGAATCATTGGATGTCATTTATCTCGACTTCGGTAAAGCATTTGACACTGTCCCACATAAAAGACTGATAAGTAAAATGAGAAAGCTTGGGCTCGGGGAAAATGTGTGTAGATGGGTAAGTAGCTGGCTTAGTGATAGAAAACAAAGAGTGGTTATGAATGGCGCATACTCAGATTGGGCCAGGGTTACTAGTGGGGTGCCACAGGGGTCTGTATTGGGACCCCTACTATTTAATATATTTATTAATGATCTGGTGGATGGTTTACAGAGTAAAATATCAGTATTTGCAGATGATACAAAACTATGTAAGGTAGTTAACACAAAGGAGGACAGTTTGCAACTACAGATGGATTTGAGTAAATTGGAGAATTGGGCTGAAAAATGGCAAATGAGGTTTAACACAGATAAGTGTAAGGTTATGCACATGGGAAGGAGAAACAGATGCTACGATTACTTACTAAATGGAAAACTGCTGGGGAAATCAGACATGGAAAAAGACTTAGGCATATTAGTCAATAAGAAGCTAAATTGGAGTGCCCAGTGTCAGGCAGCAGCCACCAAAGCAAATAGGGTGATGGGATGCATTAGAAGAGGTCTGGGGGCACGAGATGAAAACATCATTCTCCCTCTGTACAAATCACTCGTCAGACCACACTTGGAGTATTGTGTGCAATTTTGGGCGCCGGTGCTCAAGAAAGACATTACTGAACTTGAAATGGTTCAGAGGCGGGCTACTAAAATAATAAATGGAGTGGGTGCATTACAATACATGGAAAGGTTATCAAAATTAGGTCTATTTACTCTAGAAAAGAGAAGACTTAGGGGAGACCTAATAAACATGTACAAATATATCAGAGGGCCATATAGAGATCTCTCCCATGATCTGTTTGTACTAAGGACTATGACAAGAACAAGGGGGCATTCTCTTCGATTGGAGGAAAGAAAATTTCTACATCAGCATAGAAGAGGGTTCTTCACGGTATGAGCAGTGAGGCTCTGGAACTCTCTTCCTGAGGAAGTGGTGATGGCCAACTCACTGAATGAATTTAAGAGAGGAATGGATGCTTTTCTTGATAGCAAAAGTATAGAAGGTTATAAATAGCATAATCTTACAGGTAGATAGAAGAGCGACCAAGATTATTAGAGGAATGGGTGGGCTGCAATACCAAGACAGGTTTTTAAACTTGGGGGTTATTTAGTTTGGAAAAACGAAGGCTTAGGGGGATCTAATCACAATGTATAAATATATGAGGGGACAGTACAGAAACCTTTCCAAAGATCTCTTTACACCTAGGCCTGCGACTGGAACATGGGGGCATCCGCTACGTCTTGAGGAAAGAAGGTTTAATCATAATCACAGACGAGGATTCTTTACTGTACGAGCAGTGAGACTATGGAATTCTCGCATGATGTTGTAATGAATGATTCACTACTAACATTTAAGCAGAGCCTGGATGCCTTTCTTGAAAATTATAATATTACCAGTTATGTATATTAGATTTTATGACAGGGTGTTGATCCAGGGAACTAGTCTGATTGCCGTATGTGGAGTCAGGAAGGAATTTTTTTCCCCATTGGAGCTTGTTTGACACATTGGGGTTTTTTTGCCTTCCTCTGGATCAACATGTTAGGCTACGAGTTGAATTAGATGGACTTAGAGTCTCCCTTCAACCTTAAAACTATGAAACAATAATGGTCTTTATTGGCAACTGCTTCCATTCTCCTACTACCAGTAGAACGTGGAATTTGCAAGGATGCTAGATTGGCATCATGTTCTCGCCATGATCAAAGTGTAATATTGCCATTTAAATTATTATCTGCATCTGCTTAGCCTAATGGCATATAGCTTGCGGAATCCCTTTTTCGGAGGAAATTATGCAGTATGCAACACGCTAATACTACACTATCAATTGATGTTAACTTCAAATTAATAGGCGTATACAAAATTCGAAAACGGCTGGCCATAATTCCAAAGGCGTTTTCAACAATGCGACGAGCACGTGAAAGCCTGTAATTATATATTCTACGTGCTCTATTCAATGTTGCCATAGGAAATGGTTTTAACAAATGTTTGTGCAGTGGGAAGGCCTTGTCGCCTATTTTAACAAAATTTAAATTTTCCACGGTTTGTCTGTTATTAGGAAATGGGATTTGAGAGTTAAATAGCCGTTGGCCAAACAATGTTCTTTCTAATACTCCACCATCAGAGACTCTACTATTAATTCCGACATCAACATTTACAAACTCATAGTGTGCGTTCACCAGGGCCATGAGAATAACACTAAAATAACCTTTATAATTAAAAAAAAAGAACCACTGTTGTGGGGCTGAGTGATGCGGATGTGTTTCCCATCTATTGTGCCTCCGCAATTAGGAAACTGCCATAGATGTTGGAAATCCTCCGCAATTTTTGACCAATCATTTGCATTTTTTGGAAATGGCATATATTCTCTTAAGCAATTTATCATAGCGACACAAGTTTCGGGGATGAGACTACTGAGAAGGGACCGTGATATTGCAGAGGAGAACTGTAGGTCCGTTAATGAGCGTCCAGTTGCCAGGAAACGCAGGGTGACAGCTACACGCTTTTCAACTGGTACTGCAGGTCTCATAACTGTGTCTTGCCTTTGTATGAATGGTTTAACTTTCGAAACAATGTACAAAAAATAATCCTCCGACATCCTCAAATAATTCCGGTAATCGTGGGGATGGGTGTCTTGCAATTCCCTTAGGAGGTGCATATGGGTTATTACTGGTCATCGAATAAGCCATTCTCGTGACCAAAGTCGCCGGACTTGTGGGTTGTCTGCCCTAGTTTCTTCCTCCTCCTCTAAGGATGCTGTGTGAACCAACCCAATGGCTAAAACAGCATATTCTTGATCTGACAACATGATCAACCTAATGGAAATGATATTGTTAAATTTAAATAAATGCTATGTGTGGCTTTCTATTTTTTTATAATGATTATTATGCATAAACTTTTGTAAAAAGATAAAAAAAAATACCATCAACAATTATATACAATAAAATGAATACCAAACAGTAATAAAAAAACAGTTGATTTAAAAACCAAAATTATATGTAAAAAATACAAAAAACTTAAAGAATCTAGGAAATAAAGATAACAAATTTAATTTAAAATAAAACAGAAATAAATAAATAAATATTATAAAAATAAAACTTACGGTACCTCAAAAAAAAAAAAAAGGGAAAGCACAATGTATGCAATGGAGAAAGATCGCAATAAGGACACCAATGTGCTTGCACGAAATACAACAGTATAAACACACACATACATCATTGCAGTTTAAGAAAGCATCGCAAAAACCTATTTAAGGAGTCATTACGCCGTAACGCATGTGCGATTAATTACCTTGATGGCGCTGGACATACAAAATTGACATGCAAAGACACCCCCCCACAGCTTATGACGTAACAAAGTTGGAATTAATAAATCGTATGATGGATGTCACACGTTACAATTGACTAGTTTCGTACAACCAAACGTTCAATATATGAGGAATGAAGGACGTGTATGCGATCACCGTATTTGCGTTCAATCTTGATCGCACGTACGTGTCACACGCAACTGCAGCACGAACGATGCCGGATGTGCGTCACTTACAACTTGACCCCGGCGACGGATTGAAAGATATATTGAAGCGTGTAAAGCAGGCATAAGAGCACACGTCTGGGACCAATTATGCTCGGAAACCAAGGTTCCACTGTAATATAATTCAAAATCAGAAACTTTTCCCACAAGATATCAAGCCCTCATACGGCTATATTGACAAAAAACTAAAAAAGTTATGGCTATTGAAAGAAAGGGAGGAAAAAATTAAAATGGAAAATAATCAGGTTTATCAATTTTAGTTTTGCTCCAATATTAACATAAAAACACAGCAAATACTCAATGTGTGCAAATGACCTAACAGAGCAGTTTTTAAAGATATGACTTGCTGCGTAAAAATGATTTCATAAAATAAATTGACTTCTCTTTCTCATACAGAAACTTTCCTTGACCTGTATCCTACAGGATATGCGCCTTAAACATTAATCTCATCACTCCATGGCCAGATTATCTGGTGACTGATAACAGAAGCATGAAATTTGTATTCCTAATCCTACCCGCCATTTGCTGCCATTCGAGCCATCATCTTATGTTGTTACTTGAACATATTTCTTTTTAAAGGATTAGAATAATTAAAGTAAGCAATTATATTGTACATTAGTTAAATTAACTCTCCACAAGCAAACATATGGCCATATTTACAATAATTTTTACTTAAGTTTTTCTCAGAATCAACCCAAAATAAAAATTTCCCAGCAGTCCCATTAGGTAAAGTCCGCAGTATAAATTACGTGGTTAAGAGAAGAGCACAGTTCCCGTACCAATATACCAGCCTAAGATGGTAGGTTTCTTCATCATTAGTAGACTGTAATATATACAGTAGCTATGGATGTGCACTTTATACAAGGTAAAATTTCCAATGTGTTTTTCCTTTATATAACTGGATTCATTACATTTCCTTGTATTGTCAATTTTTTTGCAATTGTACTGAATATTGTGCCAAAATCTTCTGTACATTTTTTCTTCAACCCTTTATGTGTCGCACAATCCAAAGAGCCATACATTTTTTCCATTAATATAGTCCCACGTGGCCTTGTTTATTTGCAGGATGGCGATTGTATTTTTTTAATAGCCCCATTTTGGGTTACATATAACTCGTTGATTAAACTTTTATTAACTTTTTGGGGACAAATATGAGAGATTTTGACAATGCCATTTGCATGTTATTCACTTTGCAGCAGAAATCTATATTACCATTTACCAAATAAATATATATATATATATATATATATATATATATATATATATATAGTTATTTTTCATGTTTTACTATTTTGGCAAATTTCATTGAAAAACTATTTTTTTTTCTGTGTGTGTCGCAACATTCCAAGAGGCATTCATTTTATGTTTTAATCTATTCATAGAAAAAAGTATAGTCATCTCACCAGTCTTCCAATGATATTGGGATGGATTCCCCTGGTAATCCTCGCTCAGAAAGGCAGGAGCTGCCGCACAAGTCCAAACAGAAGGGACTAAAAGAGGGAGGAAAAATTCCAGCGAAGTATCCACATT
Source organism: Anomaloglossus baeobatrachus (assembly GCF_048569485.1). Taxonomy (NCBI): domain Eukaryota; kingdom Metazoa; phylum Chordata; class Amphibia; order Anura; family Aromobatidae; genus Anomaloglossus; species Anomaloglossus baeobatrachus. The sequence continues at coordinate 143,067,806 of NC_134357.1, read as the reverse complement.
CAAGGTATAGGCATAGGATAAAAATAACTTTTATTTCAATTCCATAAAAATATGTACATAATCCTGGCAATACGTCTGATGTAGTCTCAAAAAGGAGATGGGAGATTACGCATTTTGGTTAATACACCTATCTCATGATCTGATATCCTATACCTTGGATGTGGATCCTTCTCTGTAATTTTTCCTCCCTTTCTTAATATATTTTTTAATATATGAAACAGTATTTGTCCTATTAACAAATTTGTTACATTTTTATTTTATTGATTAACTTTTATTATTTTTAGCGGAGATTGAAAAAAATCAAGCAATTTAGTCTTTTTTTTTGTCAACACATCAGTGTACTAAGAGTCCCCTGTTTTTCCATTTTTTTTTTGTCGTTTGTGCACACTACATCTGGCAACGTTGTTTTTACCCCCAGTGCGAAGCATCCAAACACTGCAAGCGGCTTGAAGTGGCCGAGTACCGATTGTAGCCAAGCACAGTGCTGTTTGCTTGAGTAGTTTGCATACAAAAAGCACCCGAGTTCCAAACTCGATATTTTTTGAAAAGCCTTTATTCGGTACAAACACCAAACTTTAAAATTCGGGTCCGCTCATCTTTAATCCTGGGGAAAAGATACTTTATTTCTAACGCATGCTACCAGCTTTCAGTCATGTAGAGGAACTATAGTCACCACTCACAGCACTGAGAGATGTGGCTGTGAGTATGCCCCGGCACTGACTGACAAACGGCTCTTCACTGATGGACTGCAGAGCCAACTATCAGTCAGTCAAACTCAGGAAGTGGTTACAGCCACCTATCTCAATTTGTAATTGCTCCAGGCACTCCTGCATAACTGAAAGCTGGCGCCTCCCGAGAGAAATAAATTTCATTTTTCCCCAGGCATCTAGGCACCTACATAACAGTATTAACTGGCATATTAACCCAATAACTACAGGTTAATAGTGTTATAGGACCTGACAGATTCCGTTAAATGAGAAAATTATATATCACAGATACATGTGAGAAAATGACTTTTCTTTTCTAGACTTAAATAGAAGCTTATGTTATTGATAATACAACACAAACCATATTTTTTGCAAATTTTAGAATTTTTGGAAGCAGTAATATTTAAAAAATAATATGAATTCGATAACAATATAGTAGTATTGATTGGAAGAATCAAAGCTACAATATTATTTTTTTTTTTCTGGTAAAGTGAATAAATGAATGGTGTCCTTTAAAAACTACAATTTAATCCTGCAAAAAAAACACTCCCTCATACATCTTTGTTGATGAGAAAGTAAAAAAAAAAGTTATAGAAAAAACAAAACAAAACTTAATTATCCCGGTAAGAACGAAAGAAAGACATTAAAATCTAATGTATAGGCAGTACCACAGAGATTTAATCTGTAATATATTAAGATCATTTTAACTTAATTAAATTAAATTAATTTAACTTAATAGGAACTAAACAAAAATTAATAGTGCAACAATAGTGTGATTGAGAGTATAACCCCTTAACGATCGCAGGCAGTAATATTACGTCCCTGTGGTCATAGTATTAATCCCCACAGGCTGCCGCGGGCAGCCAGGGGGGATCCGCGCACGCCAGCTGATTTGACATGTGTGCCTTGCAGGCACGAGTAGAATCGCTATCCACTCGTACCTGTTAACCCCTTAAATGGCACTGTCAAAATGTGACAGGGCCATTTTAATGGCGATCACAGTAAATCTGTACTCACTGGCCTCCACCGGAAGTCACGTAACGTGATCATGTAGATCCGATGGTTGTCATGGTAGCACAGGGTCATGTGATGACTCCTGTAACTTACGGGACTCAGGTCCTGTAACAAGCAGTCGAGTACTGCACGTTACAAGTGATGATCATTTCTCCCTATCTGAGTGGTGCTGCTCTGATCGGGTGAAAAGTATGAGCGATCAGACTGCTGATCCTTACAACCCCCTAGGGTAAAATAAATAAATAAAAAAAAAGTAAAAAAAATAAGTTTTAATAAAATAAATAAAAAACCCCTAAAAGTTCAAATCACCACACTTTCCCCCCCATTGAAAATTAAAGGGTTAAACAAAATTAAAAAAATTTACACACATTTGGTATCGCCGCGTTCAGAAATATAGTACAGATGAGACCAAGATTGAGGTTTTTGGTAAAGCACATTGTTCTACTATATACCGAAATTGGAATGAGGCCTACAAATAAAAGAAGACAGTACCTACAGTCAAATATGGTAGAGGCTGAAAGACGTTTTGGTGTGTTTTGCTGCCTCTGGCACTTTGTGCCTTGATTGTGTGCAAGGCATCATAAAATCTGAAGATTACCAAAAGATTTGGGGTTGCAATGCAGTGCCCAGAGTCAGAAAGCTGGGTTTGCATCCTAGGTCATGGAACTTCCAGCAGAACAATTTCCCCAAACATACTTCAAGAAACACCCAGAAATGGATGGAAACAAAGCGCTGGAGCGGTCTGAAGTGGAGAGGAAAAAATCCAGATTTAAATCCCATTGAACACCTTTAAAGAGGTCTTAAAAGGCACCCTTCAAATATCAGAGATTGGGATTGCAGTTATTTATTTCAAAGGGTGTGCAACCAAATATTAAGGTGAGGGTGCCAACAATTTTGTCCGATCCATTTTTGGAGCTTTCTGTAAAATTATGTCCAATTTGCCCTTTTCTCTCAGGTTTTCTATGTTATTACAATACACACAAAGGAAATAAACATGTGTATAACAAAACGTGCAATTGCAATAATTTTCCTGGAAAAATACTTCATTTTTGGGCACAATTTCAGCCATGACTGTATTACAAATTAAGAAAAAAAAATACAGGTAAAAGCATCAAAAACTAGACAAAAAAAGGTAGAAGTGCAATTAGTCAAAAATGCACACTGATAAGTATGGAATTGTATACTGAAGTATTCTGGGGTAAGGCTATGTGCGCACGTGTGCGCTCTGCACCGCACCTAAAAGGTGCAGCTGAAAAGCTCCGTTCTGAAGCGCATGGTGCCAGCAGAGAACGTGCGCTCTGCATGCTGCCTCTCCCTATAGACAGCATGCAAACCGCACGGAAGAAGTGACATGTCACTTCTTAGAACGCAGCGATTCGGGCAGCAGCCGAATCGCTGCGTTCTAATATGCCACGTGCGCACGGCCCCTGCACAATCTCCATAGACTGTGCAGGGGACGCAGGATGCATGCAGTTACGCTGCGCTGCAGATTGCAGCGTAACTGCATGTAATACGCACACGTGCGCACATAGCCTAAAGATCACAACACTGGGGGTGAACAAATATCTGATACTACATTAAAAGACAGTAACAAGTATATATTGTTTTTATGTATCTTTCAGAAGTGTCTTGTGGTTCTTATACTCAGTGCTGGGGTTTTTATTGCTCTGAGTAATGCAAGCTGCTATTATGCATTACCTCCAGCATTAGATAAAGGCGAGAAGCTTGAGGGTAAGTGAATATCTCACAAACAGGCAGTCCATAATGTGATTTTGTTTTGTAATACACTAACAGCTAATGTGGTTTCTCTGAAATATGTTAAGACATTTGTCTAATAATTCAAGAATTTTCAAGAATAAATCATGAAGACTGTTCTAGTATAATCTGAGGAACTCAATGCACCTATCAGACAGACATTTCATAACTTGTATATCACTAGTAGAGAGATGAGCAGATGCATAGATGTTTGGGTTCGCAGGGTTAGTTAAAAGTTCGGTTTGGTCCTCGAACTTGACCCCAAACTCCATAGCAGTCAATGGAGACCCGAAATTGTGTGCTGTAGATTGGCAGTAAAATAGTCGTAGTAAGGGTTAGGGTGCTGCAAAATGGGGGCAATTGCCCTGCAAAATAGTGTTGATATGGAATAAAAAAAAGGGGGGGATAGTTAAAATAATTTTTAAAAACAACGTGGGCTCTGCCCAATTTTTGATAATCAGCCAAGGTAAAGCAGACAGCTGGAGGCTGGTATTATTAGTCCTGGAAAACTCATCATTATTTGGCCCCTTCCAGCCTTATAATAGCAGCCTGCAGATGCCCCAGAGGTGGTGCATCCATTAGATGCGCCTGTGGAAACATGAGGGTCTGTGGGTGCTCTTGTCCACTGGTCTGGTCCTGTATTCAATCTGTAAAATCTGGCCCAGTTCTTGAAGTTGTGGTTTACTGTGGAGGCTGTATACCCACTTTGGTCCTCTTCCCAAGGCCGAGCTGGTGGGGGTTAGACATGATGGTGTCTCATTCCTATATGCCACACCTATGGCCTGCTGGCTATGCCTATATGCCTACCTGGTTGTTGAGCTCTTGGTCAGTGTCTACAAACACAAGTCCCCTGCAGCTCCCTCGGATTAGCCAGGCTGATTAGTATTCCACCGCTGCCATCAGTTGTGGAGACACGAGGGTCAGTGGGTGCTCTCCTTCGCTGGCCTAGCTGCAGTACTCCGCTTTTGGTGGGCACCCACTTAGAGGAGATAGTGGCAAGCTTAGGAATATATATAGCCAGGTGACTGAATTATCCCAACCTAGGGCAGCACGGTGTCTCAATGGTTAGCATTGCGGTCACAGTGGGTTCAAATCCCACCAATGACAACATCTGCAAGGAGTTTGTATGTTCTCCCCGCTTTTGCGTGGGTTTACTCCGGTACTCCAATTTTCCTCCCACACTCTAAAGACATACTGATGGGAAATTTAGATTGTGTGCCCAAATGGGGACTATGATGATCACACCTATAAGCACTGTGGAATTAATTGCACTATAAAAGTGTGTAAAATATATAAATAAATAAACCTGGATTCTCCAAGCAAATTCATGGGCTCAGCATTGAGCAGTGAAGCAGTTCTGTGATTCTCCAGCTGGACCCGTAGAACCTAGGCTGAAGTCCTGTACTATGAATGAATCTTCTAGCAGCTGTCTAACCCTCCAGCTGGAACCATAGATCCTAGGCTAAAATCTTGTAGAATATCAACCTGGTGACAGAAGTAATGTCCCTTTTATACCCTTCAGTTCTCATTTCAGGGTATTGTGTCTTACAGGATTGGTGGGAGATGGCTGCTCTCTCATTGGTCACTAGTTTAATCCAATTTTATAATTGTCCTCTGCTTTATGCAGTTAAAGGGGCTGAGGCAATAAACATTTAACAGTCAATCTGCATTTAACAGACAATAGTTCTGCAAAAGTCACTGCCGGTCGGTGGTGAGTACGGAATTTCTCACGAGTGATCATGCCAGTAACTAGCTGATGTCACAGCCCGGAATTTTTCACGAGGGGGGACGGCACTGAGTTACTGACATCACAGCTCGCTAGAAATTAGGGCTGTCACTGATGGCAGTAAGCTATGCAACGTCATTCTGAGAGCATTCTCAGAGCAAAGCTCCATAGGAATCAATGGACTTCGTGGGACATTACTCCATTGGATTATGTTGGAACTTGAAGGATTTCTTTTTAATTAATAAACTGGTGAACAAGGGAGTGTGGAGGAGTCTTTATTCAAATAAACTATTTTTTTCCTGTATGTGTTTTGTAACTCCACACTTACTGGGTTAGTAAAGGGGGTGTCTGATAGATGCCTATCCATTACTAATACCTGAGCTTGATGCCAGCTGTCACTTCACAGCTGACATCAATGTCAAAAGTATTACTCCTGTTGCCACCACACTAGGGCAATCAGCAAGAGCCGAGCAAAGTGCCAGAATTGGAGCATCTAATGGTTGCACCACTTTTGGGGTGACTGCAGCTGTTATTTTTAGGCTAGCAGAAGCCAAATAACCATGGACTTTCCCAGCCTGATAACAGCAGCACCCAGCTGTTTGCTTTTTGCTTGGCTGGTTATCAAAAATAGGGTAGTGCCCATGCCAGTTTTTTAAATTAGTCATTTAAATTATTTTAAATAGTGTGGGATCCCCTCTATTTTGAGTTACTAGCCAATATAAAGCTGACAGGTGAGGGTTGCAGCCCACAGTTGTCAGCTTTAACTGAGCAGTTTGTCAAAAATAGGTGGGAGCCAAAGTCTTTTCTTTTTTCACTGTTCACTGCAGCATATAGGCAACTTCCGCATGCAATTAAGGTTCTTCATTGGCTGCCCTGCAGCCTTTCAATGAACTTTATTACCATACGAGTAGTAACCAAACTTCGAACGCAGGCACAGACTTTTTTAAAACCTCTTGTTCAAGTAGGAGACTTGGACACGCAGTGTTCAGTACGAACCCCAAACTTTACAGCTCGGGATCGCTCATCCCTAATCGCTTGTGGTGGGCGAGCATGCTCGATATTCGATCAAGTGAAACGCCCACGCCGGGGCTTGCAGGGCTCGCACGGTCACCGGGCCGGTGGTATTCGGGGTCAGGCTGTGAGTGGCCCGACCCGGCTTCCGTGACCCCTGGCGGGTTTCAATAAAAAGGAAAGTCCAAACGTCAGTCCGGTGTTACAAGGGGGACGGAAGGAGGGTAACGGGGTCCCGGGGGGGGGCTTGCCATTGCTCTCCCCCAGGAAACGGTATGGGACGGGGACGGGGGATGCTTGCAGCGCCACCCGTGGTTTGCGGCCAGGTGTTCAGCCGCCGCTGCGCAGTCTCTCTCCGGGGCAGGTGTTACGGGCAGCCGGATGGAATCGCTCCCCACGGGTGGAGCGGGGTGGCCCCGGGAGGTTAATGAGACCCAGGGCAACAGTCCTCAGGGACACCAGGGGCACAGTGCGGCGGCATTACTCACAGCAGTCACGGTGTGTGGTTCCAGTTGTTCTTTATTTAAAGTCCGTTTCACTTCGCACCCGGGTGCTGGTCCTCGCCGCCTGTAGCCTTTGGTCTGTCCCGGGCAGGTAGGAGGAAGGGGTGTCTGGTGAGGTGTTCTGGGGGTCTCTCCCTTTCGGTGCGTTAGTGCCGTCCCCGTGGCATAGAGCATCTTGGGAACTCGCCGCCTCTCTGTCTCTCTCATCCCCGGTAGCAGACCTAACACAACCGCCACTGGGTACAACTTTCTCCAGGGAACCACAGTCCTCAGCTCCATTCCCCTCCTCTAGGTGTTATCAGCCCTGGTCTCGTGGCATCTCCTCAACAGGAGCTGTTCTCTGGACGTCTGCACTCCCTTGCAGCCTCTGACGTTCTGCCTAAAACTTCTGTGTGCTCTGCACTAAACTCACTCCTTTAGGCCCCCCTCCCCTTGGTTGTCATGGGGACCTGCCTGTGTCTAGCCACCTGCTCATTAAGGAGACAGGATGAGTCATGGACTCAGAACAAACTTCATGCTGCAAATGCTGTTAACTCCTTCCTGCCAGTGTGATGTTAGTGTGTGTTGTGGGGACCCTTCTTCCTCTTGCCCGGGAAAAATGGGGTAACATTTAATACCCTGTAACGACCCGTATACAGGGGCGTTACATTCCTCCAGACCAAAAACGCAACACTCCGGGGATGCGACAACAAACAACACCGCAAAAAAAACTTTTCATAGATAAACAAATTAACACGTCCCTTTTACCGGGACCCAATAAAGGATAGGAAGAGGCAGGAGGAAAAAGAAGAAGAAAGAGAAGAAAAGCATGGAAAAAGAAACATTTGCATATATAAAAAAAAAACATTTAAACTTTTTGGAACAGGCCTCCTTATGACGCTCCAGGGCCCTCCAGGTACCCAGGTTTAGGGGGAAAACCTCTAGAGTCCAAATCCCGGCATGGGCTGCGGTGCTGGGCTCACCCCTCCGGCCACCACTCGCCAAAGCTCGCACCCGGGCAGTCCATATCATCTCCCCATCTACTCCTGGGTCTGGTGAGGCAGGGTTCCTGGCTCCTAATAAGTGTCCAACAAAGGGGCGGGCACGGATTTTCGCGCCCCGCTGCAGCCCCACCCACGAAGGGCGGGCAAGTCCAGTCCTTGTTGGTACGCATGGCGCCCATCCCATTCTCAATGGACGCCATTGTACAGTCCAAGTCCATTTGTCGCATACCCGCAGCTGCGGGCACCAAAAGAAATGTTAGACAATCCAATTTTGCAGATGGTAAACACAAGGCACGCGTCACCCGGCGTTACCGGGTCTGGTCCGGACCCTGCTCGCAGCGCCAAGTTGAAACACCCACGCCGGGGCTTGCAGGGCTCGCACGGTCACCGGGCCGGTGGTATTCGGGGTCAGGCTGTGAGTGGCCCGACCCGGCTTCCGTGACCCCCGGCGGGTTTCAATAAAAAGGAAAGTCCGACCGTCAGTCCGGTGTTACAAGGGGGACGGAAGGAGGGTAACGGGGTCCCTGGGGGGGCTTGCCATTGCTCTCCCCCAGGAAACGGTACGGGACGGGGACGGGGGATGCTTGCAGCGCCACCCGTGGTTTGCGGCCAGGTGTTCAGCCGCCGCAGCGCAGTCTCTCTCCGGGGCAGGTGTTACGGGCAGCCGGATGGAATCGCTCCCCACGGGTGGAGCGGGGTGGCCCCAGGAGGTTAATGAGACCCAGGGCAACAGTCCTCAGGGACACCGGGGGCACAGTGCGGCGGCATTACTCACAGCAGTCACGGTGTGCGGTTCCAGTTATTCTTTATTTAAAGTCCGTTTCACATCGCACCCGGGTGCTGGTCCTCGCCGCCTGTAGCCTGTAGGCAGGTAGGAGGAAGGGGTGTCCGGTGAGGTGTTCTGGGGGTCTCTCCCTTTCGGTGCGTTAGTGCCGTCCCCGTGGCATAGAGCATCTTGGGAACTCGCCGCCTCTCTGTCTCTCTCATCCCCGGTAGCAGGCCTAACACAACCGCCACCGGGTACAACTTTCTCCAGGGAACCACAGTCCTCAGCTCCATTCCCCTCCTCTAGGTGTTATCAGCCCTGGTCTCGTGGCATCTCCTCAACAGGAGCTGTTCTCTGGACGTCTGCACTCCCTTGCAGCCTCTGACGTTCTGCCTAAAACTTCTGTGTGCTCTGCACTAAACTCACTCCTTTAGGCCCCCCTCCCCTTGGTTGTCATTGGGACCTGCCTGTGTCCAGCCACCTGCTCATTAAGGAGACAGGATGAGTCATGGACTCAGAACAAACTTCATGCTGAAAATGCTGTTAACTCCTTCCTGCCAGTGTGATGTTAGTGTGTGTTGTGGGGACCCTTCTTCCTCTTGCCCGGGAAAAATGGGGTAACATTTAATACCCTGTAACGACCCGTTTACAGGGGCGTTACACAAGCATTGGGGTGCTCGTGCACCATCGATACTCAATTGAGAATCCCTGTCACCAGAGCACCATGCTAGATTCCCCGCCCCACATGTTTCTCGGTTGTTTCTCAGACACTAAACACTAAACACTACTGCCATTACTGTGATTGGATGACTGCAACATGTCATCGGGACTATATAAAAACTGGTGACATGACGCTCGACTCACTCTAAACCGGAAACAGTGTAGTGATAGCTCCTGCAGAAGGGATAGGTTAGTATTAGAGGCATATAAACAGGTATTACCCCCTTCTAGTACTTGTTACTGCAATCTAAAACCTAAAATCCTTTGTCTGGGCTACATCTATTGTATTCCCTATTAATACAACCGTTTGCATTGTAGGGATACATGCAGCTGGAGAGATAAATTAGGATTACAGGCATATATGCAGGGATTATAGCCTTAAAGTTTTTACTGCTGCATCCTAAAGCCAAACATCCTTTGTCAGGGCTACATCGATTCTATCACCAATTAATACCACCGGTAGCTACATTCATTGTAGGGATAGTTGCTGGAGGAGGGATAGGTTTGGATTACAGGCATATAGGCAGGGATTAGCTGCACCCTAAAACCAAAAGTCCCTTTTCAGGGCTATATGTATTCTATTCACTATTAGTACTGCTGCATTCAGTGTAGGGAGAGCTGCTGGAGGAGGCATAAGTCTGGATCACAGAAATACAGGAAGGGATTATAGCCTTAAAATTCTTGTTGCTTCACCCTAAAACCAAAGTCCCTTGTCAGGGCTACATCTCTTCTATTCCCTATTAATATAGTAAAGTTTGCAGGCATACATCATTTAGCTAAGTTAATATGTACAGAGTGTGCGTTTAGCTAAGTTAATATGTACAGAGTGTGCGGTAAGGGACCAGGAAGTGGACATACTGCTGATGGTGAACGCAGAGGCCAAGGCCATGGGCCAGTTGAAATTGTGCCTTCATTCATGAGACCTATCTTCCATGATTATCTATTCACGAGTGCCTCCTAATTTTTGGCAGCCCTTACACATAGTGCATAGTCTTTACAAGTCAAGTCCTACTCCTTGATAATGGGAAAAAAATGTATTCTAAGATCCTTCTCTGCACCTCTTCTAGGGTTTATTGGAGTCCCACCTTCAAATTTTTGGCAGCCCTTGCACATAGTGTATAGGATTTACTAGTCAATTAGTCAGACTCTTTAAAGGGGTGGTTCACCCATATTTTTTATTTTCTAGATCGATATCATATTGAGAAACAATGTTTCTCTCAAATACCTTATGTTGGCAATAGTGCCTGTGAGCGGCACTATTGCGGACCGCTGTATCCCACTCCGTGACCCCCGGGCTCCGTGACCTCGGAGATCCGGTGACGTCACGTTAAGTTTCGGATCACGTCACATCACCGCAGCCAGGCCCCACTCTTCCTGACTCACAGGGGTGTGGGCGGTGTTTCACAACTCCTCACAGCCCAGAGTGTCTCCTGCTTGCAGCGCTCTGCTGTGGGGGAGGAGAAGCAGAAGGGCTGTGAAGAGCGGTGAAACACCGCCCACAGCCCAGTCACTCATGGACACTGCGGCTGGCCGCGGGTCAGGAACTTGGCGTGACGTCACCGGATCCCCGAGGTCATGGAGCCCGGGGGTCATGGAGCGGGGAACAGTGGTCTACAATAGCGCCTCTCACAGGCACTATTTCCAACATAAGGTATTTGAGAGAAACATTATTTCTCAATATAATATCGATCTAGAAAATAAAAAATATGGGTGAACCACCCTTTTAATAATGGGAAAAAAATAGAATTGTAAGGTCCTCCTCTATGTGTTTTCCATGGTTTATTGTAGTCCCTCCTTCTATTTTTGGCAGCCCTTGCATTTAGTGCATGAGCTTTAGGGGTCTAGCAGTCCCACTACCTAAAAATTTTAACAAAATGTGTATGAGGTCCTCCTTTAGAGTGCCTACAAGTAGTATTCAACCCCCTGCAGATTTAGCAGGTTTGATAAGATGCAAATAAGTTAGAGCCTGCAAACTTCAAACAAGAACAGGATTTATTAACAGATACATAAATCTTACAAACCAACAAGTTATGTTGCTCAGTTAAATTTTAATAAATTTTCAACATAAAAGTGTGGGTCAATTATTATTCAACCCCTAGGTTTAATATTTTGTGGAATAACCCTTGTTTGCAATTACAGCTAATAATCATCTTTTATAAGACCTGATCAGGCCGGCACAGGTCTCTGGAGTTATCTTGGCCCACTCCTCCATGCAGATCTTCTCCAACTCTAGGTTCTTTGGGTGTCTCATGTGGACTTTAATCTTGAGCTCCTTCCACAAGTTTTCAATTGGGTTAAGGTCAGGAGACTGACTAGGCCACTGCAACACCTTGATTTTTTTCCCTCTTGAACCAGGCGTTGGTTTTCTTGGCTGTGTGCTTTGGGTCGTTGTCTTGTTGGAAGATGAAATGACGACCCATCTTAAGATCCTTGATGGAGGAGCGGAGGTTCTTGGCCAAAATCTCCAGGTAGGCCGTGCTATCCATCTTCCCATGGATGCGGACCAGATGGCCAGGCCCCTTGGCTGAGAAACAGCCCCACAGCATGATGCTGCCACCACCAAGCTTGACTGTAGGGATGGTATTCTTGGGGTCGTATGCAGTGCCATCCAGTCTCCAAACGTCACGTGTGTGGTTGGCACCAAAGATCTCGATCTTGGTCTCATCAGACCAGAGAACCTTGAACCAGTCTGTCTCAGAGTCCTCCAAGTGATCATGAGCAAACTGTAGACAAGCCTTGACATGACGCTTTGAAAGTAAAGGTACCTTACAGGCTCGTCTGGAACGGAGACCATTGCGGTGGAGTACGTTACTTATGGTATTGACTGAAACCAATGTCCCCACTGCCATGAGATCTTCCCGGAGCTCCTTCCTTGTTGTCCTTGGGTTAGCCTTGACTCTTCGGACAAGCCTGGCCTTGGCATGGGTGGAAACTTTCAAAGGCTGTCCAGGCCGTGGAAGGCTAACAGTAGTTCCATAAGTCTTCCACTTCCGGATGATGCTCCCAACAGTGGAGAAAGGTAGGCCCAACTCCTTGGAAAGGATTTTGTACCCCTTGCCAGCCTTGTGACCCTCCACGATCTTGTCTCTGATGGCCTTGGAATGCTCCTTTGTCTTTGCCATGTTGACCATGTATGAGTGCTGTTCACAAGTTTGGGGAGGGTCTTAATTAGTCAGAAAAGGCTGGAAAAAGAGATAATTAATCCAAACATGTGAATCTCATTGTTCTTTGCGCCTGAAATACTTCTTAATACTTTAGGGGAACCAAACAGAATTCTGGTGGTTTGAGGGGTTGAATAATAAATGACCCTCTGAATAAACTTTTCTCAATTTAAAAAAAAAAAAAAGAAATAACATTCTTTTTTGCTGCAGTGCATTTCACACTTCCAGGCTGATATACAGTCCAAATGTCACAATGCCAAGTTAATTCCGAATGTGTAAACCTGCTAAATCTGCAGGGGGTTGAATACTACTTGTAGGAACTGTATGTCTGCTACGGAGTGTATTGGAGTCCCTCTTTCTTTTCATTTTTGTCAGTTCTTGCATTGTCTGCATAGGTTTTTTAAGGTTCAGAGTCCCTCCCTCTGAATTAAACAGGATGTGTCTGACCATGACACTCATACCACATGCCCAGATAAGGTAGTAAATCGTTAAAATTAGATTTACTGGTGACTATCAGCGGGTGTAATTTTATTTCCCCATCTACTGCAGTCGTAGGCGATGGGGAAATACATTGAGAGATGGCCTAGCTAATAAAGGTATGTTCACATGCTGCCTTTTTGCTGCTTTTTTGCAGTATTTTTTCATGAGTTTTATGCAAATTAAAAACTGATTTTTACAGTACCAGCAAAAGCTAGGACATTTCATAAATCTAAGGCATATGATTGTTTTTTTTTTCCTGACTGAAATGGAAAAACTGCTGCTTTTTTGAAAGAAGCAGCAGGCATTGTCGGACTGGAGCAACTTGGGCACAACAGAGAAAATAATTCTTGGGGCCCATTATGTACAGTAGTTACATAGAAATAATACAAGACTATCAATTGTTTGTTAAAATGTGCTAATATCATGGTATAATATAAAAATACAATGGTACACATTTATGAGAAATGGTGTAATGAAGGGGCTCAGTCAGTAAGGGGTCATGCAAGGGGAGGGGCTCAGTCGGGGGCAGTGGCATACCACCAATGGTAACAGACCACGTGGCTGTTTATAGGCCTGTGAGTCAGGGGGCCCACCCTGTGTCAGCGCCGGCACCGCCCCCCTTCCCATGGGCCCCCCGCCTTGCATCGCTCTTTCAATTGTATTGTCATCACAGATGCCGATACAATTAAAAGTAATGATGAGGAAAGGAGTGGAGCGCTCCCACTCTCATCATTCGCTTTGTCTGCAGCGCTCTGACAGCTCAGCACAGTGGAGCACAATGATGTCGCTACTGCACGCCGCTGTGATGAGATGTGCAAAGGACGCAGCTGGGGAATGGGGAGCAATGTGGAAACCATGGTCAGGGTGCATATTGTTATATGGGGTGCATAATTCTATATGAGACCTGCATAATACCATATGGGTGCAGCATAATACTATTTGAGGCTGCATAATAGTATATGGGGGTGCATAATGCTACATGCGAGTCCATAATGCTATATCGGGCTACATAATACTATATGAGGGTGCATACTGCTATGTGGGAATGCATAATACTATATGGGGCTGCATAATACTTTATGGGGCTGCATAATACTATATGGGGCTGCATAATGCTATATGGGCTGCATAATGCTATATGGCCTGCATAATACTATATGGGGCTGCAAAATGCTATATGGGGCTGCATATTGCTTTATGGGGCTGCATAATACTATATGGGGGTGCATAATGTTATACTAGCCTGCATAATGCTACAGTCATGGCCAAACGTTTTGAGAATGCTACAAATATTAATTTTTACAAAGTCTACTGCTTAAGTTTTTCTAATGGCAATTTGCATATACTCCAGAATGTCATAAAGAGTGATCAGCTTAACAGCAATTACTTGCAAAGTCAATATTGGCTAAGAAAATGAACTTTAACCCCCAAAACACATTTCAACATCATTGCATTCCTCATCATTCCTGCCTTAAAGGGAGCAGCTATCATTGTTTTAGTGATTGTTCCATTAACACAGGTGTGGGTGTTGATGAGGACAGGGCTGGCGATCAATCAGTCATGATTAAGTAAGAATGACACCACTGGACACTTTAAAAGGAGGCTGGTGCTTGGTATCATTGTTTCTCTTCAGTTAACCATGGTTATCTCTAAAGAAACACGTGCAGCCATCATTGCTCTGCACAAAAATACCTAACAGAGAAGAGTATCGCAGCTACAAAGATTGCACCTCAGTCAACAATCTATCGCATCATCAAGAACTTCAAGGAGAGAGCTTCAATTGTTGCCAAAAAGGCTCCAGGGTGCCTAAGAAGGACCAGCAAACTCCAGGACCGTATCTTAAAACTGTTTCAGCTGCGGGATCGGACTACCAGCAGTGCCGAACTAGCTCAGCAATGGCAGCAGGCAGGCTTCTGCACGCACTGTGAGGCGGAGACTGCTTGAGCAAGGCCTGGTTTCAAGGAGGGCAGCAAAGAAGCCACTTCTCTCCAGAAAAAACATCAGGGACCGACTGATATTCTGCAAAAGGTACAGGGAGTGGACTGCTGAGGACTGGGGTAAAGTCATTTTCTCAGATGAATCCCCTTTTCGATTGTTTGGGACATCTGGAAAACAGCTTATTAGGAGAAGAAGAGGTGAGCGCTACCACCAGTCTTGTCTCATGCCAACTGTTAAGCATCCTGAAACGATTCATGTGTGGGGTTGCTTCTCAGCCAAGGGAATCGGCTCACTCACAGTCTTGCCTAAAAACACAGCCATGAATAAAGAATGGTACCAGAATGTCCTCCAAGAGCAACTTCTCCCAACTGTCCAAGAGCAGTTTGGTGCCTAACAATGCCTTTTCCAGCATGATGGAGCACCTTGCCATAAAGCAAAGGTGATCACTAAATGTCTCATGGAACAAAACATAGAGATTTTGGGTCCATGGCCTGGAAACTCCCCAGATCTTAATCCCATTGAGAACTTGTGGGCAATCATCAAGAGACAGGTGGACAAACAAAAAACAACAAATTCTGGCAAAATGCAAGCATTGCTTATGCAAGAATGGACAGCTATCAGTCAGGATTTGATCCAGAAGTTGATTGAGAGCATGCCAGGGAGAATTGCAGAGGTCCTGAAGAAGAAGGGTCAACACTTCAAATATTGACTTGCTGCATTAACTCATTCTAACTGTCAATATAACCTTTTGGTACTCATAATATGATTGCAATTATATTTCTGTATGTGATGTAAACATGAGACAAACACAATTAAAAACCAGAGGGCAACAGATCATGTGAAAATATAATTTTGGTGTCATTCTCAAAACTTTTGGCCATGACTGTATATGGGGGTGCATAATGTTATATGGGGGTGCATAATTATATGTGGGACTGCATAATGCTATATGGGCCTGCATAATGCTATATTAGGCTGCATAATACTATTGTCATGATTCCTCTGTGCAGAGCATCTTGTTGACTAGGAGATGCTCTGCTGTGGCCTTTCTGGACTACAGACCTGGCAGTACAGAGAAATTGCCGGCACTTCCTAAACTGAAGGTCTGAACTGGTGTAAACTGAACATAGCATACATTATCCAAAATAACAGTTGCACCCAAGTAAAGGGGAGGTGAAAATAAATGAAGGATGTAAATAGTGAATATTGAAATGAGAATAAGCATTGCTGCCCAGAAAACATGAAACATTTTTGAAAAAAATAAGTTAGTTGCAAATAAAATTGGCCAGATTTACTTAAGCTCAGTTACCACGCAAAGGTATAACTCTCAATTAAAACACCTGATTCTCATTTCAATATTCACTATTTACATACTTTAGTTATTTTTCCCTCCCCTTTACTTGAGTGCAACTGTTATTTTGGATAATACAGACCTGGCAGTGACATGATTCCTCCATCTTGCTTTAGGAGATGCTCTGCTGCGGTTACCTGAGCTGGCAGCTTGATTGACAGCACAGGATTCCATGTTGGTTCTGGGAGGTGCTGATTACTCAGGTGTTCCACCTTCCTGTTAATTGCTCTGGCTTCTTTACTGAGCATGTTTTCCCAGAACCTTGCTAGTTGTATTTTCTGGTTGTGCAGTTGTGCTGTTGGCCTGTGTCTGCTAGCATTCTGATCTTTTTTTCCTGACCCCGGACTATTATTTGACTCTTCTCTGCCCACTCCCTGTTCCTGTTGTGACCTCCTGCCTTTTGACCTTGGACTATTACCTGACCACGTCTGTTACGTCACCACCGAAGTCCGCTCCAGCGACTTCTGCTCCGATTTCCAGGCGGCGCCGTGTTCTTACCGTGGATGGCGATGGGAGAGGAGTCGATGCCAGCAGCACCGGTGGGCGCAGGCTCCGATCATCCACTGTGCTGGGTAACCTTGGGATCTGCAGTACCACTGGCTGACTGTGGGTGGCGTGTGTCTTCCAGCTAAAGTTGTCAGCGTTCAGCTACAGCCAATGGGAAGACACCACACCCTTCTTAGTTCCCCTCCTGTCTGCTGACCTCTGCCAGAGATAGTTCTGATTTCCTGGCTCCTGATCTGCCCTATTCTGTTTTGTGATTCCTGTGTGCTGACTTCTGCGTGTTTTTCTGACTACCCTCCTGCCTGCTGTTTTTGTACCTCGCTGCCCGATTCAGATTTGACCTCTGCTACGTTTTCTGATTACGTCCTTGCCTGCCGATTCTGTCCCTGTTCTGCTATTCCTGGTTTGACCCTGCCTGACGACTACTCTCATTGGACTGCAGCCTTCTACAGGTAGTGATCTCCAGGGCCCTGTGTAATTCCAAATCCCTGTATAGGGGTTAAAGTGTTTCAATGTTCTGGGGGTCCTGCTTGGTGAGTGGCTTCCCTCAAGCCTGTCCATTACATACCATCTGAGTCTGTTGATCCAGGCAGGCGTTACATTGTCTCTGTCTTCTCCCTGAACCTATTACGTGCTCTCCTGGAATTCTGACAATTGAATCATGACCTGACTATGCCTATGCTTACTCCTTGTGACCATATGTGTCCTAGTATTACCAGAACCCGGCTTTCCTGGCTACTCTTGATCTATACTATCTGTAAGTAGTGACTAGCATCACAACTATGTGTGGGGCTGCATAATGTTATATGGGGCTACATAGTACTATATGGGGTGCATGTTGTTATGTGGGGGCTGTATAATATTATATATGGGGCTGCATAATACTACATTGGGGTGCATAATATGTGGGAGCTGCACAATACTATATAGAGGAATATTCAGAGTGTATTATAATATATGAAGGAATATGGGGAATGCATTATAATATATTAAGGACTATGGGGTGCATAATACTTTATGGAGGACTATGGGGTGCAATAGACAATATGAAGGACTAGGTGGGGCCCATTATACTTTATGGAAGTCTGTGGGGGAGCTTTATATTATATGGAGGACTATGTGGGGCCCATTTCTATATAGAGGACTATGTGAGGCCTATTATACTAAATGGAAGGCTTTGTGGGGCCATCATAATATTTGGAGGGCTTTAAGGGAGCCTTTATAGATTATAGTTATTTGAAGGCCATTATAATGTATGCAAGCAATTTTACAGTGTGAAGGTTTGTGTGGGGTCTATCATACTGTGCAGAGGGATGTGTGGGGACCATTATACGATTTGGAGGGATAATAGGAACCATTATACTATATGTAAGCTCATTATACTGCATGGAAGAATGTGTGGCAGTCACAGTTGGGGATCTCACTGTGTCGGTGTCACCATTCATTGCTGGGATAGGTGAAGGGGTGGTACAGTAGGGTCATCATACTGTGCATGTGGAGGGTACTATGGAGGAATTTACTATGGGGGATCATACAGTGTTTGTGGGGCACTATTGTTGGCATGGTAGTTTATGGCTGCAATGAAAGAGGAATGTAGGGGATTCAATAGGACGAAAATGATTTAGTTATTCCTGCAAAGTTGTGAAATACGATCTTCTGTGACCCAGCCAAATATTTTTTTTTTTGGTTGGGGGCAGAGAGGCCAAAATAGAAATGTTGCTATGGGCCCCATGATTTCTATGTACGCACCTGGTCAAGGGTGTTACAAGCGGAGGGGGCTCAGTAATTGAGGGATGATAAAGAGGGAAAGGCTCAGTTAGTCAGCAGTGAAACAATAAATTAAGTGACTGATCCCTCTCACCCTAAATCAACAAGAAGTAACCCCCCCCCCCCATTGACACTCAGTGGTAGGGTGCGGTATCACTAATGGGTGATAATCCTGCTCAGGAACAGAAATATAACTTGTGGAGAGGGATTTAGCTGGGAGTAGAGATGAGTGGATCCGTGCCTGTTCAGGTTTTGCCAGACTTTACTTAAAAGTTTGTTTCGGGACCCAGACTTGACCAGAACCTTTTCCCGAACCCCATATAACTCAATGGGGACTCTAACTTACTTTACTCGACTTGAGTAAAGAGTATAATGAAAGTGGAAGTCAATGATTGGGCATTTCATCTCTCCTCCCACATACAGCCAGCCATAGACAGAGCATTTCTGGGGGAGAGATGCTGGTTTTTTTTGTTTTGGTTTTTAACACAGCATGTTAAAATGTTGTTTTTACCCCCATTGAGAGCCATTCAAGGACTGCAAACGGTTTTCACCTATGATGGATTGAACAGATAGCATACAAACAGCACCCAAACTTAGGCATGGCCATGTTTTATAAGGACTGTGTTCGGGTTCGAGCCCCAGACACTCAGTGCTCAGTATGAACCCCAAACTTTAAAGGTCAGGTTCGCTCATACGAGTATCTAGCAGGGAATCCGCTATCTCCCTGTGCTTTTTAGGCTAGGGTCACACAACCATATTTTCGGTCTGAATGCAATCCAACAAAACATCAGATCTCATTCAGACAAATCTTATTCTATGGGGCTATGTAAATGTCTGATTTGTTCCTTAGAATGAGTTGGTCCAAGATAAAAAAAATCGCAGCATACACAACTTGCATCCAGAATTTGTATTGCACTTGGCCAAGCAAGTCTGGGGGTCTGTAAACAACATCGGACTGCACTTGGATGACAACTGAGTGCGGTCTGATTTTCACAGACTGACAGAATAGAGAAGATGAGGAAAAAAAATATTTCCATCTCCTTCATAGCTGACAAAATCGAATCACACTCGGATCAAACTTTTATCAGATTAGCACTATTGGACCCATTTTCTTGGATGAGAGAAAATACGGTTGACCCTACCCTTACTGTAAATATGAAACCATGCGGGGAGGGGAACAGAGTTGCCAACCGTCCAGAAATTCCAGGACATTCCATGAAAATAGGGCAGTTTTTTGCTGTCTGTATAGAAAAATTTGAGGTGTTTGTGATTGTTTTGAGGCTCAAGAAACTTATACAGATTATTTTGACTGTAATTGAATTATAGGCTGTGTGATAATAACACGCTCAGGGATCGTCTTTGCTGGGTTCAAAGGGCACGTAGGTTCGGTATTCACCTCAGGCAGATAGCCGAATTCCAGGTGTAACTGACTCTTGGTCAGGTTTATTGCAGTAAAGCACAAACAAAAAAAAACACCTAAAAAATAAACCCTTGCCTGTCCGGCGCTAACTATACAGGATGATATCCTAAGTTCCTAACTACAGACTGTCTAATGTCAATTAACGAGGGTCGGGATCCTGCTTGGACCCTACTTCGCACAGGCCAGGATCCAAATCACAAAGATTTTGGGCATCAGTGCAGATGCTTTCCTCCTCTTCATTCTGGGAATCTTTGGAGCAGACCTGTGATGCCCATGGGATAGAATGTGTGAACAGCTCTTGAAACTCGCCCATGTGTGGTTCTCCACAGTCAGTTTGCCAGTTTGAGATTTGTGATGTGGGTGGAAGCAAGTGTAATTGGGGTGATACCTTTGAAGAATGAACTGTGTGTGATGTTGTGGTGCAGGAAGATCAAAATCAAATACCTCCATTTGGAAATGTAGTATAGCTCTCCTGATCAACTATGTTCCTTACCTCATGAGCAGGCCATTGCAGTAGCTTACAGATGCATGGTTACCACCACTCACTGTGTCTGAACACAGGAAGCTGAGCTGACAGCCGCTCTGTGCATGCGGCAGCGTCTATTGTGAAGGAGGGGGCCTCGGGGGATCAACGCTGCACAGGTACCGTGGGACACCGGAGAACACCGGTAGAGTTATAGAGGGTGACCTGGCAGGGCCTGGGGAGGAGTTTTCTGTCGCATGTGTCATGGCACATGCAACAGGAATCAGAGGAGTAGGGTGAATGCGGCCGGCGCGCTGCTGTGCGCGCGGTCATCTTGGATTCCCGGGAGGGGGTCGGGGCGGGCACCTTGGCGACACTGGGGGACCGGGGAGGAGATTTATCTCCCATCTGACATGTTTGTTCATGCCAGATGGGAGATAAATAATTTTTTACTGGCGCTGTCATTTACTGTAACGTGATCATCGGTATATGGTGTATATCGGTGATCACGTGAGCGGGGACCGGAAAAACCGGCCTGAATCATGATCTCCAGGGTCTCAGCTACCCCTGAAACCCCGGAGATTTTCTGACGCTGGGGGGCGCTATTCACTTATTTCTGCCTGCTGTTTATAAACGGCAGATCAGAATAAGGCTTCATTCACACGACCGATCCGTTTTTGCGGTCCGCAAAAACCGGTTCTTTTTTTTCACGAGTGCATCCATGTGGCATCCGTTTCCGTTCCGTATACGGTCCGTATGTCACCTGTTTGTCATCCGTGTGCCTTCCGTTTTTTTTGCGTACTGCAAAAAAACTGAAGGAGGGAAAATACATACATTTACCCAGAATCCATAGCTTCAACCTACATGAGGTGGTCACATGTTCACTCCAGTGCCATTTTCTCCTGCTTTTCACAGCATAGAGAGCTTTGGTGATTTTCCTGTGCTTGTACACTTCATATCAGTCTTTTCTGTTATTATAACGGCAGAAAGACACATAATGTCGCACTCTCCTGCATTTTGTAATTTTGCACCCTTTGGTGCCTTTCATGTGGCACTAAGGGGTGCTTAGCCTTGTATTTAGCCAAAAAATAAATAAATTTAAAAAAAAAAAATGACGTTGGGTTCCCCCTATTTTTGTAGCCAGCTAGGGTAAAGCAGACAGCTGCAGCTTGCAGACCACAGCTGGCAGCTTCACCTTGGCTGGTAATCCAAAACTGAGGGCGCCCCACGCTGTTATTTTAAATTAAATAAATAATTTTTTAAAAAAAACACGTGAGGGTCCCCCCAAAATTGGATCACCAGCCAAGGTAAAGCGGACAGCTGGGGTCTGATATTCTCAGACTATGGAGGTCCATGGTTATTAGACTCTCCCCAACCTAAAAATAGCAGGCCGCAGCCGCCCCAGAAGTGGCGCATACATTAGATGCGCCAATCCTGGTGCTTCGCCCCAGCTCATCCCGTGCCCTGGTGCGGTGGCAAACGGGGTAATATATGGGGTTAATACCAGATGTGTAATGTCACCTGGCATCAAGCCCTGGGGTTCGTCAGGTGTCTATCAGATACCCGACATCACCAACCCAGTCAGTAATAAAAAAAATAGACGACAAACACATTTTTATTTGAAAAAACACTGCCCAAAACATTCCCTCTTTCACCAATTTATTAGAAAGAAAAACAAATCCAGGTCTGCTGTAATCCAAGGGGTTCCCATGATGATCCATACTATAGTCAATGCCCCAGTCAATGAAGAACAGAATGTTCCATATTGACTGGGAGAGCAATGCAGTGACCTGAGCTAACATCAATAGGTCAGCCCAGGTCACTGCAGGGCATGACAAGTGCTGCTGTCAGGAGCGAGGTACATTACCTGCGGTGACGATCTCCTGCACTGCTGATAGCAGAGCTGTCACTGACTTCAATGACTGCCGCCTTCACAGCCAAGTATCGCGGGAGCCTGTGACGTCACCGCTAGTGATAGTTTCGGGTCAACAGCGAGGGGAAATGTGAAGCGGCGGCCATGGAGGACAGTGACAGCGTTGAGGTCGGGAAGGCGGGACTTCATCACCGCAGGTAAACCGAGCGGGGCCATGTGTGCGGAGTGCGAGGTGGGTGGAGCTAAGCGGGGCCAGGTGTGCGGAGTGCAAGGTGGGTGGAGCTAAGCGGGGAAATGTGTGCAGAGTGCCAGATGGGTGGAGCCAAGCGGGGTAATGTGTGTGGAGTGTGAGGTGGGTGGAACCAAGCGGGGTAATGTGTGCAGAGTGCCAGGTGGGTGGAGCCAAGCGGGGTAATGTGTGCGGAGTGCGAGGTGGGTTGAGCTAAGCGGGGTAATGTGTGTGGAGTGCGACGTGGGTGGAGCCAAGTGGGGCCATGTGTGCAGAGTGCCAGGTGGGTGGAGCCAAACGGGGTAATGTGTGCAGAGAGCCAGGTGGGTGGAGCCAAGCAGGGTAATGTGTGCGGAGTGCGAGGTGGGTGAAGCTAAGTGGGGTAATGTGTGCGGAGTGCAAGGTGGGTGGAGCTAAGCGGGGTAATGTGTGCAGAGTGCCAGATGGGTAGAAGCTAGCGGGGTAATGTGTGTGGAGTGCGAGGTGGGTGGAACCAAGCGGTGTAATGTGTGCAGAGTGCGAGGTGGGTTGAGCTAAGCGGGGTAATGTGTGCGGAGTGCGAGGTGGGTGGAGCCAAGCGGGGCCATGTGTGCAAACTTCCAGGTGGGTGGAGCCAAGCGGGGTAATGTGTGCGGAGTGTGAGGTGGGGGGAGCTAAGCGGGGTAATGTGTGCGGAGTGCAAGGTGGGTGGAGCTAAGCGGGGTAATGTGTGCAGAGTGCCAGATGGGTGGAGCCTAGCGGGGTAATGTGTGCGGAGTGCAAGGTGGGTGGAGCTAAGCGGGGTAATGTGTGGAGAGTGCCAGATGGGTGGAGCCTAGCGGGGTAATGTGTGTGGAGTGCGAGGTGGGTGGAACCAAGCGGGGTAATGTGTGCAAAGTGCCAGGTGGGTGGAGCCAAGCGGTGTAATGTGTGCAGAGTGCGAGGTGGGTTGAGCTAAGCGGGGTAATGTGTGTGGAGTGCGAGGTGGGTGGAGCCAAGCGGGGCCATGTGTGCAGAGTGCCAGGTGGGTGGAGCCAAACGGGGTAATGTGTGCAGAGTGCCAGGTGGGTGGAGCCAAGCGGGGTAATGTGTGCGGAGTGTGAGGTGGGTGGAGCTAAGCGGGGTAATGTGTGTGGAGTGCAAGGTGGGTGGAGCCAAGCGGGTCCATGTGTGCAGAGTGCCAGGTGGGTGGAGCCAAGTGGGGTAATGTGTGCGGAGTGCGAGGTGGGTGGAGCTAAGCGAGGTAATGTGTGCGGGTGGCGGAGTGCGAAGTGGGTGGAGCCTAGCGGGGCCATGTGTGCGGGCGGCGGAGTGTGAAGTGGGTGGAGCCTAGCGGGGCCATGTGTGCGGGCGGCGGAGTGTGAATTGGGTGGAGCCTAGCGGGGCCATGTGTGCGGGCGGCGGAGTGTGAAGTGGGTGGAGCCTAGCGGGGCCATGTGGCGCTGAGGACGTCAGTGCTGGGGACTGCATGGCTGGGGACAGGTGAGTGTGAGTGTGTGTATACATGCCGAGTGCAGGAGGGGGCGGAGCCCAGCGGGGAAGTGTCGGCTCCCTGCACACATAACTAGGGTAAATATTGGGTTACCAAGCAAAGCACTTTGCTTGGATACCCGATATTTATCTTGGTTACCAGCTTACCGCAGGCTGCCAGCGATGGCTCCCTGCACACTGTAGCTGTAAAAAGCCCTGCTTTTGCTGATCGAACCATTCTCGAACGTAACTCGAACTGTCGAGCTTTTAGCAAAAAGCTCGAGTTCGAGTTCAATCTCGAGCACCCCCAAAATGAACATGAAATTGGCGAACCTCGAACATCGCTCAACTCTAAGGCGGGCTTTGCATGTTGCGACATCGCAAGCCAATGCTGCGATGTCGCACGCGATAGTCCCCACCCCCATCGCAGCAGCGATATCTTGTGATTCCTGGCATAGCGAACATTATCGCTACGCCAGCTTCACATGCACTCACCTGTCCTGCGACATCGCTCTGGCCGGCATCCCGCCTCCTTCCTAAGAGGGCGGGTCGTACAACGTCAGAGCGACGTCACAAGGCAGGCGGCGAATCAAAGCGGAGGGGCGGAGATGAGCAGGATGTAAACATCCCGCCCACCTTCTTCCTTCCGTATAGCCGCCAGCGGCAGGTAAGGTGATGTGCCTCACTCCTGCGGCTTCACACACAGTGATGTGTGCTGCCGCAGGAACGAGGAACAATATCGTACCTGTCGCGGCAGCGTAATTTTGAAAAAGTCGGAGTCTACACCAATGATACGATAACAACGCTTTTGCGCTCGTTAATCGTATCATCTAGGATTTACACACTACGATGTCGAAAGTGACGCCGGATGTGCGTCACTTTCGATTTAACCCCACCGACATCATACGTGCAATGTTGCAACGTGCAAAGCCGCCCTAACACTCAGTGATGGTTTGGGGAGCCATGTCATCTACTGGTGTACGTCCACTGGGTTTTAGCAAGACCAAAGTCAATGCAGCCGTCTACTAGGAAATTTTAGAGCACTTCATGCTTCATTCTGCAGACAAGCTTTTTGGAAATGGAAATTTTATTTTCCAGCAGGACGTAGCACCTGTCCACACTGCCAAATGTACCAATACCTGGTTTAATAACCACAGTATCACTGTGCTTGAGTGGCCAGCAAACTCACCTGACCAAACTCCATAGAGAATCTATGGGGTATTGTTAAGAGGAAGATGAGAGTCACCAGACCCAACAATGCAGACGAGCTGAATGTTGCCCTCAAAGCAACCTGGACTTCCATAACACCTCAGCAGTGCCACAGACTGATCGCCGCCATGCCATGCCACACTGATGCAGTAATTCATGCAAAGGAAGCATTTACTGTCCAGACTTTTCAGTAGGCACCAACATTGCTGCGTTTAAAATCATTTTTTCAGTTGGTCTTACATAATCTATTTTTCTGAGATAATGACTTTTGGGTTTTCATTGGCTGTAAGCCATAATCATCAACATTAATAGAAATAAACACTTGAAATAGATCACTCTGTTTGTAATGACTCTATATAATATACAGTATGTGTTTCCCTTTTTATATTGAATTACTGAAATAAATTACTTTGATAATATTTTAATGTATTAAGATGCACTTGATCCTATAAAGCATTGGACAGACTATACTGTATGGTGTCCATATGTCATTCCTATACCAGAATGCAGAGAATTATGCAGCCAAGACAGTGTATGCTGTGTAGGAGGATGTTACACGCCTGAAATTAAAGGGAACCTGTTATGTCAAAAGTCCTATTAACCTGTAGATATGGGGATAATCTGCAAATTAATAGCATTCTAAAGCTGTGCAGGTGCTACAGCTACCAGGAGGAAATTAATTTTATTACTCCAGGCAGTCTATGACTTTAGGTGATTGGTGTTTTTTTACCAATGAGAAAGCAGAAATTGCAAAATATTTAACAATTTATATTATATTATTATTATTATTATTATTATTATATGGAAAAAATGAGTGACACATTACCTTTAATAATGCATACTGCATGAACCTCTGACCATTTTATGGGTCTTACCATACCGTGTGTGATACAAAACAAATGTTTTTTTCAAAAAAACTTTTCTTTTATATAACATCATAACACACTTTTCCTAATGCAATTTTTAGAGTTTTATTATGCCTCATATTCTAGGTTGTCTCCATAATGGAAAATTATTTGAACTTGACACAAAGTGGAGGGATGACAATTGTTTAGACTGTTCATGTAACAAAAAAGGAATGAAGATGTGTTGCTCAAAGTAAGTTGTTTACATATTGTCAAATATAATATAGTGTACATTATAAAATTATATTGTGGTAGCTAGAAAAATTGATGCAAATACCTTTAAGCCCAAAAATGACAAAAGTATTCTAGGAGTGATATCTTTATTGATTAACCAGAAACATTATATTTGCAAGCTTTCAGAGCACAGACACTCCGGCTCCGTAACCCCAGCGGTGTCGTTTTTAGATGATGGTTGTGGGGATTATTTACAGGGGAGATGTCATGACGCCACCTGTGGTGTGCGGCAACATAGGTGCCGTCACTGCTATTCAGTTCCCTGGGGGTTGGTGGTAATGCAGCTGAGTTGGTACAGCTCTCCACAGGTAGAGCTGGGCCCCAGGACTGTTGGGAGTAGCAGTCTTTGCAAATGGTGGAGGGACTTAACGTTGGGGTGCAGGACTGAGGACACTGGCAATAAATGGACAACTCAGGGGCTGTAGTTTCCTTTACCTTTTACTTAGTAGTAGATGATACAGGCCCAGGAGACTGGTCAAGCTAGTAATCGAGGTCCGGTCAGCCTGGAAGCAATTGAAAGGATCCACCTAGCCAGTTGGGTTCAGAGGCCTTCCTTCTTGCTCTGATGTGTGGGTCCCTGCGGCTTGAAGCTACGCTGTAACCCTCTTCCTTGTGTCGGTTCTGGTTCTCACCCGTATGGCAGGCAGCGCGAGCCTTTTACTGGTGCCGCTTTACTGATCACGGCTCCTGGCTCTACTATGCTGCTGTGCCCTGGGCACTCTGTGGGCCAGAAGACATGCAGTTCCCTGCTCTCCGGATTCAGTTGCGGGGATTTCAGTACCCACGCAGCCTCGGACTCCGGTGTCCGGTCCTGTGCGCTCGGCCCTGAGGAAGCTATACCGCAGCTCCCTTCTCAGCGACCATATGCTTTCTCCTCCTGACTTGTTCTGACTAGTTTCACTTTTGTACGTGTGTCTAATTTCTCCTGCAGGTCAGAAGGCAAAGGGAAGCTCCCCTCAAACCGGGTTCTTGAGCTCCCCCTTCTGGTCTCGAGCTAGGAAGTGTCGAGTGCTGGTGCACCTAGCATGGGAACCCACCCCCTTTCCTTCCAGGCATAACGTCACTCCCTGTGAGGAGAGCAATGTTACCGTGACAAATAAAAATATATATATATATATACATATATATATGTATATATATATATATATATATATATATATATATAAAGTATATATTTGAGACTGGGTCACATAAGGGCATATCTCATAACTTGATGGCTCTTACAAAAGTAATTTTCCTCCTATTGACTCCCCTAGATTCCCTTTTCATTGCACCCATAAAATATGATGCCAGCTAAAGTACCTCACAAACACTGTATAATACCCCCACAGTGAATTCCTCCAAAGTACCTTTCCCGAGCGCAGTATGCTGACATAACTGTACCCCCCTTCAACTAACCAGGCAAGGAATAGTTGGTGATTTCCAATACAGTATTATCCCCAAGTGTGACCCTCACACAGCCCTCCATATAGCATAATGACCCTCACACTTCTTCACACTCTATAATGATTCCCACTAGCCCTTCAAACAGTATAATGCAACCCACACAAACCTTCACAACATATAATTGCTTGCATTAGTTATAAAGGCCCTTAGATAGACTTCCATAAAGTATAAAGTTCCCTCATAGACCTACAAATACTATAATGGCCCCACATAGCTGACTTAATAATATAATGGTTTCCACAAAGTCCTCCAAGTATTATCAAGGTCCCACATATCTTTTCATATATTATAACTAGCTGTAGTACCCGGGCGTTGCTCGGGATAGTAACTGTTTCTCTGTCTCTCTCCTAGTCTCTGTCTGTGTGTTGCTGTCTGTCTGTCTCTTTCCTTGTCTATCTATGTCTATGTCTCTGTCTGTCTATTTCTCTCTCTGTCTTTGTATCAGTCTTTCTCTATCTCTGTGTCTGTCTCTATGTATGTCTGTCTCTCTCTTGCCCCATCTGTCTCTTTCCCCGTCTGTTTCTTTCCCCATCTGTCTCTGTCTGTCTTTTTCCAGGTCTGTTTCTTTCCAGATCTGTCTCTCTCCCCATCTGTTTCTTTCCAGATCTGTCTCTTTCCCCGTCTGTCTCTTTCCCCATCTGTCTCTTTCCCCGTATGTCTGTTTCCCCGTCTGTCTCTTTCCCCGTCTGTCTCTTTCCCCACCTGTCTCTCTCCCCGCTTGTCTCTCTCCCCGCCTGTCTCTCTCCCCGTCTGTCTCTCTCCCCATCTGTCTCTCTCCCCGTCTGTCTCTTTCCCCGTCTGCCTCTTTCCCCGTTTGTCTCTTTCCCCGTCTGTCTCTTTCCCCATCTCTTTTTCTGTCTCTTTCCCTGTCTGTCTTTGTCCATCTCTTTATCTGTGTCTTTTCCTGTCTGTCTCTTTCCCTGTCTGCCTGTCTCTGTCTGTCTCTTTCCTTCTCTGTCTCTATTCCTCTGTCTCTTTCCCCATCTCTCTCTATCAAGGTCTGTCTCTTTCCCCATCTATCTTTGTCTCCTCTTTCCCTGTCTGCCTGTCTCTGTCTGTCTCTTTCCAGGTCTGTCTCTTTCCAGGTCTGTCTCTTTCCAGGTCTGTCTCTGTCTGTGTCTTTCACTGTCTGTCTCTTTCACTGTCTGTCTCTTTCACTGTCTGTCTCTATCTCTCTGTCTCTTTCCCTTTCTGTCTCTGTCTGTTTCTTTCCTTGTCTGCCTCTTACTCTGTGTCTATGTCTGTCTGTCTCTGTCTCTCTCTATTGTCTCCCCACCGACATCATATTACCTCACACATAAGCTTCTTATACTAACAATGTCTTTTGTTCCTATAGCAACCAATCACAGCTGCTATTAAAACCAGTAATTCTAGGCTCCATTTACTTTAATGGAGGCATGATTTTTTGGAGAGTAACTGTAAAGTGCGGGGTTACATTTTCCTGTCAAAACATAATCTATAACATTCCCTAGGTCACATGAAGTGTCTGTGCAAAATTTCGTGACTGTAAATGCGACGGTGCGGATTCCTTTAGCGGAAATACATATACACATACACTCAGCTTTATATATTAGATAGACCCACATAGTAATCCATATGGTATAATGCATCCCCCTCATAGTCCTCCATATACTGTAGTAATAGGCTCTATATATAGTTGAAACCAGAAGTT
Source organism: Anomaloglossus baeobatrachus (assembly GCF_048569485.1). Taxonomy (NCBI): domain Eukaryota; kingdom Metazoa; phylum Chordata; class Amphibia; order Anura; family Aromobatidae; genus Anomaloglossus; species Anomaloglossus baeobatrachus. The sequence goes on along the minus strand of NC_134357.1, from coordinate 143,038,520 downwards.
CACATACATGATCTAAAAAGACACATATGCATATTTTTCTCATTACCTGACATGAAATCAGAATAAACCTTTCCTGTTTTAGGTCAGTTAGGAACCAAAATTATTTAGATCTGCCGAACACCAGAATAATGAGAGAGAATGATTTAATCCCTTTCCGAGTGCACCTGTGACGCCCTGGCCTATCAGGTAATCACAGGATATTGTGCAATCTGCCCTTCTGTGCAATATCCACCTCCTCCTTGGTTACGGGGCCCTATCCATTGGTGTTGCCAAAACCAGCTAATCAAACTCCTAGGAACACTCTGCACCACACCCACCAGACATACCAGAGGACGGTCTGAATGGAATAGGGCCGCCCACTTGGGGGGTTGGTTAAGGGGAGGTCAGGAGTGTCAGAAGTAGGTCAGTGTAGTGTTGGAGGTGAAAATGAAAGGAGGTCAGGAGCTGGGCTCCTTGGAACTACTAGGTAGCAGATGTTGGTCTTGGCCTGGTAGGAGCTGGACCCCCGGTCGCAGGGGATCGTGACAAGGGGCACGGCATTGTCGTGGAGGACAGCCGGCGGCCTTGTACCATCACCGGGCTGGGGCCAGAGTACGTGGACCCTAGGTCAGGGAGTAGCTTAAGGCAACCTGACAATTTACCTGACGAGAACAGAGCCTTCAAGATCTGCTCTCCACCCGCTCCAAAATCGGGGTACTAGCACAACGAGGGGGCTAGGACTTTCCACACATACGGTCCAGAAAATCCCAAGTGTGAACCCTGAGAGCAAGCTCACTCAGTTAGCCATACTGGGAAGCAGGACCCAACTAGTTTCAAGCTACAGGGACCAACCAGAAGGAAACAAGGTGCCAAGGGAAAGGTCACAGATCAACAGGCAACACCAACGGAAACGGGACCCAAACATGCTCCCTGTCAGCGTCAGCGGTGTCCAGAACTTTGGTTTACTAAAGTTGTCGTTGTCAGCGTTATTGGACTGAGTGAGTACGCAAGTGACCCTTACCTCCCCAACGACACCTCCCTGTCACCATCACCAAGTCCCGGGGCATCTCCCCCTACCGTGGAGGGGTTAAACACCTGGCTGACCACTCCATCGCCACCGGGTACTCTCAGCCACAGTGGTGGTACTCCACCTTACCACACAGCACGAGTGGCTTCACGAACTCTTAATATACCACACCCCCTGTAAATTCCCCCCTTCATTCGAGTGGCTGCGAGGCCCCCCCCGGGTCCGGATGCCCCTAGAGCCACCGCGGGTCCGGATCCGAGCAGCTCGGCTGCTGACACGGGGGCGGTACACACCCGCGATCACAGCCGGGGACTTGGCTTACCTGACAGCCGAGCCCCAAGCCCTGGCACAAAGGAGATTGGGAGAGGGATCGCGCTCTTTTTCCCCTCCGATCAGGGTCCCCGCAATGTAATTGCAAGGGCATGAGTGTTATCATAGTGATCCGAGGTCATCAGGACGCTCTCCAGGTCACTTGACTATGGAAAGCCTGTATGATCATGCCTGCAGCATGATCACACAGGTTTTCTCACTGCAGCTCTGACAGCTGCGATGTCCTGAAGTGATCAAGTACTGCAGGACATTACAGCTGCAATCAGAGCATTGTAATGTAATGTCCCATAAAGGGATTAAGTGAAAAAGTAAAAATAAAAATTAAAAAAAAAGTAAAACTATTAAAAAAAATCAGAACCAAAAGAACAAAATTAAAAAAAAATATTTCAATAAATAGTTATATTTGTGTAAAATAAAAAGTACACACATTTGGTATTGCCACGTCTGTAACAGCCCGAGCTATAAAACGGTAAACCATGTCTTTCCAACATACAGCTGACAAAAAAGTGGAATAAGATGCAATCAAAAAGTTTTTCGTAAATAAAAATGGTACCTCTGAAAATGTAATCTTGTCCAACAAACAAGCAGCCATACAGCTCCATCAGCCAAAAAATAAAAATGTTGTAGCTCTCAGAATACAACAATGTAAAAACAGTTCTCCAGTAAAAGAGTTTTTTTATGGTGTAAAAGTTGCAAAACAAAGAAAAACTATATAAAAGACATATCGCTGTAATCATACTGACCCGAAGAAGCTGTATTATCAGTTTTACAGCATGGTAAACGACGTATAAAAAAAAAAACAAAACAATTTCTGAGTTACAAATTTTTTTATTGTGAAAGTGATCAAAAGCAACCATGTAGCCAAAAATGGTACTAATATAAACTCCAACTCATCCCACTTAAAACAAGCCCTCATATGACTATCGGCAAAAAAATAAAAAAGTTATAGCCTTCAAAATCCGGTGATGCAAAAACGTTTCTTTTGTAAAAAAGCGTTTTTACTGTGCTAGTCTCCAAACCTAAAAAAAAAACTATATAAATCTGGTATCGCTGTAATCTTACTGACCTGAGGAATAAAACCACCTACTCATTTATGCCACACTGTGAATGGCATAATAATAATAATAATAATAATAATAATAATATTAATCTTTATTTCTATAGCGCCAACATATTCCGCAGAGCTTTACAATTCAAGAGGATCATATACAAACAAGTAACAGTTATAGAATTACAATATTTAGAGGGAAAAAAGACAATCATGCTTGTGAGAGCTTACAATCTACAATGAGATGGGGGCATAAAAAATAAATAAATAAAGCCAAATATTTAACCGCTATTTATTAATTTATTCTGCCTCTAAAAGATCGCAGTACGGCACGGCTCATATTTTGACTGCGCTCTGCGCTAAGCGCTTTCACTGAAGTTACGTGTAAGGGAACAGGCCCACAATCAGGAGTAGCAGCATTTTGGACGCAGCGTCTTTTCACAGCATCTAATCCGCTGTGTTGTGCAGTACAAGTACAGTGGATGTGTGCCGCCCCTGCAGCGGTCGAACTGCTCGGATCTGGGATTTGCTGTGGCTCGAGGGTCTCCGGACCCAGGGGCTTGCGGCCACTCAAATGTAAAGGGGACTATTTACAGGGGATAAGAGTTCGTGATGCCACCCGTGGTTAGCGGTAAAGGGAGTACCGCCGCTGCCGATGGGAGTACCCTGGGGAGATGGAGTGGGGCAGCCAGATGACATTCCACCCATGGGTAGGGGGAAGGCCCCGGGACTCTGGATGATGGTGGAGCGGGGGTGCACAAGGCCGCAAGGCCGGTTGGAAGCAGGGGAGGACCATGTACTCACTTAGGCAGCATCGTTGATGGCGCAACCGCAAAGCAGACTCTGACAACAAGGTGAACCAAGTCTCTGGGTGCCGCTGCCCTCTTGGGGGAGCCCATCCGGGTATCCATTCCCTATAGTACTGCCGGGTGATCCGGAGCCTGCCTCCGTGCACAAATTCAAAGTGTTATGGTGGCCTGTTGGCTTAAAGCTGTCCGGGTCCCGCTCCCTCTTTGTTGGTAGTGGAGCTGTGCTCTCAAGGGCTCACGCTTGGGATTTCTGTGGGCTGCATGGGTTAGAAAGCTCTATCCCCTTTGTTCCGCTAATGCCCCTGATCTCTGAGCCTCTTGGGGACAGTCCATAATGTCACTATCCTCCGCAGGTTAATTGCCGGGTTGCCTGAAGCTACTCCCCAACATAGGGTACTGTACCCCGCCGTCTTTAGGTCACGGACCGGTTATTAGACTCAGATGCCTCTCGTCCTCCAAGACCAGGTCCAGAAACCCAGCCTCAATACCCTGCAACCGGGTCTCCGACTCCTAGTCTAGTCTAGACTAGTACCCAGATTTTGGAGCGGGTGGAGGATGAACTTTGAAGACTTTACCCTTGTCAGGTAAATTACCAGGATGCGGGAAGCTACTTCGCGGCCTAAGGTCCACGTACCCCGTCGTGCCCTGGTCCCTGCCCGGAGATGGCTCAAGGCCTCCGGCTGCCCTCCTCGGCAGATCCATGCCCCTTGACACAATCCCCTGCGACCGGGGGTTCCAGCTCCTACCAGGCCCAGACCAATGTCTGCCACCTAGTATTCTACAGGGAGCCCTGCTCCTGTCATCCTCTCTCCTTCCCCTCCAGCACTACACACTCCTTGTGACCTCTCCATTCGAGAGTCACCACTCAACTCTCCTGCTCCTAACACCTCTGACTCTCCCCTACCAACCCCCCAAGTGGGTGGCCCTATTCCCTTCAGGCTCCCCATTGGTGTGTCTGGTGGGTGTGGTGCAGAGTGTTCCTAGGGTTTTGACTGTCTCTGCTCTTAGCAACACCGAAGGCCAGGGATCTGTAACCAAGGAGGATGTGGATACTGTGCAGAAGGGCAGATTACACAATACCCTGTGACGACCTGATAGTCCAGGGTGTCACACTCCCCCTTGGTTAAACGTAGCTCGTCCCCGAGCTACAGGACACCGGAGGTTTATTTTGTTTTAACCTTAGAAAAAGAAAGGTAATATTAGTAAAGCATTTATTAACAGGTTCATCCCACGCAGTGGAGGCACTTTTCTTAAACATTACTAACTGTTAAAAGTTCATCGTCCAACGGTGGGGCGCTACCGGTTTTACTGGTAACGGAGGCTCAACCTGCTCCGTTGCAGCCCCTCCTACGACAGTCCAGTCCCAATGTCCCGGACCCAATAAACCGCCACCCAAACAACCTGACCCCCTGAAAACCTATCCACGGGTCCATGACCAGGTTAAGGTTCCGGGTGTTGTCTTTAGATGACTCTGGTTGGCACAGGAGGTGCAACTATTCACAATACACAAGTTTGAGCCGGTCACGCCAGTCCTGTGACAATGGTCCATATTTACTTATATATACTTATAAAATATAATGGAGTCCATGTACCAGTTGTACACACTGAAAAGGAATTTAGTTGTTAATCTGGTAACTTCTTCGTTAATTTTCAATTAGTTACTCAAACTGTCATTTGCTGATATCTATATGAAAAACAACAAACTGTGAAAAACAATAAACAAAAAAACGATACCTAACAGTTCTATGGCATCGTAAAACTACTGGCATTGTAACATTTTTCAACATTCTTCTCTGTAAAAACCCTGAGCAACCTGGTAGCTGTTGCCCCTTGCGCTGACCCCCACCGGGGCCTCCTGGTGCCGTCTACCAGTACTGCACCGTACAAGGCCCTGATGGCCTATTATCCTGGAACAAAGAGTGGGAGAAAGGTTCAACAAGGGTGCAGTCTATTTAAAACTTTGGAAACTTGCAGGTTCCGGTCCCCTTCTTAGTGCTGGTTACCTCATGGGCACACTCTTGCAAAGTGCCCTGATAAGCCACAGCGACGGCAGATAGGCACCACTTCCATTGTATCTACTGAGATCTCCTCATCTAAAGTGGACTCTGCTTCCATTTCCATGATCTCCAATGCCAACTGTGCCCATGCGACAGGATCATCTTGCGGCCGTTTCCTCCATAACGTGGTACCCATGCTGCTTCTGGTGTACTGGAAACTGAATCGCCTTCCTCCGGTTCCAAGTCCACGGTAACCGGGTCAATTTGGTCGGAAGCCACAGACTGATCATCTCTTTCAGAAATTGCGAGATCCACTGCCGGTGGTGTGGGCAGCGCCTCAGGGTCAGTTGCAGCGAAGGGTGGAGGCGACGGCGACTGAGTGCTTGCCTGGGGCGAGGGCAGCTCGGATCCCACAGCCGCATCGGCCGGATTAAGGAAATCATCTGGGACTGGGTAACCGCTTACACGCTCCTCTCGTGGAACTTCAGTATCACCCGGTGGCCGGCTGTTGTGAGCGATCAGCTGATCACCCGGCGGCCGGCTGCTGTGAGCGATCAGCTGATCGTTCACAATAGTCTGCCGCCGGTAAAAATGTAAAAAAAAAAGCAGATTCCGTTGTTTTGTACGATCCGTTGCATCCGTTGTGCCACTATATGCAACACATCCGTCACACAACGCAATGCAACGGATGCCGTTCAACGCAAGTGTGAAACTAACCTAACCCAGAGGCTCCATGGACTATGATTCTCATTTTACAGAACTGGTGAGATCAAAGCATTTTTTATATGCACGGTTTAGCACTTGCACTTTATTTACTCATGTTTCCCAGTGCACACTTGTTTAGGGGTACATGAAAGGTTAATATATTGTATTGTTTTGGGGGAAATCCTTTATCCTCTTTTTAACAAATATATATTACAGCTTATATTATAACTGGGATTTCTTTTTGCTGTATACTAGTGATGAGCGAGTACTAAAAAGCTCGGGTGCTCGAAGCTCGGGCCGAGCCTCCCAAGATACTCGTGTACTCGGGCCGAGCAACGAGCCCAATGTTATCCTATGGGAGACCCGAGTATTTTTGTGAAATGACCCCCCGGCAGCATGGAGAAACCCTAAAAATGGCACAAAAGTCTCAGAAGAGTGCTCAAATGACATGGCAACAGCATGGGGAAGACCCCTTGAAGCATTTATCACTGAAAAGTCACAGCTGTGAACAATTTTGTCCGCGTTTTACGCCATTTTTACGGACTCACCAGAAAACCTTCCAAAATGACCCCAAAATGATTTTTCATGGCGGAAATGTTAAGGGCACATACCCAAATACCCAATAGTGAGATAGAGCTGGTGTATGTTACTTTTTGAGATTAATACATGAAAGATTTTACGTGAAAACATTGTGTGGCACTCCGATGTCCCTGAGAAGAGACGTACATGAAGGCCTCTTGAGTCTAATGTGCCCATTTTGAGGAAGTGAGTCTTTGTAGTATTTTCCTTTGCCAGGGCAGTCCAAAATTGTGAGGTTCACCAATGCCCCTGCATACAGACGTGCATGAGGGCCTCAAAACATTAAGTGTCCATTGTCAGGAAGTGGGTGTATTATAGTATAGCCCTTAGGCAGGGCAGCCAAAAATTGGGAGGCTCCACATTGTCCCTGGATAGAGACGTGCATGATGGCCTGTAAACCTGAAGTGCCCATTGTAAGGAAGTGGGTCTATTTCAGTATAGCCCTTTGCCAGGGCAGCCAAAAATTGGGAGGCTCCACATTGTCCCTGGATAGAGACGTGCATGATGGCCTTTAAACCTGAAGTGCCCATTGTAAGGAAGTGGGTCTATTTCAGTATAGCCCTTTGCCAGGGCAGCCAAAAATTGGGAGGCTCCACATTGTCCCTGGATAGAGACGTGCATGATGGCCTTTAAACCTGAAGTGCCCATTGTAAGGAAGTGGGTCTATTTCAGTATAGCCCTTTGCCAGGGCAGCCAAAAATTGGGAGGCTCCACATTGTCCCTGGATAGAGACGTGCATGATGGCCTTTAAACCTGAAGTGCCCATTGTAAGGAAGTGGGTCTATTTCAGTATAGCCCTTTGCCAGGGCAGCCAAAAATTGGGAGGCTCCACATTGTCCCTGGATAGAGACGTGCATGATGGCCTTTAAACCTGAAGTGCCCATTGTAAGGAAGTGGGTCTATTTCAGTATAGCCCTTTGCCAGGGCAGCCAAAAATTGGGAGGCTCCACATTGTCCCTGGATAGAGACGTGCATGATGGCCTGTAAACCTGAAGTGCCCATTGTAAGGAAGTGGGTCTATTTCAGTATAGCCCTTTGCCAGGGCAGCCAAAAATTGGGAGGCTCCACATTGTCCCTGGATAGAGACGTGCATGATGGCCTTTAAACCTGAAGTGCCCATTGTAAGGAAGTGGGTCTATTTCAGTATAGCCCTTTGCCAGGGCAGCCAAAAATTGGGAGGCTCCACATTGTCCCTGGATAGAGACGTGCATGATGGCCATTAAACCTGAAGTGCCCATTGTAAGGAAGTGGGTCTATTTCAGTATAGCCCTTTGCCAGGGCAGCCAAAAATTGGGAGGCTCCACATTGTCCCTGGATAGAGACGTGCATGATGGCCTTTAAACCTGAAGTGCCCATTGTAAGGAAGTGGGTCTATTTCAGTATAGCCCTTTGCCAGGGCAGCCAAAAATTGGGAGGCTCCACATTGTCCCTGGATAGAGACGTGCATGATGGCCTGTAAACCTGAAGTGCCCATTGTAAGGAAGTGGGTCTATTTCAGTATAGCCCTTTGCCAGGGCAGCCAAAAATTGGGAGGCTCCACATTGTCCCTGGATAGAGACGTGCATGATGGCCTTTAAACCTGAAGTGCCCATTGTAAGGAAGTGGGTCTATTTCAGTATAGCCCTTTGCCAGGGCAGCCAAAAATTGGGAGGCTCCACATTGTCCCTGGATAGAGACGTGCATGATGGCCTTTAAACCTGAAGTGCCCATTGTAAGGAAGTGGGTCTATTTCAGTATAGCCCTTTGCCAGGGCAGCCAAAAATTGGGAGGCTCCACATTGTCCCTGGATAGAGACGTGCATGATGGCCTTTAAACCTGAAGTGCCCATTGTAAGGAAGTGGGTCTATTTCAGTATAGCCCTTTGCCAGGGCAGCCAAAAATTGGGAGGCTCCACATTGTCCCTGGATAGAGACGTGCATGATGGCCTTTAAACCTGAAGTGCCCATTGTAAGGAAGTGGGTCTATTTCAGTATAGCCCTTTGCCAGGGCAGCCAAAAATTGGGAGGCTCCACATTGTCCCTGGATAGAGACGTGCATGATGGCCTTTAAACCTGAAGTGCCCATTGTAAGGAAGTGGGTCTATTTCAGTATAGCCCTTTGCCAGGGCAGCCAAAAATTGGGAGGCTCCACATTGTCCCTGGATAGAGACGTGCATGATGGGCTTTAAACCTGAAGTGCCCATTGTAAGGAAGTGGGTCTATTTCAGTATAGCCCTTTGCCAGGGCAGCCAAAAATTGGGAGGCTCCACATTGTCCCTGGATAGAGACGTGCATGATGGCCTTTAAACCTGAAGTGCCCATTGTAAGGAAGTGGGTCTATTTCAGTATAGCCCTTTGCCAGGGCAGCCAAAAATTGGGAGGCTCCACATTGTCCCTGGATAGAGACGTGCATGATGGCCTTTAAACCTGAAGTGCCCATTGTAAGGAAGTGGGTCTATTTCAGTATAGCCCTTTGCCAGGGCAGCCAAAAATTGGGAGGCTCCACATTGTCCCTGGATAGAGACGTGCATGATGGCCTGTAAACCTGAAGTGCCCATTGTAAGGAAGTGGGTCTATTTCAGTATAGCCCTTTGCCAGGGCAGCCAAAAATTGGGAGACTCCACATTGTCCCTGGATAGAGACGTGCATGATGGCCTTTAAACCTGAAGTGCCCATTGTAAGGAAGTGGGTCTATTTCAGTATAGCCCTTTGCCAGGGCAGCCAAAAATTGGGAGGCTCCACATTGTCCCTGGATAGAGACGTGCATGATGGCCTTTAAACCTGAAGTGCCCATTGTAAGGAAGTGGGTCTATTTCAGTATAGCCCTTTGCCAGGGCAGCCAAAAATTGGGAGGCTCCACATTGTCCCTGGATAGAGACGTGCATGATGGCCTTTAAACCTGAAGTGCCCATTGTAAGGAAGTGGGTCTATTTCAGTATAGCCCTTTGCCAGGGCAGCCAAAAATTGGGAGGCTCCACATTGTCCCTGGATAGAGACGTGCATGATGACCTTTAAACCTGAAGTGCCCATTGTAAGGAAGTGGGTCTATTTCAGTATAGCCCTTTGCCAGGACAGCCAAAAATTGGGAGGCTCCACATTGTCCCTGGATAGAGACGTGCATGATGGCCTGTAAACCTGAAGTGCCCATTGTAAGGAAGTGGGTCTATTTCAGTATAGCCCTTTGCCAGGGCAGCCAAAAATTGGGAGGCTCCACATTGTCCCTGGATAGAGACGTGCATGATGGCCTTTAAACCTGAAGTGCCCATTGTAAGGAAGTGGGTCTATTTCAGTATAGCCCTTTGCCAGGGCAGCCAAAAATTGGGAGGCTCCACATTGTCCCTGGATAGAGACGTGCATGATGGCCTTTAAACCTGAAGTGCCCATTGTAAGGAAGTGGGTCTATTTCAGTATAGCCCTTTGCCAGGGCAGCCAAAAATTGGGAGGCTCCACATTGTCCCTGGATAGAGACGTGCATGATGGCCTTTAAACCTGAAGTGCCCATTGTAAGGAAGTGGGTCTATTTCAGTATAGCCCTTTGCCAGGGCAGCCAAAAATTGGGAGGCTCCACATTGTCCCTGGATAGAGACGTACATGATGGCCTTTAAACCTGAAGTTCCCATTGTAAGGAAGTGGGTCTATTTCAGTATAGCCCTTTGCCAGGGCAGCCAAAAATTGGGAGGCTCCACATTGTCCCTGGATAGAGACGTGCATGATGGCCTGTAAACCTGAAGTGCCCATTGTAAGGAAGTGGGTCTATTTCAGTATAGCCCTTTGCCAGGGCAGCCAAAAATTGGGAGGCTCCACATTGTCCCTGGATAGAGACGTGCATGATGGCCTTTAAACCTGAAGTGCCCATTGTAAGGAAGTGGGTCTATTTCAGTATAGCCCTTTGCCAGGGCAGCCAAAAATTGGGAGGCTCCACATTGTCCCTGGATAGAGACGTGCATGATGGCCTTTAAACCTGAAGTGCCCATTGTAAGGAAGTGGGTCTATTTCAGTATAGCCCTTTGCCAGGGCAGCCAAAAATTGGGAGGCTCCACATTGTCCCTGGATAGAGACGTGCATGATGGCCTGTAAACCTGAAGTGCCCATTGTAAGGAAGTGGGTGTATTATAGTATAGCCCTTAGGCAGGGCAGCCAAAAATTGGGAGGCTCCACGTTGTCCCTGGGTAGAGACGTGCATGAGGGCCTCAAAACATTAAGTGTCCATTTTAAGGAAGTGGGTGTATTATAGTATAGCCCTTAGGCAGGGCAGCCAAAAATTGGGAGGCTCCACATTGTCCCTGGGTAGAGACGTGCATGAGGGCCTCAAAACATTGTTCCCATTGCAAAGGAGCGGGTCTCCTGTCGTTGTAATGTCCATTCTGCAAAGAATGGGCGAAAAAATTTACCACTGGGGGTATACCTGAAACAAAGGCCTAAGTATTGCAATTTGTAACGGTCATCATCATGGTGGCGCATGAGGAGAAGGAGGAGCAGTCCAGCGATTATCCAAAGTCCAGACGTGTGTACCCATGGGTGAGTGGACAAAAAATCATAGTCAGCTCACCCCTCTTCACTCTCAGACTCCAACCGATGCAGGGAACGCCCAGGCCCGGGCGGAAAGACAGCTTCAAAAAAGGCAGGTATCCAGCATGGGTGAGTGGAGGTACATGGCAAACTTTAAATTCCGCTCTCATTTGCTGGTGGTGTGGTGAAGTCTGGCACAATCCAACCCTTGTTCATCTTGATCAGAGTCAGCCTGTCAGCATTTTCAGTTGACAGGCGGGTGCGTTTATCTGTAATGATTCCACCTGCGGCACTAAAAACACGCTCTGACAAAACGCTAGCAGCAGGGCAGGCCAGGACTTCCAAGGCGTAGAGAGCCAATTCATGCCACGTGTCCAGCTTGGATACCCAATAATTGTAAGGCACAGAGGAATGTCGGAGTACAGTTGTTCGATCTGCAAGGTACTCCTTCAGCATCTGGGCAAACTTAGGATTTCTTGTGGCACTACCCCGCACCTCAGGGGCTGTGGTACGTGAGGGGCTGAGAAAACTGTCCCACATCTTAAAGACTGTTCCCCTACCTCTGGCGGATTGGACTTGTGCCTCTCTCGGCTGTACGCCTCTGTTGTCCACTGATTCCTGACCTATGCAGCTAGCGTTTTGTGAGGGGAATGCTTTGCCTACTTCCGTGAGTATGGCCTTCCGAAACTGCTGCATTTTGGTTGACCTCTCCTCCACGGGAATAAGAGACAAAAAGTTCTCCTTGTAGCGTGGGTCTAACAGTGTTACCAACCAGTAATGATTGTCGGCCAAGATGTTCTTAACGCGAGGGTCACGAGACAGGCAGCTTACCATAATGTCAGCCATGTGCGCCAGACTCTTAACAGCCAGGACTTCAGTAGCCTGACCAACAAGATGACTGAACATGCTGTCCTCCTCCTCCTCCTCCTCCTCCTCCTCATCTACCCTGTCCTCTGGCCAGCCACGCTGAACCGAGGATATGACTGGTGTGCATGTCATATCCTCAATTTGGCCGGAGAGTTGCTCCATGTCTTCATCCTCCTCCTCGTCATAGTCCTCCACTGCACGTTGTGATGAGACGAGGCTGGGCTGTGTGTTATCACCCACACCCACTACTGTTTCTTGCTGCAACTCATCGCGCTCCGCCTGCAATGCATCATGTTTGTTTTTCAGCAGAGACCGTTTTAGAAGGCAGAGTAGCGGTATGGTGACGCTAATAATGGCGTCATCACCACTCACCATCTTGGTGGAGTCCTCAAAGTTTTGGAGGATGGTACATAGGTCTGACATCCATCTCCACTCCTCAGGTGTTATGTGTGGAGTTTGACCCATTTCCCGACGGCTTAGGTGATGCAGGTACTCAACAACTGCCCTCTTCTGCTCACATATCCTGACCAACATGTGCAGAGTTGAATTCCAACGCGTGGGGACATCACACACCAGTCTGTGAGCCGGAAGATGCAAACGGCGCTGAAAGCCGGCAAGGCCGGCTGAAGCAGTAGGTGACTTTCGAAAATGTGCAGACAGGCGGCGAACTTTTACCAGCAGATCAGACAGCTCTGGGTATGACTTTATAAACCGCTGAACCACGAGGTTGAGCACATGGGCCACGCATGGAACATGTGTCAGCTGGCCTCGCCTCAAAGCCGCCACCAGGTTCCGGCCATTGTCACACACGACCTTTCCTGGCTTTAGGTTCAGAGGTGTGAGCCAGTGATCTGCCTGCTGTTTCAGAGCTGTCCACAGCTCTTCTGCATTGTGGGGTTTGTCACCTATGCAGATTAGCTTCAGCACAGCCTGTTGCCGCTTCGCCGAGGCAGTGCTGCAGTGCTTCCAGCTTGTGACTGGTGTGGAGGGCACAGTGGATGAGGATGCGCAGGAGGAGGAGGAGGCTGAAGAGCATGACATTCCTGAGCTGTAGAGTGTGGGTGAAACACTGACTGAGGTAGGGCCTGCAAACCTTGGTGTGGGAAGGACGTGTTCCGTCCCTCGCTCAGACTGGGTCCCAGCTTCCACAATATTAACCCAGTGTGCCGTCAACGAGATGTAGCGGCCTTGCCCACAAGCACTTGTCCACGTGTCTGTGGTTAGGTGGACCTTGGGTGAAACAGCGTTGTTCAGGGCACATGTGATGTTTTGTGACACGTGGTTATGCAACGCGGGGACGGCACACCGGGAGAAATAGTGGCGGCTGGGGACCGAGTAACGTGGGACAGCTGCCGCCATCAGGTCACGGAATGCTTCTGTCTCCACCAGCCTAAAAGGCAACATTTCCAGCGCAAGCAGTCGCGAAATGTTAGCATTTAGAACTGTGGCATGTGGGGTGTTGGCAGTGTATTTGCGCCTGCGTTCAAAGGTTTGCTGAATGGATAACTGAACGCTGCGCTGGGACAAGGACGTGCTTGATGATGGTGTTCTTTCTGCGTAGGCAACTGCAGGTGCAGGAGTGGAGGAGGCTTGTTCGCAGGCAGCATGGACAGAGGATTGGCTCGCATGCACAACCAGCGAAGACGTAGCAGTGACATCAGCAAGCACTGCTCCTCGACTCTGTTGTACTTCCCACAAAGTCGGGTGCTTGGCTGACATGTGCCTGATCATGCTGGTGGTGGTCAGGCTGCTAGTTTTGGTACCCCTGCTGATGCTGGCACGGCAGGTGTTGCAAATGGCCTTTTTTGAATCATCTGGATCCAACTTAAAAAACTGCCAGACTCGGGAAGACCTAACATTTGTACAGGCAGCTTGTGTCGTCGTGTTGTTCCGGGGAACGGTTGCCTGACTTCTGCCTGGGGCCACCACCCTGCTTCTTACTGCCTGTTGTGATGCTACGCCTCCCTCCCCCTGTGCACTGCTGTCCTCGCTCTGCATATCCTCCTGCCAGGTTGGGTCAGTTACTGGATCATCCACCACGTCGTCTTCCTCTTCCGCACCCTGCTCCTCCTCCTGACTTGCTGACAATTGTGTCTCATCATCGTCCACCACTTGTTGAGACACGTTGCCAACTTCGTGAGAACGTGGCTGCTCAAATATTTGGCCATCTGTACAGACGATCTCCTCATGACCCACTTCAATATGAGCTGGCGAGAGGCCAGAATGTGTGAATGGAAACGTGAAGAGCTCTTCCGAGTGTCCAAGTGTGGGATCATTAATGTCCGAGGAGGACGTGTACTCAGCCTGGTGGTAGGAAGGAGGATCAGGTTCAGAAATGTGCGGTGCAGTATCACGGCTACTGACACTTGACCGTGTGGAAGACAGAGTGTTTGTGGTGGTGCCAATCTGACTGGAAGCATTATCTGCTATCCAACTAACAACCTGTTGACACTGGTCTTGGTTCAAGAGCGGTGTACTGCTGCGGTCCCCAAGAATTTGGGACAGGACGTGCGAGCGACTAGATGTGGCCCTTTGTTGTGGCGAAATTAGAGCTTGCCCACGACCTCGGCCTCTGCCTGCACCACTGTGAAGCCCCGTGAACGCTGTGTCGGTGCATTACCTTCAGGGACTCCACGTAGATGGATCTGTCTGGTCACAGGTAGGAAACCTTCTTTGTAGTTTGTCGTGACGCCACTCTCAGATTTGCGGTCAGTGGGGGACCGCCACTGCAGGTTAAGGGATGCCTGGGGCTGATGGTGGGTGCAGCCAGTTGTAGTAGCCTCCTGAGAGTGAGGCAAGCCCCAGGGCCCTGTGTAGATGTGTAGAACTACAAGGCGCAGAATGACTCAACACAGGCAGGATGTCTTTCAGGGTTTTTACTCACAGTTGATGGCAGGGTGAGTGACCCGGGCGTAGCTGGGATGAACCAAGTGGGAACCAAGTGTCCTTCAGGCTGACTTGTGAGGGTGACTACTAACTCGCCTTCCTTAGCCCTTGGTGGTTTGGGGTAACCCCGACTTTTAGTCCCTATGGGGGTCACCCAGGGAAGATGCTGCAGCCTCTCTCCCCTTCGGTTGCCGTTTGCTTGTCGCCTGGACCAGGCCACTCCAGCTGCTTGCCTCCTGTGACCTATGGGCCCTAACTGTGGCTACGTGGCTGCGGCTTTTGTGGTGTTGTGGCGTGGGCTTTGAGAGCCCCACACCGGCAGGTTTAGCAAAAGAAAGCTGGATCTATCTCCGCTTCGGGATCTGCCGCCCGTTTGTGCCTGGTACTCTCTAGCAGTCTCCTTACTTCCCACTCCGTTGCTCTCTCTCTAGCTGAAGATGGATTTCGGGTAGCACTCCTAGTTGACCGTTCTCCCCCGTCGGTAGCCACTGCGCGGACGCTGTCAGACTACAGCAGCCCAGGGGAAGGGGTCAGCTCTCCTCGGAGCTCCCTGGACTCTGCTCTGAACCGGCTCACATCTGGGACCATCACTGCTGCTCCTGTCTGAGCTTCACTTTCCTGCTCCTCACTCCTCCACACTCTGCTGCAGACTCTAGACTGTTTACTCCTCCTTCTCTTTTCCCTTTTTGTGCCTGCCTACGCCACCTAGCAACCAGACTCTCTTACCACACCCCTTGAGAGGAGATGGAGGCTTTTGGCCCCCTCCACTATTCCAGTGAAGGTGAAGGCTTTTCCCCCTCCTGGGATCCCCAGGGGTCCTCTCATAGGTACATGTGTGAGACCTGATCACTATGCGCCTGTGTTCCACACCCCAGTCAGCCTTCTGGATTACCTGTGTTGTACTGTCCCCAGCATGGGTGCAGTACTCAGTGGTGCCTGACCAGGTCAGGGGCGCCACATTCCCCCTTAGTTATCACCAGCACGTCCTCGGGCTGCAAGACAACATTTTAAAAATGCATAAAAACATTAAAACATGTAAAACATTTTAAAAGCACCAGGTACCATACATCACCACCCTCCACCCACAAGTCCGTTAACCCACCCAAACCCTTTCAGGAGGCAGGTCACCGGTCCTTTTGGTAACCAGATCTGGGCCATCTACTTCCCCAGACCTTTCCTCCAATCTGCCTCTCCCGTTGGCCGCGCCTTCAGCCACTTCTGGCAGGATGTAGAGGCGGCTTTCATGGGCTGGTGGTTTCAGGGTATACCTGGCTTGGTGGATCCGCGCCTTCAGCCTCTTCTGGCAGGATGTAGAGGCGGCCTCCACAGTTGGTGCTGACCAGGTACCCTCTTTGTGGTGGAGAGCCAGGCCCCATAAACAGGCATGCTCTCTGGTCGCAGGCGAGCCAAGGCCCTATATACGGACGGGCTCCTCCTGGTTGCAGACGAGCCAAGCCCCTAAACAGGCTGACTCTGGTGGTGGTGGTGCCCTCTGGTGTAACTATTTACACTGCGAGAGTTTGTGGCTATAGCCAGTTCATAGCCTTAAGGTTTATGGTTTTCTCACACAAGTTTATGTGGGCACATACTTAAACGTAAACGTTGCAAAACTTCCAACTTTTCAAAACTTTAACTTGCTGTATGCTTTACTTTATGCAGATTCCTCTACTCTTCCATACCAGGGCTTGGGCCTGTAGGGCTGCGGCACCTGTTGGTTTCTTGATCTCTTTCTTCGTCTGTGGGTTCGTTGTATTTTCTTTCTTCTTCAGTGTCTCTGTCTTCATCTTCTGTTGTGACTGCAGGGCTTCTGCAAAGACTTCTAGAACATGGTGCAACATCTAGGGCATACCAGCCTCTTTCTCCCTGATGCATAGTGAACTCCACTGAGTCTCCTATCTTCAAATTTCTTCCAGGGTGTCCTCTGGGCAGGTGGGCTCTCACATCCCTTCGATTGACAAAAATCCCTTCCTTCACACCAGGTGATACTATAAAGCCGTATCCTGATTTGAGGCTGAAATCCTCGACAATTCCTCGATGCAGGGGTCCTCTGATCTGTGCTTTGGCTCTTCTCAGGAACCGTTTTTCTTGTAGGTCTCTGGCCGTGACTTCGTCTTTCTGCTCTGGGGATGGCGGTGCAGGGAAAGACTGGGTTCTACTGCGGCGCTGTGTCTTGCGGGCTGGATTCTGCGAAGTGCAGCTTACAAGCTCCCAGGTGGGGCGGTTGGGCAGGTCTTCTTCAGCAGGAGGTGTCAGGTCTTCCTCGTCCCAGCGGGAATATGGCAGCATCTCCGGCTCTGGGACTAGCACTGCTGCTGGCTCCGGGGGCAACTCCTCAACTTCTTGCCCTCCTCTCCCCCTTAGTTCTTCGCTGCACTCTGGTCGTGGCAGCGCTGGGGATGAGTGTTCCTCAGCTGGCCCAGGCGGTGGACTCTTCGGCGTGGTTGCCGCAGGGGTTGCCTTAGGGGTGTGCGGAGGGAGCATGTACTGGTCCACCATCTCCTGTGGAAACTTGGCCTCCATGTCAGCCTTCAGCTGCCAGTACGCGGGGTCTTCACCTATCAGGGATTTCCTTGCAGGGACCTCCTTAGACTGGGGAGCGGTGTCTGCTCTGGCCTTGCAGGCCGGGGTAAATGGTGATGTAGTCTTTTCTTGGCGGGCCGCGCAGGGCATCGCTGCGGCGGCCTGGTCTTGGCGGGCCGCGCCTGGCATGGCGGCGGCCTGGTCTGTGCGGGCCGAGCCTGGCGTGGCGGCGGCCTGGTCTGTGCGGGCCGAGCCTGGCGTGGCGGCGGCCTGGATCTGCGTCGCTGTTGTGGCCAGTTCTTGGCGGGCCGGACTGGGCATTGCAGCCGCGGTCTGAATTGGCGTCGCATCCTCAATGGGGGCCGTGCAGGTAGAGCTGGGCGTCGCTGCAGTGATCGGGGCTTGA
Source organism: Anomaloglossus baeobatrachus (assembly GCF_048569485.1). NCBI lineage: Eukaryota > Metazoa > Chordata > Amphibia > Anura > Aromobatidae > Anomaloglossus > Anomaloglossus baeobatrachus. The sequence goes on along the minus strand of NC_134357.1, from coordinate 143,020,880 downwards.
CGGGCCGCACCTGGCGGGGCTGCGGCCTGGTTCAGCATCTCACTTGCGGCTCGGACGAGCGTCGCTGCTGCGGTGGGGTCTTGGCGGACTGGGCTCAGCAGGGTGGCAGCCTGGGTCAGCGTCACACCTGCGGCACGGATGAGTATCGCCGTGGCAGTCGGACCTTTGCGGGCCAGGCGGGGTGTCGCTGCGGCAGCCTGGATTTGGCGGGCCGCACCTAGCGTGGCTGCGGCCTCGCTCAGCGTCGCCGCGACAGGCGCCTCTTCTGGGACCGCGGTCGTAGCAGCAGGGGTCGGAGCACTTGCGCTGGCCGGGGCAACTCTGGACTCACCCATCGGTGGCACCATCGGGATCTGAGTCGTCGCCGCTCGATCTGGCATGCGTCGCGCGGCTCCCTCCTCGTAGGTCCGAACCGCCGCAGCCATCTCCAGAAGCTCCGTGCGTCCCTCACTGAGCTGTCGCATAATCCTGGCCTCCAGCTGATCGCAGAAGATAGCAAGCTCCCGGCACCACCAGGCAGCAGAGCCTGGTTCTGGGTATCCACGTCCGGACTCCATTTCTTCTCTCTGCAGCAGCAGGCTTGTGGTTCCCTTTCCTTCCCGCCGTCTCTGGACGCTTCCGCTCTCTTCACAAGCGAGGTCAGAACTCTGCAGGGGATCTCTGGGTAGCCACACCTCTTCGTGGGCGGTAACTTCTTCCAGCGCGGGCTGCTGTTGTTTTTCAGCGCGCTTTTCATGGTGGCAATATGGCGGCGCTTCCAATTTTCCAAGCGGACCGCCCAGGCACATGGTCACCTGTCTGAACAGGTCTAGTCCTTATCCTGTTCGTGACGCCAGATGTGAAGCCCCGTGAACGCTGTGTCGGTGCATTACCTTCAGGGACTCCACGTAGATGGATCTGTCTGGTCACAGGTAGGAAACCTTCTTTGTAGTTTGTCGTGACGCCACTCTCAGATTTGCGGTCAGTGGGGGACCGCCACTGCAGGTTAAGGGATGCCTGGGGCTGATGGTGGGTGCAGCCAGTTGTAGTAGCCTCCTGAGAGTGAGGCAAGCCCCAGGGCCCTGTGTAGATGTGTAGAACTACAAGGCGCAGAATGACTCAACACAGGCAGGATGTCTTTCAGGGTTTTTACTCACAGTTGATGGCAGGGTGAGTGACCCGGGCGTAGCTGGGATGAACCAAGTGGGAACCAAGTGTCCTTCAGGCTGACTTGTGAGGGTGACTACTAACTCGCCTTCCTTAGCCCTTGGTGGTTTGGGGTAACCCCGACTTTTAGTCCCTATGGGGGTCACCCAGGGAAGATGCTGCAGCCTCTCTCCCCTTCGGTTGCCGTTTGCTTGTCGCCTGGACCAGGCCACTCCAGCTGCTTGCCTCCTGTGACCTATGGGCCCTAACTGTGGCTACGTGGCTGCGGCTTTTGTGGTGTTGTGGCGTGGGCTTTGAGAGCCCCACACCGGCAGGTTTAGCAAAAGAAAGCTGGATCTATCTCTGCTTCGGGATCTGCCGCCCGTTTGGGCCTGGTACTCTCTAGCAGTCTCCTTACTTCCCACTCCGTTGCTCTCTCTCTAGCTGAAGATGGATTTCGGGTAGCACTCCTAGTTGACCGTTCTCCCCCGTCGGTAGCCACTGCGCGGACGCTGTCAGACTACAGCAGCCCAGGGGAAGGGGTCAGCTCTCCTCGGAGCTCCCTGGACTCTGCTCTGAACCGGCTCACATCTGGGACCTTCACTGCTGCTCCTGTCTGAGCTTCACTTTCCTGCTCCTCACTCCTCCACACTCTGCTGCAGACTCTAGACTGTTTACTCCTCCTTCTCTTTTCCCTTTTTGTGCCTGCCTACGCCACCTAGCAACCAGACTCTCTTACCACACCCCTTGAGAGGAGATGGAGGCTTTTGGCCCCCTCCACTATTCCAGTGAAGGTGAAGGCTTTTCCCCCTCCTGGGATCCCCAGGGGTCCTCTCATAGGTACATGTGTGAGACCTGATCACTATGCGCCTGTGTTCCACACCCCAGTCAGCCTTCTGGATTACCTGTGTTGTACTGTCCCCAGCATGGGTGCAGTACTCAGTGGTGCCTGACCAGGTCAGGGGCGCCACACCACCATCACGTCCACTTCCTTGTTCCTTGCCAATGCCCTTGCGCATTTTGCAATGCTGTGCACTGCTGACGTGTATATTCACTACTTGTGCGTTATATCAAAGTGTGTGGAAATTGCACACAAGTGCACCTGTACGCTGCCACCAACAGGCACACACGTGCGGTTTTAAAAACCAAGCACGGACGCAATAATAACCTAACAGGTTTTTTTGGGGAGCGACAATTACAGACAAGTCAGACACTATCTGGACTGTTTTACACTGTGTACACCAGCCCCAGATATGATGAAGGCTGGTATACGGTCACCACTACCCTGCCTGCCTGCCTGCCTGTATACTGGTACAATAGTCCTGACAAGGACTCTTTTGGTCACTAGCCTGTATTCAGACCTGGCTATACCCTGCCTGTATATAGCAACAATAGTCCTGAGAAGGACTCTGCTACTGTACTCCGACCTGGCTATACCCTGCCTGCCTGTATACAACTAGAATAGTCCTGAGAAGGACTTTTGGTCACACTGTTTGCAGCCCTGCAACTGAAAAAGCTATAAAGGGCCGCAAAGCTTTCCCTGAATCAGCGACACTCTCCCTACACTGACTGTCTGGATAGCTGTGAGCAGAGCACAGCGCGCCGGCCGATATAAAGGCTCGGTCACGCTGTGCAGGCCGGCCAATCACTGCAATTCCACAACTAACAGGGCTGTGGCATTGCAGTGGTCTGCCAGCCAATCCCTGCATGAGGGCTGGCTCTCAAAAGAGCGCCAACATGCAGGGATGAAGACCACGAGTACAGCACGAGTATCGCGAGATTACTCGGTCCCCGCCGAGCAGCCCGAGTACAGCGATACTCGTGCGAGTACCGAGTAGTGACAAGCATGCTCGCTCATCACTACTGTATACCCAAATTCAAATCTCAGTAGATTTGCTCTATTGAGAATATACAAACCTTTATAATATACAGTACCTATTAGGTAAAAGCAATCTACAATACTTCTGTCCGGGCATGCAGATTCTTTGCATACTCAAAATCCTGCTGAGCGTCAAAACATCTTTTTAGGGTTGAACAATAACCGCTAAACTGGGAGGAGGGGGATGCAGCTGTAGTCTGTCATAGCTCTTTGGAGACATGAAAAAAGAAGGCAAGATATAGCTGCAGAAGCCATCTGATTAACACACAACAAAGTTCTGACAATACCAGGAAGAAATGGCCTATCCAGCATGAAGTGAGAAAATGTAAGGTTATTGGAAAAGCACGAAGTAAAGTAAAAATAATCAAAATCTTGGTTCCTATACACATCTAATACATAGCTGCCAAATAAAAGATTTTTATTGATTTAAAAAAAAAAAAATACCTAACATTCAGGGTACACTCCCATAATGAGTTTTTTTGTATTTTTGATGCTGCGTATTTTCACAGTCAAAAATGCAGTGTTTTGAAGTTCAAGAAAAATGGATTTAAAGAAATCTGTGCACTGCACTCCTTTTACACTGTAAACTCACCCACTGTACGTTTTTCCAATCCGCAGCATGTAAATTTCTCTTGTGGGTATGCTGAGTTTTCTATGCAAAATCGCCCCATAGACTTGCATTAAATGCAGAAAATCTGCTGGCAAAAAATGCTTTTGGGGGCATTTCTTAGGTGGAAATGCATAAAAACCAGATGTGTATCTTTTACATGCTAAGAATGTTAATACCAGGAAGGATAAAATAAAGCAGTTTTACTTAAAACATGACACACCAGAGACAGCGTAAAAAATGTGATAAAAACACAGCATCAAAAATCCAATGAAAAAACGCAAGTAAACAAAGGTGCAGAAATTCTGCGGCTTCAAAAATGTAACAAACACTGAGAATGTAAAGAGCTGGACTTTTATGTATAGAGAAGCTATAATGTGGAATTTCAAACTAATGGATTTCTGTATTTTTCCATAGTGCTAACAGGCCAACTCAATATGACTCAGAGAGATGTTTTTGCAAGCTTAATAAGGAAACCTGCAAATACGAGCTAATTTCTAAAACAGATCCTGAAGAGCGATGCTTGCCTTATGGATCAGTGGGCTGAAGATCAGGCTTACAAGACTATCAACATCAAGAGATTTTTAATACATGTATAAGTATCAGGCTCAAATGTGTTTAAAGCAGTTCTATGCCAAATGAATAAAAGCTTACTTGCTCAACTCTCAGGCCACATAGAGTCCGTTACTTGTTCTTAAACACGTGCTTACTTGTAATGTTACCTCATCGTATAATACACTGATATAAGTATCTTTACCATCAGAGGCAGGACTACAATGACAGATAATATTCCTCTATACACAGCTGTTAACATAAGCCACCAATCACAATAGGCGATGTCACACCTGGCCCTGCCCCCTTCACATCACAATGACCTCTGCCCTTGCTCATTAGATGCTTCAATAGAACAGATATGGTCGTAGTCTGTACATTGTGGCTAATGTACATGTGAATTTTGTGAAGAATTTTAATTTCTTATTTTTAATGAAAACATTTCACATAAAAAACCTGATTTTAATAATAGGTTATTTTCTGATGAAACAATCCATTTAAAGCGGTAATCCACTACAATGTTAAAGACCAATCCTTAGGTCATCAATCGTGTAATGGATAATGAGTGAGTAAACAGGAGCTAAACTGCAGTACTCAGGAGCTGCTCTACATACTGTGGTGAGGTAAGATGTTCTGTAATTCTATAATTAATTATGATTATTACACCTATTACATGTTGGGATAGGATCTTGGAGGTGGGAATACCCATTTAACCACCACAGGAGGTGATAACAGCTGATCATGGGGACGTTGGGTGTTGAAACTGTACCAATCTGATATTGATGACCTAAGCATAGGTCATTATTATGAAAATAGTGCACAACCCTTTTAATTGTAGTGAATACATTTATTCTGGCATCAGGGGCGGATTAAAAGTAGCCAGGGCCCCAGGCAGTTCAGAAGGCGTGCCCACCCTTCCCCAGCTCCCAATGAATCACATGACATGTCACATGATTCTCTTGGTTGATCATGTGATAGGTTTCGGGATTAATACTAAGGTGCTCTGGTACACATCTGGAGATAGAAAAATGTACAGCACTATACATAACAGCACAGAGGTGGGAAATTAATTTTCCTCAGGGGCCACATGAGAGATTGTGACAGTTGTGGAGGCCGATCCAATAGGCTGAAATTAATGAACAGTCCCTGTTAGCAAATAGCGCAGTGACTGCATGATGACACTGAACATGAGGGTTTATGGAGGATTGTTTATGTGTCTTTATAGTCAGGGGTTAATTTTCAAATCTGCCTAGTAACGTGAGTGTCCCCTAGTAACCAATGGGGTTGCTGCGCGCCTAATTTTAAAGTTATTGATTGGAAGTTTTTGGTTGCTGTGCAGGTTTTGTTTTATATACGGGGCTGCTTCACCAGCTGTGAGTCAGTCACAGCTGATGAAGAGAAAGCTTCTGGTCATGGAAGGTCTTATCCAGCAGATACTTCAGAGAGCCGGAGAAGAAGACGGAGCAGCGTGGCTAAGAAGATGCCTGGAGACTTCGGCTTCGGGAGCGGAGATGCCCGGTCCAGGAGCGGCGACTCGGATGGAAGAACGGTCGGCGGTGTCGGAGCCAGCGGTGACTTCTGGGGAAAAAAGAAGTCGCAAGGAAAGAGCAAGATACTCACCGCCGGCATCAGCGAGGAAATCGTCGCGGGGACGGAAGAAGAGGTCGGCGGCCCGTGGTAGCGGAGGATCCGGTTCGGGTGCCGAGTTACCAGCGCGGATGGAGGCGGTCGCTGCAAGAGGACGGTCGAGGACTTCTCGCGTGATTCCGGTCTCATCGCGAGAGCTGCCGACGGTACCGGGTCCCCGGAAGTTGCGTCACCCGGAAGTGTGCAGCCCAGTGTCCGTCCGCCTGGTTCCCCCATGCGACCGCGAGCACGTTCCGGTAGCGGTGCCGTCGGTCAGCGGGGATTTGGTCCTGGGCTGCTATAGCCCGCTGCCGCCACCGCCGCCTCCTTTGCAAAAGAGCTCGCATGAGGCGGCGGTGGTTTCTCAGGCATGGGCGTCCGGATCATCATCTGGGGACGAAGCTGCGGCAGGCGCAGCGGAGATGGCGGCGCTGAGGCAGCGTTCCAGGAGTTGCTATCAAGATCGGGACACAGAGGACGTGTATGCAGGCTCACGGAAGACCGGTGAGAACCCACATGTGCTGCTTAGTGGTGGGCAGGATTTTAATGTAGGTATGTTAAAAAATATGATGTATAGTGTATGTAGGGAAATGTTAGGGAAGGAGGGCAGATCTGCGTCAGCTCAGAATGTCCAGGTTGAGGGGATTCCGGGCAATTTGTTTAAAGAAGCTATTACATGTCAGTCCTCCCCCCTGGGTTTTCACTTGAGCATGGGAGTGAAGGAAAGGATATGGAGAAAAGAGTATGTGGATATTTTTTCTTTGCTCCCATCCGCAAAAGAACAGTCACGTATAGTAGTGTCAGATGTTAAAAGTGAAGGTGACAGTGAAAAAAAGAGGCCGTATAAATCCTTTCATAATTGGCTACAAGCCTTTTTTATTTTTGCAGCTGTATTAGGTGAAAAAGAGTCTGAGCATTGCAGTGGGTTGTTTCAGCACATGGAATCGATTCTTGAAGCCTATAGGAATTTTGGTGGGACGGCTTGGCTCGTTTATGACGAGTCATTCCGCCAAAAAATGTCAGTACACCCCTCTATGCGGTGGGGTGAGAAGGATGTGGGCCTGTGGCTTAACTTAATGGCACCACAGCAGAGTTATGGGAATAGACAGCAACAAAATGCACAGCTAAAAAGGGGCTTCTGTTTCTCGTTTAATGAAAGTATGTGCAAATGGCAAAATAATTGCAAATTCAGGCATGAATGCTCTTTTTGTGGGGGGGGACATCCATTATTCAAATGTTTTAAGAAGCAGTCGTCGCAGGGCCAGCAGCTTACCAGCACCAGGGAGCATTTTCTCAAAGGCCCGGACACCAGTGAACCTGGTAAACATGCTCCCCTGGCTAGACAGGTACCCCGACAGACCGAAGGCTAATGTTGTTTTTAATGGTTTTAATTCTGGGTTTTTTGTTCCTAGGTTTAGAGGTCCAGGTTGCGTTTTAGTTAATAATTTAGCTTCCGTTAATCAGCATGAAGAGTTTGTTTTAGAGCATATTAGGAAAGAGTTGTATCAAGGGAGAATAGAAGGACCTTTTTCTAACCCCCCTTTTTCAGGATTTTCGAATTTCCCCTTTGGGTATAGTACCTAAGAAGGAACCTGGCACTTTCAGAGTGATTCATCACTTGTCCTATCCAAAAGACTTTTCATTGAACGATGAGGTGGACACGGATTTAGCATCGGTTCATTATGCATCGTTCGATATGGCGGTCGAGTTGTTAAGGACGTTTGGTAGCAAGGCGTTGTTGGCAAAAACCGATATTAAGTCTGCATTTCGGATCTTGCCAGTGGACCCGGATGGTTTCAATTCATTGGGTTTTTATTTTAATCAGGAATTTTATTTTGACAAGTGTTTACCTATGGGTTTTTCGTTGTCTTGTTTTTATTTTGAGTGTTTTTCGTCCTTTTTACAATGGGTTATTCAGGAGATGGTTCCCGGGGGTGGGGTTTTACACTATTTAGACGACTTTTTGTTTATCGGTGATGGGTCTTCGGGTTTGTGTTTGAGTTTGTTGGAAAAAGTTTTGGCCTTGATGCGGCACTTTGGCGTGCCTATTGCAGAGGAGAAGACGGTTTTACCTTGCAATAGGTTGGAGTTCTTGGGTATCACTTTGGACTCCATTTCTATGGAATGTAGTCTGCCTGCAGATAAAGTACTGGCATTGCAGGCAGCAATTGCTGACATGCTGTTGAGGAGTAAAGTGACGCTGCGTCAGATGCAATCCTTATTAGGGTCTTTGAATTTTTGCCTGAGAATTATCCCTATGGGTCGGGTTTTTTGTAGACGTCTGTATGACGGCATTAAGGGGTTGAAGTCACCAAATGCGCACTTGAGGTTATCAAAGGAAATGAAGGAGGACCTATCGGTCTGGCAGCAGTTTTTGCGGGATTTTAACGGGGTGTCTTGTATACAGCATGATTTTTGTTTTTCAGATGAATTATCGCTTTTTGTTTTTTCGGATCGGAGCTGGGGTTTTCAGGTGGTTTTTAACTCTGAATGGTCCGGAGATGCATGGCCGGATGTATGGCATTCTATGGGCGTTGTAAAGAAGGATGTGGTTTTGGAATTATTTGCCATCTTGGTGGTATTCTCAATTTGGGGTTCTGCACTGGCAAACAGACGTATTAAATTACGGTCTGGGAACAGTGGCGTAGTTTTTTGCATTAATACGTTGTCGTCTAAGTGCTTCTGGGGAAGTAGAATTTTGAAGCGATTGGTGTTGCAGTGTTTGTCATTTAATATATGGTTAAAATGTTCCTTGGTGTTGGAGACATGTGATCAGACAACACTGTCTTTTTTACAGCGGAACCGGACGGATTCTTGTCAGATGGTGCCTTGTCCAGAGGAACTGTGGCAGATAATTTAAATCTCATACCTGGTTTTATTCAAGGTTCTCTGGCTCCTAGTACATGGGCGGCGTATGCCGCAGCATGGAAGGAATGGAAAGTTTTTTGCAAGTCGAATCATATGTCTTATAATAATCCTAATGTGGAATGGGTTTTGCAGTATATTAATATGTATTTATACAATGGTAAGAGTTATGCATCGCTCCACAAAGACTTATCGGGTATATCGTTCTTTTTGAAACTTAAAGGAGGGGTGTCACTGTTTTCTTATTTTCCAGTAAAACAGGTATTAAAAGGGTTCAAAAAAGGGAATTGCCATCCTGATTCTAGGCGCCCTCTTTTGGTAGAACTGTTAGGACGACTATGGGAGGTCTTAGGTTCAATTTGTTATGACTCAGTGGAGACTTGTTTGTTTCGCTGTGCTTTTGTGATAGCGTTTTTTTGCAGCTCTCAGGATTGGTGAACTGGTTGCTCTTAGCAAGCACAAGGTAGGTGGTTTATTATTAACTGATGTGAGTTTATCCATATCTTATTGTGTAATTTTCCTGGGTAGATCAAAAACGGACCAGTATGGAAAAGGGGTTAATATTAAATTAAGAACAGTGGCTGACTCTCTAGTCTGTCCGGTTGCTAATTTGAGAATGTGGTTGAATATTCGCCCAAGGCTACCTGGTAATTTGTTTATTCATGTTAATGGTGAACCTGCTACAAGGTTCCAGTTTTCTAAGCTAATGCAGCGCTCTTTATGCGAGCTGGGTTTGGGGGGCTTGAGGTTCTCAACCCATTCCTTCCGAATTGGGGCAGCGACCGCAGCTGCCTGTTTGGGTATGCGGAAGAATAAAATTAAGAAGATTGGGAGATGGCGTTCTAATTGTTATAGGCGTTATGTGAGGCCTGATATGTTTTTTAATGAACTTTGTTTGTTTTAGGACCCTTAACCGTTTGGATTATCGGTCATTCTTTTGTATTTTGGGCACAGAAGAGGGCCTCTTTGCGGAATTATTCCGAAAATTTATCGTTTCCCGTTCAAGTCCTCAATATTTGTTGGTACAGTAGTAGGGGAATGAGGTGGAACCAGCTGCTTTCGGAGTTACAGAAGAACGCTTTGCATGCCCCACCTCCTGATTTACTAATTATTCATTTATCCGGTAATGACATTGGTTCAGTAAAAACGTTGGATTTGTTATATTTCATGCGTCGGGATTTAGTGTTAATTAAGAATTTATTTCCGAGTGTTTCGGTAGTTTTTTCTGAGGTTATTCCGCGGTTGGTTTGGCGTGACAATGGTTTTGAATTTTTGGAAAAAATTAGGAAACGAATCAACAGGCTGATTGAAAAATTTCTGATTTCAATAGGTGATTTTTCCTATCGGCATGTTGAATTGGAGGGTTTTATTCAGGGTTTATATAGACGGGATGGGGTGCACCTCTCAGAAGTAGGGCTGGACATTTTCAACCTTGGCCTACAGAATATTGTGGAAAGATGGCTGGGTTGTAGGGGGGGGGGCGCTGATGGTTATCAGCGTCCCCCTGGTGGAAGAATCGCCCAGCCATCTGGGTGGATTACGGAGTTATTACGGTGTTATTCAGTATGGATTGGTTATAACGGTATTTTTATGGTATTCATGGTTTAATAAAAAGGTTTAATTTATGGAAAATAATCTCCTAATAAACAACACGGCCATTTTATTTCCACAATATCTGTCTCCGGTGTCATTTATTTATAAGAATTAAGAGGGTAAAAAAAGTGTATGGGTCAAGTGTCATCATGAACAGTCCCTGTTAGCAAATAGCGCAGTGACTGCATGATGACACTGAACATGAGGGTTTATGGAGGATTGTTTATGTGTCTTTATAGTCAGGGGTTAATTTTCAAATCTGCCTAGTAACGTGAGTGTCCCCTAGTAACCAATGGGGTCGCTGCGCGCCTAATTTTAAAGTTATTGATTGGAAGTTTTTGGTTGCTGTGCAGGTTTTGTTTTATATAAGGGGCTGCTTCACCAGCTGTGAGTCAGTCACAGCTGATGAAGAGAAAGCTTCTCCCGCCCACCCGCCCCCTTTTTGTTAATCTTTCCTTATGTCAATTATTAACGTTACTAGAAGGTGGCCCGATTCTACGCATCGGGTATTCTAGAATTTACGTATTGTGTAGTTCATGTATGATTTTTGTTATATATATATATATATAGAGAGATGTTGTTGTCTGTAGTTACCAAGTGTTTGTGTAGGCGCTGTACATGTTCTGGGTGTTGTCTGGGTGTGACGGGGGGTGAGAGCGGTGTTGTATGTGTGTTGCGTGTGTTGCGTTGTTTGTGGAGCGCTGTGTGTCTGTAGCGTTGTGTGTGTGTTGCGCGGTTTGTGTGTGTGTGGTGTGTTTTGGGGGGAGGTATGTTTTGAGCAATGTGTGTGTTGTGCGGTATGTGCGTATATTTGTGTGTGCCGCGGTGTTTGTGTGTTGGGTGTTGTGTGTGTGCAGCGTTGTCTGTGTGTGTGGGTGTCTGTGTAGGGCAGTTGTTTGTGGTTCCCAGTGTGTGTGTGTGTGTGTGGTGTGTTGTGCAGTGCGCGCGCGTGTGTGTGTGTGTGTGTGTGTGTGTGTGTGTGTGCATCAGCCTCTCTTCTCTCAGCCTACCTCTCCCAGCCTCCCTCCTCCCAGCCTCCCTCAGCATCAGCCTCCCTCTCCCAGCCTCCCCAGCATCAGCCTCCGCCAGCATCAGCCTCTCTCCTTCCAGCCTCCTCCAGCATCAGCCTCCCTCTCCCAGCCTTCCCCAGGATCAGCCTCTCTCCTCCCAGCCTCCGTCCTCCCAGCCTTCCCCAGCATCAGCTTTCCCCTCCCAGCCTCCCTCAGCATCAGCCTTCCCCAGCATCAGCCTCTCTCCTCCCAGCCTCAGCCTCTCTCCTTCCAGCCTCCCCCAGCATCAGCCTCTCTCCTTCCAGCTTCCCTCAGCATCAGCCTCCCCTTCCCAGCCTTCCCCAGGATCAGCCTCTCTCCTCCCAGCCTCCTTCCTCCCAGCCTCCCTCAGCATCAGCCTTCTGCTCCCAGTCTCCCCCAGCATCAGCCTCCCCATGCATCAGCCTCCACCAGCATCAGCCTCTCTCCTTCCAGCCTCCCCCAGCATCAGCCTCCCCTTCCCAGCCTTCCCCAGGATCAGCCTCTCTCCTCCCAGCCTCCTTCCTCCCAGCCTCCCTCTCCCAGCCTCCCTCAGCATCAGCCTTCCGCTCCCAGTCTCCCCCAGCATCAGCCTCCACCAGCATCAGCCTCTCTCCTTCCAGCCTCCCCCAGCATCAGCCTCTCTCCTTCCAGCCTCCCTCAGCATCAGCCTCCCGTTCCCAGTCTTCCCCAGGATCAGCCTCTCTCCTCCCAGCCTCCTTCCTCCCAGCCTCCCTCAGCATCAGCCTTCCCCTCCCAGTCTCCCCCAGCATCAGCCTCCCCAAGCATCAGCCTCCACCAGCATTAGCCTCTCTCCTTCCAGCCTCCCCCAGCATCAGCCTCCCCATGCATCAGCCTCTCTCCTTCCAGCCTCTCTCCTTCCAGCCTCCCCCAGCATCAGCCTCCCCTTCCCAGCCTTCCCCAGGATCAGCCTCTCTCCTCCCAGCCTCCTTCCTCCCAGCCTCCCTCTCCCAGCCTCCCTCAGCATCAGCCTTCCGCTCCCAGCCTCCCCAAGCATCAGCCTCCACCAGCATCAGCCTCCCTCGTCCCAGCCTCCCCCTCCCAGCCTCCCCCACCATCAGCCTCTCTCCTCCCAGCCTTCCCCATGATCAGCCTCTCTGCTCCCAGCCTCCTCCAGCACGCCGTGCTCCTCTGCCGACACTCACACACCCGATCGCATCCACTCACACACACCCGATCGCATCCACTCACACACACCCGATCGCATCCACTCACACACACCCGATCGCATCCACTCACACACACCCGATCGCATCCACTCACACACACCCGATCGCATCCACTCACACACACCCGATCGCATCCACTCACACACACCCGATCGCATACACTCACACACACAGACACTGACGATATCGCACATACGCGCTTATACTCACAACATCCGGGGATATCACATGCTTCTGGCCATGTGATCCTCCGGCAGGTCCTGGAAGATCACAACAGCACAGTATCGAGGCCGAGAAGCAAGCGATATCCCAGGATGTTGTGAGTATGTGGATGCGATGTGATGTGTGTGTGTGAGTGAGTGTGATCTGATTTGTGTGTGTGTATGTGTGTGCTGTTATGTGTGTGTGCTGTTATGTGTCTGTATTTTCCGGCGCTGCAGGACCTTGATGTGTGGATGCGATGTGATGTGTGTGTGAGGTGTGTATGAGAGTGAGTGTGAGCCGCTGTACACTGTTAACTATGTTACACATCGGGTAACTAAGGGACCTTAGTTACCCGATGTGTATAATGGTTACCAGCTTTCACGGCCTCCGTGAAGATCCCAGCATCGCAAGGTTATGTCTGGCGCTGCTGGGATCCTGACGGAGCCGGTGTAGAAGCAAGCGATATCCCAGCATGTTGTGATGTGTGAGGTGTGTGTGAGAGTGAGTGTGAGAGTGAGTGTGATCTGATGTGTGTGTGTGTACTCACCTGGGAATCGGGGCTCCGTGTCAGTTGGGCCAGAGCGAGTGTGCATTGCGTGAGGGGGGCGGGGCCTGCAGAGAGCCGGGGCGAGAGGCCAATCCGTGTGGGGGGGCGGGGCCATGGCGAGCCCAGCGGCCAATCAGCTTTGTGTCACCGTAAGGACACAATTTCGGAGCATGACAGACAGATAGACAGACAGACAGACAGACAGACAGACAGACAGACAGAATAAGGCAATTATATATATAGATGTTTTTGTTTTTGTCGTGTTGTTTTCTTAGGGAGGAAGAATCGCCCAGCCATCTGGGTGGATTACGGAGTTATTACGGTGTTATTCAGTATGGATTGGTTATAACGGTATTTTTATGGTATTCATGGTTTAATAAAAAGGTTTAATTTATGGAAAATAATCTCCTAATAAACAACACGGCCATTTTATTTCCACAATATCTGTCTCCGGTGTCATTTATTTATAAGAATTAAGAGGGTGAAAAAAGTGTATGGGTCATGTGTCATCATTAAACAATATTAATATCAGCATAAAATTATAATTATTAATTTATAATAATTCAATTTTTTATATTGTACGCTGACACTCCCTTATATACCGTATGAACCCTCACACAGATCCCCTTTATATAGTATGTCTACACCCAGCACCCCCTAAATACAGCATGAGTGCTAACACAGCCCCATATATACAGTATGACTCCCGTGTATGACTCTGTATGACCTGCTAATCAACTGCAGCAGCGCTGGAAGAAGCTGGTCATGGGCAGAGCCACACATATGGTTTACTGTCGTCTCCAGATGGATCTTGAAAGTATATGTTCTCTGAAATGTTGGAGCATTACACTGAAAAATGTACCTGGATGTAATAATATATCTGTGGTTTGGGCAGCATGAATCACGTGACAGGTTCCTTAACTGATGCAGCCAAATGAGATCTCTTGCGGAATTGAGGAAGGGAAAACACCCCGAATGTGTTGAAGTCCTAATCTCCCTCCAGATGAATGCAGGAAGCTGACGTGTTATCTTTAAAAATATATAAATTAGATATAAAGAGAATTTTGGATCTAAAATGAAGATCCACTTTAGCATTCCAGTAAAACTGCAAGACCAAATCCGCACAATCTATATGAACAAGGACTTACATTGTCCACTTTGTTTAACATTTGGTCCAAGGGTGCAGGACGTTATTAATATTTGAGCAATATTGAATGATTTATGAACTTCGTTGTTTGACAATGTCACATTTAAGTCTTCCTCTAATAAGGAAATCCTTGTTTAAATCTTTCAAATCTGATCAACATCAAGGATGTAAGTGAAACCCGAAAAATATTTAGTAAGTCAATAATTCATATTATATATGTGACAGTATGACTACACCCTTTGGTATGTAACTCTGTGCAACAGGAAACAAAAGTTAGTCTTAGGGGTACTTTGCACACTACGACATCGCAGCTGCGATGTCGGTGGGGTCAAATTAAAAGTGACGCACTTCCGGCATCGCATGCGACATCGTAGTGTGTAAAGGCTCGATGATACGATTAACGAGCGCAAAAGCGTTGTAATCGTATCATCGCTGCAGCGTCGGCGTAATCCATAATTACGCTGACGCAACAGTCCGATGTTGTTCCTCGCTCCTGCGGCAGCACACATCGCTGTGTGTGAAGCCGCAGGAGCGAGGAACATCTCCTACCGGCGTCACTGCGGCTTCCGTAGAATATGCGGAAGGAAGGAGATGGGCGGGATGTTTACATCCCACTCATCTCCGCCCCTCCGCTCCGATTGGCCGCCTGGCGTGTGACGTCGCTATGACGCCGCACGACCCGCCCCCTTAACAAGGAGGCGGGTCGCCGGCCAGAGCGACGGTCGCAGGACAGGTGAGTCCATGTGAAGCTGCCGTAGCGATAATGTTCGCTACAGCAGCTATCACAAGGATATCGCTGCTGCGACGGGGGCGGGTACTATCGCGCTCGGCATCGCAGCATCAGCCTGCGATGTCGCAGCGTGCAAAGTACCCCTTACAGTACAAAAAGTCCAACACAAAGAACATGGCAAAGTCATGTTCTACTTTTAAAATCCCAAAGTGTTGATTAGTGATTACAAATCAGTTTTTTGTCTGTCATATTCCCTTATTCCCTAATTTAGGCCCCCTTCACACGTCCATGAAAATCACGCACGTGTTTCACGGACGTGTCAAAGGTGCGTTTTCCCCTCCGTGAGCCGTGTTTATCGCACTACGTGTGTTCTCCGTGTGTTATCCGTGATAACACACGGAGAACGGGAACTTTATGCTCACCTGTCCCTAGCGTCGCTGTCCGTGGTGCTGATCTTCGATCTCCGGTCCAGCCGACTCCCCGCTGCTGGTGCTTCTGGCCGCAGTGAAGTGAATATTAAATGAGCATAATGAGCGGCGGTCGGCAGCAAGTGACAGCAGCTGCAGAGACAGACAGGATGGCTGGAGAAGGTGAGTAAAGATTTGTTATTTTTTTTCTCTAACACGTGAGTTTTTTCCGGCGCGTGTCACACGGGGCCGCATCCACACTACTTCCGTGCTTTTTTGTGCACTGTTGTACTCACTATGACAGATACACCGGAGTCTCTGGTAAACCAAAAAGACGGTGGTCGGTGCCCGCAGCCGGCTGCGTCTGGTCTCTCACCCGGTTTGGTGGTCCCCGTCTTTCTCCTGCACCTCGTTTTGTAGACTTTGACTGCCTGCGCTTCCACGACGGGAGTCCGCTCCCCGGCTGTGTGTGTTTGTCGGGAGAGCCCGTTTGCCCGCAGATGCTGACCCGTGGGATCTCTCTGCCTGAGCAGTGGCTTTCTATCCCCCTCATTGGGTTGTTGTCTTCAGTCGGAACTTGGGTGGGAAAGAACCTAAGGTCCAGACCCCAATCAGTGAATTTGACTCGGTCCAGTGGTTTCTGGGCCTTGTTCTGGGTCTGAGTACCCCTCCTGGTGCTCTGGTTTCCAGTTGGTTCCCCGGTTCGGTACCGCCGGGCCACTACCCTGTCCCGGTCCCTTACGGCAGGGTTCCCCAACTCCAGTCCTCAAGGCCCACCAACAGTGCATGTTTTCAGGATTTCCTTAGCATTGCACTGCTGTTGGAACCAGCACCTGGGCAGGTAATTACAGTAACACCTGTGCAATACTAAGGAAATCCCAAAAACCTGCACTGTTGGTGGGCCTTGAGGACTGGAGTTGGGGACCTCTGCCTTACGGTTTCACCAGCCATCTTCCCGGCTCCTGCAGGTGACAACCACTGTCTGCCTCATGGCCACAGGGTATCCGGGCTATGACCCAGATCCCCGACAGACGTTTTACTCCTCTCCCTTTCACCTCCAAAACTAATCTGCTGCTTTTTCCCGCCTCAGGCTATCCGAACTCTTCGGTGGGTGTGGCCAACCACCTGGCTCCACCCCCGGGTGTGAACGTCAAAGCCTGAGAGGGGAGACTCAAGGATTTTTAGGTTGGCTGCTGTTACCTTTTTAGGGGACTGGTGTTTTTTTTTTTAGACTTTCCACTCATTGACTTTGTTAAACAAAAACACATGGCAAAAAACAACCAAAAGCACATAAGTTTTTTGGTGCATTTTTCTGACAAAAGGTGCAAATTTCATGCAGAAAATTTTTGCATCAAATCTGCAGTGTGTGCATATACAGTTAAAACAAGATGTTTACATACACTACCTAAAAAGACACATATGCATGTTTTTCTCAATATCTGACATGAAATCAGAATAAACTTTTCCCCTTTTTAGGTCAATTAGGAACCAAAATTATTTATATTTGCCAAATGCCAGAATAATGAGAAAGAGAGAATGTTTTATTACTTTCTGCAAAGTCAAAAGTTTGCATACATTTCATTAGTGTTTTGTATATTTGGTACCATTGCTCTTAAACTGTATGACTTGGGTGAAACGTTTTGAATATCCTTCCACAAGCTTCTCACAATAGTTGGTAGGAATTTGGGCCCATTCTGCCTGACAAAACTGTTGCAACTGAGCAATGTATGGAGGTCGCCTTGCTCACACCTGCCTTTTCAGCTTTGCCCTTGAATTTTCAATAGAAGATCCATTTTTGGCAAAGCTTTAAGTTCCTGGCTGATGTCTTGAGATGTTGCTTCACTATTGCCATATAATATTCTTTCCTCATGATGCCATCTATTTTGTGAAGTGCACCAGTCCCCCCGACTGCAAAACAACCCAACAACATGATGCTGCCAACCCTGTGTTTTACAGCTTGTACCATTTTCCTCCAAATGTAACGATGATCATTATGGCTAAACAGTTCAATTTTAGTATAGTCAGACTACAGGACATGTCTCCAAAAATTAAGGTCTTTTTTCTTGTGTGCATTTTGAAACATTAATCTGGCTTTTTTAAGTTTCTTTTGGATTAATGGCTTCTTCCTGGCAGAGTAGCCTAAAAGCCCTTGTTGATACAATACTCATTTCATTGTGAATAATAACACAATCTTACCAGCTCCTGCCAGCATCTTCACAAGCTCTTTTGCTTTTATTCTTGGGTTGTTATGGACGTCTGACCAAAGCACATCCATCTCTGGTACACAGAACCCACCTCCTTTTTGAATGGTATAATGGCTGGACATTCCCATCTTGTTTGTACTTGTGTAAATTGTTTGTACAGATGAGTGTGGCGCGCCTGAGGCTTCAGGCGCCACAGGGTACTGTGCCTCACCAGAGGTGCAGTATTCATCTCGGATATGGAGGAGGTCATCACCGGTAAGACCACCACAATACACCACAACACGCAGTTAGATACCCTCTCACCGGGACTGGGCTGGGGTAGAGACATTAGAGGTTGGCCATCACTAAGGTAGTTGACCCTCTGCTCACTAGTTCAGGAACCCGAGGGGGAGGAGCTATACACTGGGAAGTAAGGTGACACACACAGACATTGAGCAGTTTCACACAGGAGACAGGAAGTGACAGCCTACGGGGAGAGAAGGAAGAAACAGAGCTTCAGGAAAGAAGTCCTGGGGACGGGCAGCTGGAGGTATTTGTCCCAGGGCCAGGAGCGAGACTCAGACATTAGAGAGTAGAACAGTGACAACCAGGGAGCAAGTGAGAGACAGGAGGACATGGTTGCTGAGGAGAGAGCTAAGCCATAGCTCCCTCAGGACCCGGCGCACAGAGAACAGGGTGCGGAGCCCTAGGCTGGTGGGCACTGCAACTCCCACCAGCAGAATCCACCAGGCAGAGGATTTTAAGTCTTCTGTCCCACACCAAGTGCCCGGGGCAAAGCAGCAAAGAGCCAGGGGTCGTGACCAAAAGGACGGCTCCAACTACGGACTCACGCTGCCTGCTATATGGGATGGGAACAGAGCCATTCCCAGGACTCGGGTCCCACCTGCGGGTTGCGGTTAAGGATGGAGAACCGCCACTGCTAAATGTGGGTACTCCCAGAGCTGGTAGTGATTGCAGAAATGGTGTTAGGCCCTCCGCAGGTAAGGCCATGCCTGGGAGATGATAAGGGGCAATAACGGGGACCACACCAGGTTGTCTTTAACAGTCTCTACTCACTCAGGCCCTTGGATTACTGGTTCAGGTCCCTTGGAGTATCAGTGCCAATGTAGTGACGCAGGTTGCTTTGTCCCCGGCACTCTCTGTTGGTTGGGTCACCGTAGCATGGAGCGTTTGGGGCCCGAATGTCCCTTTTGGGGTACAGTCTCTTTTTCTGTACGGCGGGCAGTGTGGACCCTGTGGGGAGGTAAGTGTCCGAACCCCGATCCTTGTTTACTGCTGATGCCCCCGGATCATTTGGTTCGCTGAAGTCCGTGAAGGTGTCCTCACCAGGCAGGTATCTATCAAACTGTGAAGAATTGGCACCTGTGCCCCGTGCGTCCTCCGGTCCTAGCGGTATCTCCGGTACCCGTCCTGGCGACCTCTCTCCTGTGTCCCCGGGTCACCGCTGCACGGACCCAGCTTAGGCATGTCCGCACACCTCTCCTGTGTGCTACACTCTCTACTGACTGACTGTTGACCCTTCCCACCAGGCTGGCTAATCCCAGGGACTCGTTCCTTTCCATAGCAACCATCCCCTTACATGGTTAACCCTCTATGCCCGGTGTGGAGTGGAGAACTAGGTTTTTGGTTGTGCTTTGGTGTTATCGGCACTGGTACTCCAGGTCCCAGGGGGTAGGTCCTGCATCCTCTAGAGTTCCCTATAGTGCCTTGAATGTCTCAGGGGCGCTAAAGTTACATAGTTACATAGGGTGAAAAAAGACCTAGGTCCATCTAGTGCAACCTTCCCCCACCAATTCTACATTTTGTCCCTAAGTCACTTATAACCAACAATGTTGTGTGTACTGAGAAAATCATCCAGCCCTTTTTTTAAATCCGTTATAGTATCTGCCATTACTACCTCTTGTGGTAGGGCATTCCACAGTCTGACTGCTCTAACTGTAAAGAACCCTTTCCTATTTAGCTGCCGGAATAGCTTTTCTTCCACTCGCAGTGTATGCCCCTGATCCTTAGTATCGTCTTTGGAAGAAATAAGTCATGTGCCTGTCCTTTATATTAGCCACACATGTATTTATACATATAAATGAGATCTCCTCTGAGACGTCTTTTTTCTAAGGTAAACATTTCTAATTTTTTCAACTTCTCATCATATGGGAGGCCTTCCATTCCTTGTAGTAGTCTAGTTGCCCGTCTTTGAACTGACTCTAACTTCTGAATGTCCTTTTTAAAATGTGGAGCCCAAAACTGAATCCCATATTACAGATGTGGCCTTACAAGTGATTTATAGAGCGGTAACAATAGGTTCGCATCACAGGATCTAATCTCTCTTTTTATGCACCCTAAAATCCTGTGGGCTTTAGTAATGGTAATGTAGGTGTCTGATAGATCCCTCTCAATTGCTAACAACTGGGCTTGTTGCCAGCTAACATTACACAGCTGACATCAACCTGCAAAAATATATTACCCTGGTTGCCACCGCACTAGAGCAATCAGGAGGAGCTAGTTAAAGCACTAGAAATGACGCATCTAATATGATACACTAATTGTGGGGTGGCTGATATTTTTAGGCTGGGAAGAGCCAAATAAATTCATCACTAACTGAAATACATTTTTTTTTAAACTCTCCTGTAATTCCATATTGATTGAGCAAACGATCTTAAAGGGAAATGGTCACTCGATTCATATTATCCAAACCATAGGCTGCATGAATCAGAGTCTGTCTGTGCGATTTTAGCAAGGTATGTTTTTTTTCTGTAACGGTCCAGTGTTTCAGAGACAAAATAGTTTTAGAAGTTAGACGAGGGATGACAAGAAAAGACCTAACTAGTGCATCTCCCCTGCTCTGCTCCAGTTGATTGACAGGTCTCTCCTCCCATGTGTGAGACCTGTCTACAAACTGCAGCAGAGGTGTGGGCGTTGTAAAACTATGTTTTCTGTGAAATGCCAGGCTAAGATTCTTGCTGTCTGTAGTTTGGGTAGCATGAAATAATTGACATATTCTCTTTAAATCAGTTGTTCAGGAATTAAATACTGATGATGTCGCGGGCGGAGGAGGGGACGCTGCGCTCTCCCACTGCTCGGGTACAGTTCTAGTAGCGGACTAAGTTTTTTCCGGAAAACCTGCAAGGCATCAGGTTTCCCATCGTACTGCGGTAGCCAGGCAGCTCCGGGCACATAGGGCAAAGAGAACGGCATCACCTGAGCGAGAGCTGGGGCCGCGGCGCCCCCCGCCAGCGCGGCCGCGACCTGGGCAGGCCCATTCCCATCTACAGGTGCTCCCACGACTGCGTCCGTCGCTCTTCCAGCGGCTCCGTCGGGCCCAGACATCTTTTTCCGTCCCCCTTAGTCTCTTTCTGGCTCCTCCTCTACAGGGGCGGGGTTTTGGCCTTCGCGCCTCCACTACTCGAGGAGACGCTTGAGCGGGAACTTTTCGCGCCCAAGATGGCGGCTTCTCCAAATTTTCGGCCGGACACCTCCGGTGGTCACACAAGGCGCACTTCCACCAGTTGGTAGAACGGTAGGATCCTGCTCGTGACGCCAAGTTGTCGCGGGCGGAGGAGGGGACGCTGTGCTCTCCCACTGCTCGGGTCTGGCCGCTGCTGCTGCTCGGTGGTGGCTCGAGCGGTGGGCCGGATCCCGGGGACTCGAGCGGCGCTCCTCGCCCGTGAGTGAAAAGGGAGGGGATTAGTGATTGTGGGGATTTGGTTATTGTCCGTGACCAGGGGCGGACTGGCCCACCAGGATGTCGGGAGAACCCCCGGTGGGCCCCTGCTATTGATGGCCATGCCCCCTAGGCCCCGCCCCCCTACCCCCCTGGGCCCCTATGGATATATGTGAGAGTCCCTCCCGGTCGGTAATTTCACTAATCATATCGGCACATTGCCGATATGATTAGTGACAATCCCATTCCCTCTGCAGCGGCAAGCAGTGAGAGCGATCTCCCTGCTGTCGCTGTCAGTGCCAGCACCCAGCAAACCCGGTCAAATGCCGGGGCCCTGAGCTGCCGGGGGGGCTCACTCGCGGTGGCAGGAGTGGCGCACCGCTACTCAGGGGGGCCCGGTGGCCACGCTTTCACCGCCCCCCCCCCCCCCGCCGAGGATCGGGATTTCAATTATATCGGCATCCCAGGTGCCGATACAATTGAGAGCAATGATGAGAGAGTGAGCGGCGCGCTCCCTCTCTTATCATTCTCCCCGCTGTAACTGTCGGCGCTCTGACAGCTCTGCAGCAGAGCGCGGTGACGTCATCACTGCGCGCCTGCTGAGAGGTCAGAGCGAGTGACAGCAATGGACGCGCCGAGGAGACCGGATCAGCGGGGGAACGAGTAGAAGTGAGTATTAGGGTGGAAACACATCTATGCGAGTAAAATCGGTCCGACTGGGCTGAAAAAAACTCGGCTGATTTTAGTTCACGTTAGGTGCGAGTGCAACGCAAGTGCGATGCTATTACTGAATAAATTAATGATTTTACTAGCGTGTGTAATGCGTGTGTAATGCGTATTTTTTACTATGTCATCTGCCATTCAGCGCTGCTACATGGCCGCTGACAGCAGACACAGACAGCCATGTAGCAGAGCTGAATGGCAGATGACAGCAGACACAGACAGAGCCGCACAATCAGAATGAACTTGGGTGAACTTCACCCGACTTCATTGTCATGCTGCGGCTCTGTCTGTGCCGCGTCCTGATTAGCGGTCACCAGTGAAGGACTCACCGGTGACCACTAATCCCCCGAGTGACTGAAGTTAGCAGCCCTCTCTCATACTCACCGATCCCCGGCGCCGCGCTGCACGGCGTTCACACTGCTCCGGCGGCTTTTACTATTTTACAAAAGCCGGCCGCTCATTAAACAATCTCGTATTCCCTGCTTTCCCCGCCCACAGGCGCCTATGATTGGTTGCAGTGACACACGCCCCCACGCTGAGTGACAGGTGTCTCACTGCAACCAATCACAGCAGCCGGTGGGCGTGTCTATACTGTGCAGTGAAATAAATAAATAAATAATTTAAAAAAATGGCGTGCGGTCCCCCCCAATTTTAATACCAGCCAGATAAAGCCATACGGCTGAAGGCTGGTATTCTCAGGATGGGGAGCTCCACGTTATGGGGAGCCCCCCAGCCTAACAATATCAGCCAGCAGCCGCCCAGAATTGCCGCATACATTATATGCGACAGTTCTGGGACTGTACCCGGCTCTTCCCGATTTGCCCTGGTGCGTTGGGAAATCGGGGTAATAAGGAGTTAATGGCAGCCCATAGCTGCCACTAAATCCTAGATTAATCATGGCAGGCGTCTATGAGACACCCTCCATGATTAATCTGTAAGTTACAGTAAATAAACACACACACACACACATGAAAAAATCCTTTATTAGAAATAAAAAACACAAACAAATTCCCTCATTACCAATTTAATAAGCCCCAAAAAACCCTCCATATCCGGCGTAATCCACGGACCTCCAGAGTCGCTTCCAGCATGAAGGTGACAGGAGCTGCAGAAGACACCGCCGCTCCGGTCACCTCCACACAGCAACTGAGGTGAGTAGCGCGATCAGCTGAGCTGTCACTGAGGTTGGATGCGACGCTGGAGGTCCGTGGATTACGCCGGATATGGAGGGCTTTTTGGGGCTTATTAAATTGGTAATGAGGGAATTTGTTTGTGTTTTTTATTTCTAATAAAGGATTTTTTCATGTGTGTGTGTTTATTTACTGTAACTTACAGATTAATCATGGCAGGTGTCTCATAGATGCCTGACATGATTAATCTAGGATTTAGTGGCAGCTATGGGCTGCCATTAACTCCTTATTACCCCGATTTGCCAACGCACCAGGGCAAATCGGGAAGAGCCGGGTACAGTCCCAGAACTGTCGCATATAATGTATGCGACAATTCTGGGCGGCTGCTGGCTGATATTGTTAGGCTGGGGGGCTCCCCATAACGTGGAGCTCCCCATCCTGAGAATACCAGCCTTCAGCCGTATGGCTTTATCTGGCTGGTATTAAAATTGGGGGGATCGCACGCCATTTTTTTAAATTATTTATTTATTTATTTCACTGCACAGTATAGACCCGCCCACCGGCTGCTGTGATTGGGTGCAGTGAGACACCTGTCACTCAGCGTGGGGGCGTGTCTCACTGCAACCAATCATAGGCGCCTGTGGGCGGGGAAAGCAGGGAATACGAGATTGTTTAATGAGCGGCCGGCTTTTTCAAAATAGTAAAAGCCGCCGCAGCAGTGTGAATGCCGTGCAGCGCCACGCTGGGGATCGGGGAATGGTGAGTATGAGAGAGGAGGGGTAAATGACCGACAGACTGTGAGAGAGGGACAGAGATAGTGACGGACCGACAGAGAGAGAATAGAGACCGAGAGGGAGAGACCGACTGACAGAGAATAGTGATTGACAAACATTGGGAGACATCGCTCGTTTCCAGTGTTTTAGGAAACATGCGAGAAATGTATTTAGAAAATCAGATGTCACTAGGATGGTGTGAGTGCCGTCCCGTGACATCCGATTTTTTACACGCTCCCATAGACTTGCATCGGAGAAACTCGCAGTAGAAACTCGCAAAAAAGCAGCATGCTGTGATTTTTTTTCTCAGTCCGATTCGGACTGAGAAAAAAATCGCAGATGAGAGCTGAATCATTCACTAACATGTGTCCGATTCCAATGCGAGATTTTCTCGCATTATTCTACTGCGAGAAACTCGCAAGTGAGAAGCAGCCCTTAATCACTGTATGCTGCATGAGAGTGCCTACTGCTATCCAGCTCTTCGCTGTGCTGTATACAGGCTGTGCTATATTATATAGCACAGCCTGTATATAGCACAGTGCAGAGCCAGATAGCAATAGGCAGCCTCATTTAGCATACAGCTTGTATATAGCCTATATACAAGCTGTATGCTACATGAGGGTGCCTATTGCTATCTGGCTCTGCACTGTGCTATATACAGGCTGTGCTATATACAAGCTGTATGCTACATGAGGGTGCCTATTGCTATCTGGCTCTTCACTGTGCTATATACAGGCTGTGCTATATACAAGCTGTATGTTACATGAGGGTGCCTCCTGCTATCTGGCTCTGCAGTGTGCTATATACAGGCTGTGCTATATACAAGCTGTATGCTACATGAGGGTGCCTACTGCTATCTGGCTCTGCAGTGTGCTATATATGTGGCGCCCCTGACCTGGTCAGGCACCACTGAGTACTGCACCCATGCTGGGGACAGTACAAACAGGTAATCCAGAAGGCTGACCGAGGTGTGACTACACAGGCGCATAGTGATCAGGTCTCACACATGTACCTTTGGGAGGACCCCTGGGGATCCCAGGAGGGGGCGAAGCCGGTGCAAAGCCTCCATCTCCACTCAAGGGGTGTGGTAGAGAGCCTGGTTGCTAGGTGGCGTAGGCAAGAACAGGAGAGGAGGAGTAGTGAGTCAGTTTAGTGTGCAGTCCAGGGAGAGCAGACGTCAGGAGCAGACCCTGGAGCTGTTGCAGTCTAACAGCGTCCGCGCAGTGACTACCGACGGGGGAGAACGGTCACCTGGTAGTGCTGCCCGAACCCCACACACAGCTAGAGAGAGCAGCGTAGTGGAAAGTACGGAGACTGTCAGGGAGTACCAGGCCCAAACGGGCGGCAGATCCCGGTGCGGGGATAGATCCACCTTTCCTTGCTAAACCTGCCGGTGTGGGGCCCTCAAAGCCCACGCCACAACACCCCAAAAGCCGCAGCCACGTAGCCACAGTTAGGGCCCATAGTTCACAGGAGGCAAGCAGCTGGAGTGATCTGGTCCAGGCGACAAGCAAACGGCAAACAAACGAGGGGAGCAGCTACTTCCCTGGGTGACCCCCATAGGGACTAAAAGTCGTGGTTACCACAAACCACAGAAGGGCTAAGGAAGGCGAGTCGGTAGCCACCCTCATCAGTCAGCCTGAAGGATACCTGGTTCCAGCCTGGTTCATCCCAGCTACGCCCGGGTTACTCACCCTGCCATCAACAGTGAGTAAAACCCCTGAAAGACATTCTGCTTGTGTTGAGTTATTCTGCGCCTTGTGGTTCTACACACCTACACAGGGTCCTGGGGCTTGCCTCACTCTCAGGAGGCTACTACAACTGACTGCACCCACCATCAGCCCCAGGCCTCCCTTAATCTGCAGTGGCGGTCTCCACTGACCGCAATTCTGAGAGTGGCGTCACGACAATCCTAAATAGAAGATCTCCTACCTGTGACAGGATCCAGCTGCGTGGAGTCCCTGAAGGTAATGCACCGACACAATACTTGCGGGGCTTCACATATACAGGCTGTGCTATATACAAGCTGTATGCTACATGAGGGTGTCTACTGCTATCTGACTCTGCAGTGTGCTATATACAGGCTGTGCTATATACAAGCTGTATGCTACATGAGGGTGCCTATTGTTATCTGGCTCTGCACTGTGCTATATACAGGCTGTGCTATATACAAGCTGTATACTACATGAGGGTGCCTAATGCTACTGGCGCTGCACTGTGCTATGTACAGGCTGTGCTATATACAAGCTGTATGCTACATGAGGGTGCCTATTGCTATCTGGTTCTGCAGTGTGCTATATACAGGCTGTGCTATATACAAGCTGTATGCTACATGAGGGTGCCTATTGCTATCTGGTTCTGCACTGTGCTATATACAGGCTGTGCTATATACAAGCTGTATACTACATGAGGATACCTAATGCTATTGGCTCTGCACAGTGCTATATACAGGCTGTGCTATATACAAACTGTATGCTACATGAGGGTGCCTATTGCTATCTGGCTCTGCACTGTGCTATATACAAGCTGTATACTACATGAGGATACCTAATGCTATTGGCTCTGCACAGTGCTATATAGGGGCTCTGCACTACATGAGGGTGCTTAATGCTATCTAGCTCTGCACTGCGGTATATAGGGGCTATATACTACATGAGGGTGCCTAATGCTATCTGGCTCTGCACTGTGGTAGATAGGGGCTGTATACTACATGAGGGTGCCTAATGCTATCTGGGTCTGTATTGTGCTATATGTGGGCTGTATACTACATGAAGGTGCCTAATGATATATGGGTCTGCATTGTGCTATATGGGGGCTGCTTAATGTTATATGGGGGCTGCGTAGTGCATATGGGGGCTACATAATACTATATGGAGGACAATGGGGGCTTCATAACACAATATGGGGGTTGCATACTACTATACCCCCAGAGCTGTATGTCCCCTCCACCCAGGTGCTGTTTACCCCCCAGAGCTGTATGTCCCCTCCACCCAGGTGCTGTTTACCCCCCAGAGCTGTATGTTCCCTCCACCCAGGTGCTGTATTCCCCCTTAGAGCTGTATGTCCCCCCCACCTCAGAGTCACTGCCCTCCTCTAGAGCTGTATGCCCCCCATTGCTGTATACTCCCTTCATCAGTAATATGTATGCCCCCAGTAATGTGTATGTCCCCAGCCTCTCTTGTGATGTATATACAGCAGTGTTAGTGTGCTCTATGTGCGGCCATGTCTGTTAGACAAGCCGGGAGGTGAATGAGGCTGTTGCCAGCTTCCCAATATTAGAAATATATATACAGGATAAATATATAAAAATAATATGTGTGTGTGTGTGTGTGTGTGTGTGTATGTGTGTGTGTGTGTGTGTGTGCATGTATGATGTGTATCTATGCATGTCAGTGTTAGTAGTTTTTCGTTTGTGAACCCTCCCCAACCACACCTATTGCCAATCCATATCATACGCATAAATAGCCTGGGTCTCAGCTTCCCATCTCAGCTTCCCATACACGGTAAGTTTTTTAACTGCATGAGAGGACACACACAAGCTAGGGACCCCAACGTAGAGAAATACTTTGGCGTAGTGTTGGGGCTCTATTGCATTGATCAATTCAGTAGCTAAATTTCTCTTGATTCATATGTTCATGGCAGTAATGCAGATTCCATTTTTCACATGTTCACTCTTACATATAGCTATTGGATTTTTCAAGTCAGTATTCACACAGCAGTTTCTGCTATTTCATGTATTCCCCTTACATAGTCACTGGTGTGCATACCTTATCTCCCCATAGTGATGTTTTTTTTAGGTTTTTGCACCCAGTTCAGACTTAGAATGGTGTTCCAAACGTTATTCCTTATTTGTTAGTAGTTTTTCGTTTGTGAACCCTCCCCAACCACACCTATTGCCAATCCATATCATACGCGTAAATAGCCTGGGTCTCAGCTTCCCATACACGGTAAGTTTTTTAACTGCATGAGAGGACACACACAAGCTAGGGACCCCAACGTAGAGAAATACTTTGGCGCAGTGTTGGGGCTCTATTGCATTGATCAATTCAGTAGCTAAATTTCTCTTGATTCATATGTTCATGGCAGTAATGCAGATTCTATTTTTCACATTTTCACTCTTACATATAGCTATTGGATTTTTCAAGTCAGTATTCACACAGCAGTTTCTGCTATTTCATGTATTCCCCTTACATAGTCACTGGTGTGCATACCTTATCTCCCCATTGTGTCTAGATTTATGTCTATTTATGTGTTTTTGTGAATTTCTCTTTAAATAAGTATGTGTACATATGCCTGTATGTGTATGTATCTGTGCATGTCTATGTGTGGATGGGGCCCACTGAGACTATTTTGCTCAGGGCCCACAAAAACCTGGAGCCGGCCCTGCCTGCACCGACCGCGCCGGTATTCAGATGTATGCGTGTCTTTCAGACGCGCATACATTTGTACAGTGCGGCCGGTGACAGGAGGCAGAGCAGCGCTGCTCAGCCCCACACCGCGAAGTACCGTCATCACCGGGGCTGCAGAGGAGCGCGCCTCAGTCCTGCACCAACTTCATCATCACCGGGCCGCAGCTGCAGGGATGAAGAGGAGGACGCGCAGGCAAAGGTAAGCGCTTCAGAGGAGCCGAAGATGTACTTTTATATGAGCGGCTGCAGGTTGGGGAGGAGCAGTGTTATTTTACAAGTGGCATTAAGACACGGTGGGGGACTTTATGTAGCATATTATGGGTCAGTGGGGGACATAATAGGGCAGTGGGGGACATTATAATGCAGTGGGGAACATAATAGGGCAGTGGGGAACATAATAGGGAGGTGGGGAACATAATAGGGCGGTGGGGGAACATAATAGGGCGGTGGGGAACATAATAGGGCGGTGGGGAACATAATAGGGCAGTGGGGAACATAATAGGGCAGTGGGGACACTATAGGGCAGTGGGGGACACTATAGGGCAGTGGGGGACACTATAGGGCAGTGGGGGATACTATAGGGCAGTGGGGGACATTATGAAGCAAATTGGGGCATTATAGGTCAGTGGGGGATGTTATGAAAGAAATTGGGACATTATAGGGCAATGGGGGACATTATGAGGCATCAAAGATTGTGGAAGGCAGCATAGTATAATGAGGAGGGGGGGAATTTATACAGGGAGGTAGTTGGGGGAGATATTATAAAATTTTTGGGGGACATTATGGAAAGGGGCACTTTGTGGGGCTATTTTGGAGAGGAGCAGTGTGGGGGGATATTTTGTGCATGAAGCAATTCCACTTGTTTCCCCAGACATTATTATATAAAAGGAGCCAGGATGAGGGACATAATTACTATATGGGGCCAGAATGAGGGACATACATTATTAGTTTATGGTGGCACTTGGGGCACAATTACTGTAGGGGTAAATTAGGGGACATTATTACTGATGAAATATAAGTTAATTTTGAGGATACTGACTCCAATGGGGGAACAAGAGTCTGACGTGGTGTAGAAATTGAGGAAATAGTGAGGAATGTGCTCTGGGAGTGATTGGCTATAGGTGACTGTTATTTTCTGCAGAGTCGCATCATGCAGGAAGAAGTGATGGCGGTCAGCACCGGATGAAGAGGAAAAGCGAAGATGAATAAAGTCAGCTAGAGACGTCACTGGTAAGTCAGTGTGTTACATGAACACACACACTATACTGTACACTGTATACAGAGCTCCTGTGTATAATGTCACTGGTGATCACTGTATTACCTATACACTATATACAGAGCTCTTGTGTATTATGGCACTGATGGCAATATTAGTGTTATTAGTGTTGTAGATTTTATTCATGATCATTATTATAGTATTATATGTCCTTGTGTGGTAGTAATATGTTGTCTGGTCATGTTGTACTGATATTTGTCTCGTGTGTGGTATTATTTGATCATTATGTGGTGTGGTAATAGTGCCACGGTATTTCTCCCTTGTATGTGGTTGTATTTGGTCACTATATGGTCTGATTATGGTGTGGCGGTATTACTTTCTTGTATGTAGTTATAGTCGGTCATTATGTGGTGTGGTTATAGTGTTGCGGTATTTCTCCCTTGTATGTGGTAATATTCGGCTACTGTGTGGTCTAATTATGATGTGGTGGTATTACTCTCTGGTATGTGGTTGCTTTTGATCACTATGTGTTGGTAGTATGTTATCTGGTCATAGTGTCGCGGTATTTCTCCCTTGTATGTGGCTGTATTTGGTCACTGGTGGTAATATGTGGTCTGGTCACAGTGTGGTGGTATTTCTCCCTTGTATGTGGCTGTATTTGGTCACTGGTGGTAATATGTTGTCTGATCACTGTGTGGCAGTATTTATCCCTTGTATGGGTTGCATTTGGTCACTATGTGGTGGTCATATGTTGTCTGGTCACGGTGTGGCAGTATTTCCCCCTTGTATATGGTATTATTGATTTTGGTATAGTGGATTGTGTTGTGTATGGAGATCACTTTTTCTCTCTATAAGGGGGAGATTATTTCCAGTAGAAATGAAATACTTAAACATTTAACCCCTCCCTGCCCTGTGACTATTACACTGCAGTAAATATGCACTTACAGAAAACAAGTAATCACCTTTACTAAGGCCACGTGCACACACTGAGTATTCAGTGCGTTTTTTACCTCAGTATTAGAAGCCTAAACCAGGAGCGGTAAAATCAGAGAAAAAGTGTAATAGAAACACGGGCACGACTTCTGTATTTATCACCCACTCCTGGATTTGGCTACAAATACTGATGTAAGACACTGACCAAATACTGAACGTGTGAACGTGGCCTAAGGATAAGTGATCATTTATTCATCAGTGGGGTCTGATTGCTGGGACCTGCACCGATCGTGCAACTTTTATCCCCCATTACACTGGAGCTCGTGTCCGACTCAACCCCTGATCCATTCATTCCCTCAGTGGCTGCGAGCGCTGCGCTTGTTAATATCTGGCAGCTCCACAGAGGATGAATGGAGCTGCGGTCACACATCCCACCCCACAGAGGATAAATGGAGCTGTGGTCACACATCCCACCCCACAGAGGATGAATGGAGCTGCAGTCACACATCCCACCCCACAGAGGATGAATGGAGCTGCGGTCACACATCCCATCTGCCGCTACAAAAAGTTCCCCAATCTTCCGATCGGTGCGGTTTCCACTGGTCTGGTTCACCGATCAATAAGTTATCACCAACCTAACCTGTGGATCGGTGATAACTTGTTTTCACCAAAGACCCCATTACTGCAAACTACTATTAATTGTACATCCGAGTTAAGGTGCACAATATAGATGTGCAGGAGCCGCCTGTGTATACAGTCAAAGCAGCACAATAATGGGGATAACACTAATGGGTGTTTATATTTATCTGTAGGGTGGGCCCCTGGAGTCAATTCCCCTGGTGGGCCCCAGACACCCCAGTCTGCCCCTGTCCGTGACGCCACCCACGGTTGTGGTGATATTGGTGACACCACCGCTGCTCTGGACGGGGGATCCCGGGAGCGATGACAGGGAGCAGCCTGGATGTTAGTTTTCCCCTCCGTGGGTAGGGGGTTGGTTGTCCCGGGGCCCGGTGATGGGGGTAGGGATGGATGGCAGGCGGGTTACGGGGCCTGGCAAGGTGCAGGGTCACGGGGGCAGCGCTGTGCCGCATGGCACGGTGGTACTCACTCAGCCAATGATGAGGACACAGTTCTCGGTAAAACACACGGCTGGATGGACGGGTCCCACAGACGGCTGCGGTGTTGTTTCTCCCGGCAGGTTGATGGTGACTGCCTTTCCCTGCACCTGTGTACTGTAAAAGGTTCCAATGGGTTCCAACCGGTAACCCGCTCCCCAGCTTGGATGGGTGCTGAAGGAGCCCCTTTTGCCCGCAGGCTCTGGCCCTGGGAACTTTAGCCTTGGCGGTGACTGTGTTTCCCTCTCTCGGTTGGACTGTTGCCTTCTGTCGGGACTTGGCTGCTGGGAAACCCAGGAGGTTCCCTTCGCTAACGAATTTGGCAAATTCACGGCGACTCCTAGCCTTGCCGAGGTCCGCAAGCCCCTGCCAGATGGTGCTGACTTCTCTTTGCGTACCGGTCCGGTACTGCCTGGCCACCGCCCGTCCACGGTCCTTACGGCAAGCTCCAATAGGCCACTCCTGCAGACAGTCACCACCGTCTGCCAACCTTGCTGATCCGTCCGGGCCACACACCCGGACCAACTTCAGTCTGCTTAACTGCCACTTTCCTACCTTCCACTTTCACTTCCCAAACTGATCTCTAAACTGTCTGCTTTTCCCGCCTCCAGGACTGTGTACTCCTCCGTGGGCGGGACCAACCGCCTGGCCCACCCCCTGGTGTGAACATCAGCCCCTGGAGGAAGGCAACAAGGGTTTTGTCTGACTTAGGTGTGCCTGACCGGGAGTGTGGGGTGTGT
Source organism: Anomaloglossus baeobatrachus (assembly GCF_048569485.1). NCBI lineage: Eukaryota > Metazoa > Chordata > Amphibia > Anura > Aromobatidae > Anomaloglossus > Anomaloglossus baeobatrachus. The sequence continues at coordinate 142,988,479 of NC_134357.1, read as the reverse complement.
TGGTGTTGTTCTCTGTGGCCCCTGGCTTGTCCAGGGCACCACATTCCCCCTTACTAAAATGCAGACCGTCAGCGGGCTGCCCGTCCATCACCGGTTTTATTTTCACAAACTGAAAAGATAAACGGTAAAACAGGTTACATTTATAATAACATCTTCCCACATCGGGAGGTACTCTTACTTAAAACGTTGCAAACGGTAACGGCTTCCGCTCTCTCCCACCCAAGTAACCTGGCCCTGATGCTGCCCCTAAGCAAAGAGGCAGCACCCCTTGACCCCAGTCCAGCACAAGTTACCCGAGCGGGTTCTGTTCTTTTCAGGGGACCCACGTCCATGGGGGACCCCTGAAACCCCCAGAGGTTCGCCACCGGTTCCGGTGGTGGCTGGACCCCAGCCTGCACCACTGCGGGCCATTCCTCCAATCTGCCTCTCCGGAGGCGGCAACGGTGAAAGCCACAAACATAATTATTTACAAGCCACAAGTTCGTGGTTGCCTTGCTAGTTCTCAGGCTTGTCCATAAGGAGTCCCTTATGCAAAACTTGAAAGCAGTCCCCATGGGGACAACGGTGCCGGCAACGACCGGTCTCAATCAGGCTGACAATCAGGTAAATCTTCGGTTAATCATTCACTTATCATTCTTTTAAACGGTACTTTTAACACACACAAACACAGTCCCCCCCCTCTAAAGAGAAGTTTCCCTGTACCTAAGTGGGGGTCTACCTAGGTTAGGACGAGTGGACCTCTGGGGTCCGGTGTCAGTGGTGACAGGCAGTGTGGCAGAGGGAACAATCAGTTCTTCTTCCCTGCTATCGTGTGGGGCAGGCGGAGGCATAGGGGAGCTGGGTGCAGGTTCATCCCTGGGCACTGGCTCATGGTTGACCACTTCCATCACTTCCTCATCCACGGGTTGTGGGAACAGTATCACTGGAAGAATCACCGCGCCGTTCTGTGTAGGCGAGTCTGCTGGAAAATCACCCATCATGGTGTGGATTACCTCTTTTGCCTTCTCCGCCGGTCTGGGAACCGGGGCTTCAGCCGTTACCCTCAATGCTGGTGGGCACTTCTTTAGATGGTCCCGGGAAACCGTGGCCAAAGTGCCCCCCTGGTCACGACTGATCTGGTAGGCCTTCCCATTTTCCCATCCTGTGGGTTGTATGACATATGGGGTTTACTCCCATTGATCATCCAGCTTGTGGGTCCTCCTTTTTCGCTTCAGCACTACATCTCCAGGCTGGAAAGGACCAGCAGACACCTTCTGGTTGAAGCGCTGCTCCTGTTGTTCCCGACTCCGACTCAAGTTCTTCTCAACATACTCCTGAATTTGTCGGTACTGCTCCCTCCGCCGAGTGTCCCAATCAGCTGTCGAAGGGAGTGCTTCTGGGGCTTCCAATCCCATGTCCAGATCCACCGGTAGCCGGCCGGGGCGAGCCCTCATCAGGTATTCTGGGGTGCATTTCGTCGAGCTGGAAGGGATATTGTTGTACATATCGACCAGGTCAGGTAGCTTCTCCGGCCACAGGTTCCCCTCTTCCAGCGGCAACGTCTTGAGGAGGCCCAGGACCAGGTGGTTCATCTTTTCACACATGCCGTTGGTTTGGGCATGGTAAGGCGTGGTCCGGATTTTCTTGCAGCCGTACAACTGACAAAATTCATGGAATACCTCCGCTTCAAAGGCCGGGCCTTGGTCAGTAAGCACCTTCTCAGGGTATCCATGTGGTCGGCAAAAATAAGCCTGGAACGCTCTAGCGGCGGTACGGCCAGTTAGGTCTTTGACTGGGACAACCACCATGAACCTTGAATAGTGGTCTACAATGGTTAGAGCGTAGGTGTGCCCACTTCGGCTGGGGGTGAGCTTTACATGGTCCAGGGCGACCAGCTCCAGCGGTTGATGTGTAACGATCGGGTGTAGGGGCGCCTTCTGGCTGGCCTCATCCTTCCTTCTCAGCGTGCAAGGGCCACATTCTCGGCACCAGGCCTCTACAGATTCCCGCATTCCACTCCAATAGAACCGCTCTCTCAACAGCATTTCTAGCTTCTTCCATCCGAAGTGTCCAGCACCATCATGGTATGCTTGCAGGACAGTGGGCACGTTAGCTTGGGGAATCACCAACTGGCGGATTTTCTCATGGGTCTTCGGGTTAATCAGCTCACGGTACAACTTCCCCTGGTGTAGATACAGCCGGGTCCGTTCTCGCCACAGGCGTTGGGCTTCAGCTGGGGCGGCAGGGTCTATTCCAGCAGCGCCTTGTTCCACCAAGATCTTGACTAAGCGAACAGCGGGTGCCTGGTCCTGAGCTTCTTGCCACTCGTGGCTGGGCAGCGGGTCCAGGTTTACCCGTTGTTGATGGACATGCACCTTCTCAGTGGGTGGCTGATGAAATGCGGGCAACTCAATCTCTTCGAGGTCGTCATCCTCGGGCCCTTCTTCCAACAGGTGGGGCATCCGAGAGAGTGCATCGGCATTAACGTTGGCACGGCCGGCCCTGTACTTGATGGTGAAATCGTAGTTGGCTAGCCTAGCCACCCACCGTTGTTCCAACGCGCCCAGCTTGGCTGTGTCCAGGTGGGTCAGCGGGTTATTATCCGTGAAAGCGGTGAACTTAGCCGCTGCCAGGTAATGGCGGAACCGCTCGGTGATAGCCCACACCAGTGCCAGGAGTTCAAGCTTGAAAGAGCTGTAGTTCTCGGGGTTCCTCTCAGTCGGTCGAAGCCTTCAGCTAGCATAAGCAATTACTTTTTCTTTTCCATCCTGGACCTGGGATAGGACTGCCCCCAAGCCTACATTACTGGCATCGGTGTAGAGGATGAAAGGGTGGTTGTAATCAGGGTATGCTAGGATTTCTTCTCCGGTCAGGGCCGCTCTCAGCTTACGGAAGGATTCCTCATGCCTTTCTTCCCACACCAATGGGGCTCCTAGGGGTCTACCACCTTTGGTCTGTCCCACGAGGAGGTCTTGCATGGGGGCAGACATCTTCGTGTACCCCTTGATGAAGCGATGGTAGTACCCCACTAGGCCTAGGAACTGCCTCACCTCTCTCACCGTGGTCGGCCTCGGCCAGTCCTGGATGGCGGAGATTTTCTCAGGGTCAGGGGCGACACCCTCTGCACTGACCACATGCCCTAGGTACTGCACTCTGGGTTTCAGCAGATGACACTTTTAGGGCTTCAACTTTATCCCATATTTGGCAAGGGACGCGAACACCTCGGCTAGGTGCTCCAGGTGGGCTTCATATGTCTGGGAGTACACAATCACATCATCCAGGTACAGAAGGACGGTCTCAAAATTTAGATGCCCCAGACAGCATTCCATCAGCCGTTGGAAGGTTCCAGGGGCATTGCACAGCCCAAACAGCATGCTATTAAATTCAGAGTCCCATAGGGGTGGCAAATGCAGTCTTCTCTCGGTCTTCTGGCGCCACAGCCACCTGCCAGTACCTGCTGGTGAGGTCAAGGGTGGAAAAATAGTTAGCGGTTCTCAGCGCAGCCAGAGATTCCTCAATGCGGGGCAGAGGGTAAGCATCCTTATGCGTTATCTGGTTAATTTTTCGGTAATCCACACACATCCGCATGGTGCCATCCTTCTTCTTAACCAGTACCAATGGGGCGGCCCAGGGACTACAGCTGTCCCTAATAACCCCTGCCTCCTTCATGTTCCTCAACATGTCCTTGGCACATTGGTAGTGTGCAGGGGGAATAGGCCTGTATCTCTCTTTGATAGGGGGTGTTCACCGGTGGGGTTATGGTGTTGGACCCCTTTAATCTGCCCAAAATCTAGGGGATGTTTGCTAAAAACTCGCTCATACTCCCGTACCACCTGGTATACCCCTTCTTTGTGATTGTAAAGAGGAACTCCAGCAGCAAAGTCCAATGGATGATAAAATCAAAATTCTTTATTGATTCATTTTAAAAAAAAACATAAAATATCCAGACAGGGTCCTGTACAAGAGAGGACGCGTTTCGAACCGGATGGTTCTTAGTCAGTCTCTAGGGAATGAATGAGACATGAGTTGATTCAAATAAGCTGAGAACCCAGTAAGGACAAGATGGGCGGAGAGAAAACACCAGGAGGAAAAGGAGGGGTAAGAGTAAAAAAGAGAGAAAGACACACCGGATTTCATACATATATGTTCAATAGATAAAATACAAATCACTCTTGCGATTCATACCTAATGGAAATCTGGTATTCATAGTAAAAATCCAAAAAGTCTCTCTATGTAACAATAGTTCTTTCAAATTGCCCCCTCTTTTAGGCAATCTGACTTTTTCTAGTGCAACAACCTGCAGTGTATCAGTATTACCAGCGTGTTTGGAGAAAAAATGATGTGATGCTCCAGATAAATTCCTAGTGGTTGTAGTATGACTGGAATCATACACATGTTCTGATATCCTCCGTCTTAGAGGCCGAGTCGTACTACCAATATATTGGAGACAACATTCACTGCAAGAGATACAGTAAATTACATGATCGGTGCCACAATTAATCATATTGTTGATTTTAAAAATCTTTCCATTTACAAAAGAAGAAAATTCTTGCGCACCGATCATGAATTTACAGAGACCGCAGGATCTGCTACCACATTTATATGAGCCACATGTAGGGAGCCAATTTGAACCTCCACTGAGAGTAATGTTTTTCCGAACTGAAATGGTATGATCGCTAGGGGACAATTGATTGCCTAAAGATGCATTTTTCTTTGGCACAAACTTTACACCCTGGTCAAGAATTTTATGCAATGTCTCGTCTGAAAAAAGGATAGGGAGAAATCTTTTGATCACACCTATAACTTGATGGTAATTCCTGCTGTATTTGGTAGAAAAAACCACTGCGGATTTTTTGTCAAAAGCCAGGGAATTTTTTCTCCCTTTTAGTTTCCTTGACATGTCCCTATACGGCAATTCCACCACGGGTATCATTGAGAGTAAATTATATCGCAAATCCTGTTCTGGAAACTCATTATTACATGCTAAAAGTTGTCATCCCAGGCATGTAATACGTAACATACCGTCGGGTGAATATGTCAGGACTATTAGATGCTGTAATACTGCTGTTGATTTGGCTAATGAATTCACCACTATTGATGAGAGATTCAGGGCAAGGGGTTATTCCCAAGCCCATTTAGATCAATCCAAGGATAGAGTTATTCTCAAAAATAGAGAACAATATCTTAAAATGCCACTAAAAGGGAGAAAAAATTCCCCGGCTTTTGACAAAAAATCCGCAGTGGTTTTTTCTACCAAATACAGCAGGAATTACCATCAAGTTATAGGTGTGATCAAAAGATTTCTCCCTATCCTTTTTTCAGACGAGACATTGCATAAAATTCTTGACCAGGGTGTAACGTTTGTGCCAAAGAAAAATGCATCTTTAGGCAATCAATTGTCCCCTAGCGATCATACCATTTCAGTTCGGAAAAACATTACTCTCAGTGGAGGTTCAAATTGGCTCCCTACATGTGGCTCATATAAATGTGGTAGCAGATCCTGCGGTCTCTGTAAATTCATGATCGGTGCGCAAGAATTTTCTTCTTTTGTAAATGGAAAGATTTTTAAAATCAACAATATGATTAATTGTGGCACCGATCATGTAATTTACTGTATCTCTTGCAGTGAATGTTGTTTCCAATATATTGGTAGTACGACTCGGCCTCTAAGACGGAGGATATCAGAACATGTGTATGATTCCAGTCATACTACAACCACTAGGAATTTATCTGGAGCATCACATCATTTTTTCTCCAAACACGCTGGTAATACTGATACACTGCAGGTTGTTGCACTAGAAAAAGTCAGATTGCCTAAAAGAGGGGGCAATTTGAAAGAACTATTGTTACATAGAGAGTCTTTTTGGATTTTTACTATGAATACCAGATTTCCATTAGGTATGAATCGCAAGAGTGATTTGTATTTTATCTATTGAACATATATGTATGAAATCCGGTGTGTCTTTCTCTCTTTTTTTCTCTTACCCCTCCTTTTCCTCCTGGTGTTTTCTCTCCGCCCATCTTGTCCTTACTGGGTTCTCAGCTTATTTGAATCAACTCATGTCTCATTCATTCCCTAGAGACTGACTAAGAACCATCCGGTTCGAAACGCGTCCTCTCTTGTACAGGACCCTGTCTGGATATTTTGGTTTTTTTTTAAAATGAATCAATAAAGAATTTTGATTTTATCATCCATTGGACTTTGCTGCTGGAGTTCCTCTTTACACTTACTTGGATTGCCGGTCTTCCCTTCCGTGCACAAGTCCTGGATGCGGTGGTTCCCCCTTCGGCTATAGGTGAGCGGACATCGTACTTTTTCCTTGTTTCTGTTTAATCCCTTCTTTGTGATGTGTAGGGGTATCATCAGTGCCTACATGTAGCTGTCGGAACCACTCGTCTAACTCCCCTGGGGAGGGATGAGTGCTGACAGTAGGTGGTGAGGTTGGGGGAACGGCCTCGCGGATGGTGTGGGGTTCCAGAGTGAACAACTTGGCAAGGGTAGCATACCGGGGAAGCCTGACTTCTTCCTCCCCGCAGTTCAGCACCCTTACGGGCACTCTCCCCTTCTTTACATCTACCACCCCTCAGGCGGCCATTACTGTGGGCCAGTGTTCAGAGGGCATGGGCTCTATCATGGCAGGGTAGTCACGCCCCTGGAGCCCTACCGCTGCCCTACACCAAATCATCATCTCGCTCCTGGGAGGCACAATCAAAGGGGCAACATCCATCACTCTCACCCCACCAATCTCTCCTGTCGAGTTCACATGTTGGCGGTACATCAGGGCTCGGATCTCACGCTGCACAGCTCTCTGTCGGCTCCCCGCCGCCGTAGCGGCCAGCTGCTGCAGTAGGGTCAGCACATCACTCATACAATGCTCCATCACGTTAGTCCCTAGCACTACCTTCGGGTTATGATCACTGGGTTCATTCATTATCACAATCATACCCTGGTGTTGCAGTTCAGCTCGTCCCACAGTCATGGCCACTTGCTTGTACCCCACTTGGGTCAATGGGAGCCCATCAGCAGCAATCAGTGTCATACTGGCATCTGGGGAAGCCAGTTCGTCTTTTCCCCAATACCGCTGATACAATGTGTATGGTATGGTGGTTACCTGTGATCCAGTGTCCAGGAGAGCCATCACCGGTATGCCGTCCACAGCCACGGGGATGATGGGCCGGGCCCCGATGTACCAGTCCCGCCAGTCTGGGGGACCATAGGGTTCTACTCCTGAGGATTGGCCCGTGGCCCAAGGGGTTGCTCTTTTAACGGACACCGTCTGGAGTAGTGGCCGGGTTTGCTGCACCTGTAACAGATTGGGGGTCCATACCGTGAGTCATTGGCCCTTCTCCGCTGCATCCAGGGGACATTCTCAGGGCTGTCAGCGAGCTGCATCTTCACCGGGGCCTGGGATCTGGTTGGAGGCTGGAGTGCGGCGAGGATCTTAGTGAGGTCCCCATCCATGCGGCGAACTTGAGCAGTGAGTTCTTCCATCGTTCCGCTTGGGGCTGCAGGCACTGGAGGTGCCGGTGGGGTAGGGGCCACCATGACGGGAGCAGTCTCAACCGGCCACGGGGCTGGCTCAGGGGCTTCAGATGCGGGGGGTTGCAGAGCTTTGATAGCCCGTTCCTTTAATACGGCAAAGTCCACATCAGGGTGTTCTAGGGCCCACAGCTGAAGTTGTTTGCGGTCCTCTGAGGACCTCATCCCCTGCACAAACTGCTCACTTAACATTTTGTTACTGTCCGCACTGTTGATGGTGTCCACCCGCTTCAGTGTGCGGAGTGCGGTTTGCAGGCGCAAGGCATAGTCCCGAATGCTATCTGCGGGCCGTTGCCGGCATTGATAGAACTGCATCCGCAACTCTGCCTCGGTACGGGTCTCAAAGGCAGTCTGCAGCTTTTCAAAGATGGTGGCTACAGAGGACCGGTCCCACTCGGCCCAGGTCTCTGCCTCTTGCTCAGCCGCGCCGCTTAGCTGACCCAGCACTAGCGCTGCACGTTGCTTATCAGTCAAGGGGTACAGTTCTAGTAGCGGACTACGTTTTTTCCGGAAAACCTGCAAGGCATCAGGTTTCCCATCATACTGCGGTAGCCAGGCAGCTCCGGGCACATAGGGCAAAGAGAACGGCATCACCTGAGCGAGAGCTGGGGCCGCGGCGCCCCCCGCCAGCGTGGCCGGGACCTGGGCAGGCCCATTCCCATCTGCGGGTGCTCCCACGACTGCGTCCGCCGCTCTTCCAGCGGCTCCGTCGGGCGCAGACATCTTGTTTCCGTCCCCCTTAGTCTCTTTCCGGCTCCTCCTCTACAGGGGCCTTCGCGCCTCCACTACTCGAGGAGATGCTCGAGCGGGAACTTTTCGCGCATAAGATGGCGGCTTCTCCAAATTTTCGGCTGGACACCTCCGGCGGTCACACAAGGCGCACTTCCACCAGTTGGTAGAACGGTAGGATCCTGTTCGTGACGCCAAGTTGTCGCGGGCAGAGGAGGGGACGCTGCGCTCTCCCACTGCTCGGGTCCGGCCGCTGCTGCTGCGGCTGCTGCTGCTTGGTGGTGGCTCGAGAGGTGGGCCGGATCCCGGGGACTCGAGCGGCGCTCCTCGCCCGTGAGTGAAAAGGGAGGGGATTATTGATTGTGGGGATTTGGTTATTGTCCGTGACGCCACCCACGGTTGTGGTGATATTGGTGACACCACCGCTGCTCTGGACGGGGGATCCCGGGAGCGATGACAGGGAGCAGCCTGGATGTTAGTTCTCCCCTCCGTGGGTAGGGGGTTGGTTGTCCCGGGGCCCGGTGATGGGGGTAGGGATGGATGGCAGGCGGGCTACGGGGCCTGGTGAGGTGCAGGGTCGCGGGGCAAGCGCTGTGCCGCACGCCACGGTGGTACTCACTCAGCCAATGATGAGGACACAGTTCTCGGTAAAACACACGGCTGGATGGACGGGTCCCAGAGACGGCTGCGGTGTTGTTTCTCCCGGCAGGTTGATGGTGACTGCCTTTCCCTGCACCTGTGTACTGTAAACGGTTCCAATGGGTTCCCACCGGTAACCCGCTCCCCAGCTTGGATGGGTGCTGAAGGAGCCCCTTTTGCCCGCAGGCTCTGGCCCTGGGAACTTTAGCCTTGGCGGTGACTGTGTTTCCCTCTCTCGGTTGGACTGTTGCCTTCTGTCGGGACTTGGCTGCTGGGAAACCAGGAGGTTCCCTTCGCTAACGAATTTGGCAAATTCACGGCGACTCCTAGCCTTGCCGAGGTCCGCAAGCCCCTGCCAGATGGTGCTGACTTCTCTTTGCATACCGGTCCGGTACCGCCGGGCCACCGCCCGTCCACGGTCCTTACGGCAAGCTCCAATAGGCCACTCCGCAGACGGTCACCACCGTCTGCCAACCTTGCTTATCCGTCTGGGCCACACACCCGGACAAACTTCAGTCTGCTTAACTGCCACTTTCCTACCTTCCACTTTCACTTCCCAAACTGATCTCTAAACTGTCTGCTTTTCCCGCCTCCAGGACTGTGTGCTCCTCCGTGGGTGGGACCAACCGCCTGGCCCACCCCCTGGTGTGAACATCAGCCCCTGGAGGAAGGCAACAAGGGTTTTGTCTGACTTAGGTGTGCCTGACCGGGAGTGTGGGGTGTGTTGGTGTTGTTCTCTGTGGCCCCTGGCTTGTCCAGGGTGCCACAATGACTTATTTTATCAGGCCTCTTGGGTGCTTCAGCTCTGTAGGTCAGTGATGCCCCCTAAAAAAAACCTTTAAAAAAAATCATCAGAAAATGAGGCAGAATGTATCTTTTACTGTTCCCAAACAACTAGCAAATATAAACATCGAGAGGTTTAAAAAAAAAGTTGTAAAACTTAAGTAAAAATATCTCTCACTGTTCAAAATGTTTTAGAGCTTTATGAATGAACTTGGGAACAGGATATATCACTGTAATAACCTGCAGGTAACGGGATACGCAAGGACTGCACGGAACCACGGGGGTTAATCAATGCAAATTTAATAACATATTGCACAACACAGGTGGAGGAATAGTGCGGGAACGGAGGGAGAGAAAAGCGGGAATGTGCACAGCAGTAGATATAATGTAATATACATACAATCACTTTGAATAGCTTGTCAAGGGTGGGAAGCCTCAGATTGTACTCCCAAAAGCAAAACACAAAAATCCTTATTAAACAAAAAAAAAACGCAGAGTCCTTGTTATCTTACTCGTATAACACAGTGCAGAGTCTTTTCCTATCTGTCCCTAACTAAAAGTAGTGTGCACACGTAACTGCAGGTTTCAGCGTGGGGTACCTCGTCACCGTTGGGGCCCGTATTCCGCCGCAGACACCTCTAAAGTTCAGTCTTTGTCCCGGATCTGTAATTTGCCTGTGCTGTCTGGCACCTCGCTCCACATCTAGCCTTTCTTGGATCTGTGTCTTGGGGAGATGTCACGCAACACTCAGGTACTTGGACCTTGATCAGCAGGGCAGAATGCAGCCTTGCCTTCTTCAGCACGTCCGAACACACACACCTCAGCATAAACAGCTACCAAAACAAAACTAGCTCCTCTTCACATCCTGTTCAGACTGTACCAAGTAAATCAAGCAGCAGGGGGTTTGTGCCCGCTGTTCTTTGTTTTGACAGCAGGTGGCAGCATAACAAGGAAAAGTCCACAGTCTTCTAACCTATATATGTAAATGTTAACAGGTCTTACATTTCCCCCCCTCTTTAACCTCGGCCGTCCCGGTCGATACTCTCCTGAGGCGCTCTGCACAGGGGCACACGGTGGCAACTCCTGCCCTGCTTCACAACCTGTTGCTTGGGAGCCAATGTCTTAAAACAGGATCCAGTGACAGAACACACAAATTCATCTGCCAAGTACCGATCAGGGGGAATACCAGCATTAGCCCGCTCAGTCCGGCGTGGTACTACGGCTAAGTCACCAGACATCGGCGCCGTATCAGGGAGTACAGTATTCTCGTCCCCAACTCTGGCGATTGGTGACTCCTGCTCTGCAGGGGTGGCACCTGTGTCTTGAATGGATGGGGGCGTGGATCTCTCCCAGTCTGCTGGGTTGGCCGGGGCCCGCCACCATTCTTCATCGTCAGAGCCCTCTTCGAGGGTAACAGGAACGGGCACGGGCACCATCTCTGAGGTACTTTGTCTGGTCCTGTCTTCTGAATAGCAGGGCCTCAGCATATTACGATGCAGGATGAGGGTGTCGCCTCTTCGCTCACCTCTCACTTCGTATACTGATCCGTGGGGCGAGATTCTTCTGATCACAATGTATGGCTCTGTTTTCCAGCGCTCGCTCAACTTGTTTCTCGGGTGCTTCTCTGCAACTAGTACTCGGTCCCCTGGCAAGAACGGGGTTTCACACACAGGTTTCCGCTGTGGATGTGTCTTTTCTTGCAGTCGCTTGGTGACAATTCGATGGATAGTCTCCAGCCGTCGACGGTGACAGTCAACCAAGGAACCCACACTCTGACCTTCACTGATCTCGGGGGGAGCCAGGTTGAGCTCTTCTATGCCTCTTCCGGCTCTTCCAAACAGTAGCACGTACGGGGTGTACCCAGTGGTGGAGTGGACACGATTATTGTACGCCCACACGAGTTCTGCGAGATAGCCGGGCCAGTGATTCTTACGATCATCCTCTAACGTGCGTAGCATTTGTAGGAGGGTCCGGTTAAATCTCTCGCAGGCTCCGTTGCCCTGTGGATGATAAGGCGTAGTCCTTGACTTCTGCATTCCGTAAATCCTTTGCAGCTCTCTCATGACACCGCCCTGAAAGCAAGCCCCTTGGTCGGAATGTATTCTTTTGGGGCAGCCGTACTGTAAAAAACATTGAAATTAATACATCAAGTTATCAAATATTTCATAGTAAGACATATACGTTCATAGTTCTGTTTATGTTGGAGGGCATAGGTTATTAATAAAGTTTATAAGGGATAAATATTAAAATGCCCATATTGAATATACTTGAGTGCTGAGCATGGAGGGATATATTTGAATCCTTCCCGAAGCTTCCCGAAGTTTCCAGAAGGTTACGTAATATGGAACTATATTTAACTGTGTTACACTAGAATGCCCTATATGGTCTGAACAGCTGGTATATAATGCACGATGGAGGGGGCTACTGCTCGCTCCCCACATTGCCTGCTGTGAGAAGACTCGAAGCTGCAAAGATGAAGACACGCTAAGAGATGACATCCCCTGCATTGCCGTTCAGGAACCAAAGAAAGATGGGTAAAGACTTCCCATTGATCATTATGGACTAAATGAACTCTTTGCGTAGGCTATCAAAGTATATTATTTTTCCTTTCTGTAACTGAACCCTGGCAACCATTTTTAAATAGATAAAATACATTTATTTTTACATTTTTGAGGTCTTTTCATTCATGCGCCTTTACGTATTTGAAGAAAAATATATTTAAGAGTATATTTTTTAACATTTGGCGAGTCAGCTATTCGTGATTTTTTTACATTTTTTTGTTGTTCCTTCACTTTGCATAAGGGGGGTCGAAGTTATCAAAGTCATAAGTATTTTAAGTATCTCCTGCAAAGGATCAGGAATCGACAATTTATAAAAATCACGCAGAACCTAGGAAATACGTATAAGTCAAGTAGCATGAATGTTTGTTTTTTTTTTTTTTGTTTAAATGAACTTTAAAGACTTTGTAAAGCCACAGAAGTTAACTTTTGACGTATTTTTGAGCAAGAAAGATAAAGTCAGTCCATAAGAAGTATTGGACGTGTTGAATAAGGTGAATCAAGTCTTAGAGGATCATCCATCAGTTCATCTGATTATTTCAGGTAAGAAAATGGATTTTATCTCTTCATATGTTAAGCAAAGTAAACTTCAGTTCACTTATTCAGATATTTCTAATGTAGAGGAGCTTTGGTTACGCTTTTATGAGGAGTGTGAACTTGAGAATTCACGTATAGAATGTGCAAGGTCTTTTAATAGAGAGAAACAGAAAATCAGAAATGTCTGTCATTTAGTCTATGATTTTCACAAGTTAATCGTAGAAAAGTGTAAAAATGGTGGAAATAGACAACCTGAATGGTCAGGAGAGTCAGTGACAGAGAAATCCAAAGACTGCTTAGAACCTGGAATGTCAGTCAGTGATATTGTGAATTCTGACTGTAATGTTGGCTGTAATTTTGCAAATCAGAATCTTGATAATGGCGGCAGACATGTACTACGTGATCAAGGTCATTTTCAGGACACTGGGAAAGAAGCAGGAAATGACGTAGAGAAGCCAGAAGGGGGAGGAGCCAGAGTGGGACACGTGCAGAAAGGACATGTGGAGAGAGAAAATGGCGACGATCAGTTTCTAAAAATAGAACAGGCTAAGTTAGGGATTACACTTAGAAAAAATTTATTGGACATATGCAAATTAATTCCCGCATATAATCCTAAAATACATGTTTGCAGAAATTCAGAGATATTTGAAAGTTCCATCAAGAAGTTAAATTTAACCAATAGTGAGACGAATCAGTTATTCCGTATGTGGTTACCTCAGCATTTCTTTAGACAATTGGCATTAAAAAAGTTTTCTGACAATGAGACATTTGATTGTTCAAATGATAACGATATCATAAGGCTGAAAAATCTCATCTTCTGTGCAAGGAATGAATCTGATCCAAATTATGAGATGTTGAAGGAATTGCAAATTGAACAGAATGAGAGTACGTTCTCATTTATGTCCGTTTTTGAACGTTTGTATAGGGCGGTTATTCCAAATGTCAGATTGGATGGAATGATACGTTTATTCATCAAGAAATTTAATTTCCTTGACAATGCCGCCTGTGCGGTGGCATTAAAGAAAAAGTCCCTTTTCGAATGTACGACATTTATCGATTTTGTTAGAAGTCGCCAAAGTCAATCAAAACAGAAATTAATTAATTCTGAAAAACCAACAGTGTCTCCCAGATCCAGATATTTCTGTGACAGGGTGTATGAGATTCGAAGGAAGATGCATACGTGTTACAAATCATACAATCCACCCCAATTTCTATCGTCTAAAAATCTTTTTTCACAGGAAAACCCCTTGTCTCCAGTGAAGGGATCGGTCACTGGGATTGAGGATCCCAGACAAATGATGAGTAATAGCTTTGAAAGACAGAAACAGGTGTCTTGTGGAGATCCTCTCCCTGGGTCAGGATTTGATAGACAGCGGCAGTTGGGTGGTCTTTCAGAGAGAGACATTCTCTCTCACTTAAGAGAAAACCTTGAATTACATAAGTTCAGAGATTCCTATAAGTCCAATGTGAATCTAATAAATCGAATCTTTGAAGAAAAAATTAGGTATGGTCTTCAGTTAAATAAAGTGGATTTCTGGGTAAATTAATTATTGTTTGATAAGTATGTTTATTCATATACAGTGAATCAATGTGTATATATATACATATATATATATATATATATATATATAAATATATATATATATAATATTAAAGGTAGTGATAGTAAATCAAGGTCATATTTTCATTTAGTAAAATGATAGTTAAATGTTATAAATTAATAATTTGATCTCTGTATATGAATAATAATATTTAAAATAAAATAATAAGAGAAAGTAACGGATTTTAAGTGTTTCATTTTTATCATAAATATGATAATAATTTTATTCTTTTATTTCCCTCAGAATTTATCAGTAAAACAGATTGATGAAGTATTAACTTTTTATTTTTACATATGTTCTTGTCCTTAATCAGGTAACATATATTTTCTTGTGTAAAGTTAATTCGCGAAAGCATGATTGATAATAATTATTATTTTCTCAGGTACCAATGGTCAGAGAAGTATACTTGAACGTTTTTTTTTATGAATATATATATATCTCCTTTAGAGTTATTAGAAATGTAATCTGAGCTTTGGAAGTGTAGTAAAACTGCTTGCTGTTTTGGAATGGTGTTCCTTGCACGTAACCAGAGCATGACTTGGTACTAAAGCTAAAAATAAATGTTTGTTCCATGGTCATATGTACAGTGTGTAATACATTGGAATTTGTTTTTTTCGAGAAGTACTTCAAATTAGTAACATAATTTTTGAAATGCGCATAGAATATTGAAAAAAAAAGGATATGTGTTTGTCAGTTTCTATGTAGAAGTGTATGTTGGAAAAAAACATGACAGTCTTGTGTGCATAGATGTGTCTTTGAATGATTGATTGTTGAGCAGCTGCTAAAGTCAGAGTACTTGGATCCAGAGTGAGAGGAAAAAAAAAAAAGGGGAATTTTTATTTTAACTTCGAGGTTATAATATGTATGTATAATATTAGATAATAAGTTATAGTACATAAGTATAAATGAAGGAATTTATACCGGATATATATATCTTATTCTTAGACATTTCTTTAGTATAGAGATATTAGGATTTTTTATTAAGGGTTTATTCTGAAGAGTTACATTCTAGAATAAGGTTATAACGTTTTGATTTTCTTATATCTTTTGTGTTAGTCACTTCTTTTATTGGTACATAGATTGAAAATCATTTTTCTTTTCAAATATGGAAGTGATATTTATAATATGGTCTTGAAGATATGCAACACAAATTTTAATTTAATTTAATCTAAACATATTAATTTTTATAATATCATATTTCATGATATTGAAAGGGGGAGGTTTGGTCTCAATCACACACATTTATATTTGATAAATATATGTGTTTACAGGATACTTTAATAATTAATATTTCAAGTACAAAGGAAGAATTGGGAATAAAAAATATATTTGAAGTATATCATAATGCATTTATATACTAAGAGAAGTGTATTATTTGCAAGGTTACATGACTTAATTATTTTTTTATAGGTTACTGATAGGTATGGTAATCCTATGTATTATTTTTTATTTCAATTTTTTATTTTTATTCCAATTTTCATTTTTTCTTTTATTCCTATTTTTTATATTAATTATTATTTAATATTCACATTTTTAATCAAAATCTTAAATTATACAATTTTTATTTTTTCTTCAGATTTTAAATATCTCAATTGAGAAGACACTTCAATATTTAGTTCAGTAATATCTAACATAAGAATATTACTTTATTAAATATGAATCATATTAAAAGGGAAAAGTTCCATTTTTTGGAAGAAAAGATACTTCCTTCATCAATATATATACAATTGTTTATTTCCTAGTAACACATTATTTTTATATTAGTATGTTAACACAATAAGGATGAAATATTACTTATAGTTACACATTTCCTTGTAGTAGGTTATTTAATAAATAATAGACAAATCAAATAAATTAAATTAGAGTAATAAAGATGGAAGATCAAGGTACATCTAGGTTTACCTTCCTATATTTACAAATAATATATATTATATTTTTAATCAATAATAATTTATAATGGGTATTATTGTGTTTTGATGGTATCATCCAGTCTTTTCTAAAAGGTTATTTGCTTTGATTTATAATTTACAAATGATCTAACTAAAAGCCACATTGTTGCCTTTCATATTTATAATATGATACATGTTATAGGTACACATTATATTATTTCATACTTTATATTATATTTTGGTTACATTCGGGCGGCACGGTGGCTCAGTGGTTAGCACTGCAGCCTTGCAGCGCTGGGGTCCTGGGTTCAAATCCCACCAAGGACACCATCTGCAAGGAGTTTGTATGTTCTCCCCGTGTTTGCGTGGGTTTCCTCCGGGTACTCCGGTTTCCTCCCACACTCCAAAGACATACAGATAGGGACTCTAGATTGTGAGCCCCAATGGGGACAGTGTTGCAAATGTATGTAAAGCGCTGTGGAACTAATAGCGCTATATAAATGAATAAAAAATTATAAATTATAATTATTCAACACATTGCCACCTATGGGTTTGGAAGGGTAATGCACCAACGACAAAAAGGTCATTACAAGAAAATACTATCGTCTATACCATTATACAGTATTTTATCATTCTGAGTATCAATTATATTAATACTTTTACGATAATAATAATGACATGGTATTATAGTATTAGAGTTATGATACGCTGTGACATTTATTAGTGATAGTTATTGCCATATTTGGTATTTAGATTAGGGAGTGAAATCTTCAACCAAGATTACAAAAGATAAAACGACTTTATATTTTTCCTAAAGTTAAAAGGGATTCTGCAAAAAGGTCCAAAAGGTAACGTCTCAAATAAGACTGTGTAACATACAAATACACTTACCGTGCTTGCATCTCAGAAATATAGTGCTCTTTTGGTTCAAGGATGGACAATGACACATGGTCTGTGCATTAAGACCTCCCTAAAGTTACTAAGAAGAGCAATGACGTGTTAAAGTTAACCCCTGTCGTGCTGACCAAGAACGTCTTAACATCTGTCCAAAAGGATTTGACAACCGGCAGCATGGAGGATAAAAGGTGACTAATGTAAATTGCACTGCACAGACATCAAAGACTTTTGCTATTCTTCTACATTCATGAACTGTGGTTTATCAACATTGGCTATGGGCTTTGTAATAAAGAATAAAGTTTATGGACTTTGATCTAACGATGATAAACGCAATACGGGACTGTATTAAATTGGTAACCATTCATTTTTATCAAAGGATTTATTTCTAAGAGACTGTGTTTATGCCGGATTACATCGGAGATAAGAAGACATCAACTCAGAGGACATCATATGGTGACCGGATTTGGTTTTTGCATTTCTTTTTAGGTCTAGCGAAGTATAGTTTTATACATTTTTATATGATTGATCAGTCACAGCCTGTCATAACAGGAATCAACATTATTATATTATTGAACTTACGACATGAATAATGCAAATTAATTATTATTCATCATTATTATTGATATTAATCCGTTATTGCCAAATAAGGAAAGAAGATTTGTTATTTTATTGATGTATTAATTAATTTTCGGGGTTATTTCACCCGCTTCAAGGGGGAATTGTAAAAAACATTGAAATTAATACATCAAGTTATCAAATATTTCATAGTAAGACATATACGTTCATAGTTCTGTTTATGTTGGAGGGCATAGGTTATTAATAAAGTTTATAAGGGATAAATATTAAAATGCCCATATTGAATATACTTGAGTGCTGAGCATGGAGGGATATATTTGAATCCTTCCCGAAGCTTCCCGAAGTTTCCAGAAGGTTACGTAATATGGAACTATATTCAACTGTGTTACACTAGAATGCCCTATATGGTCTGAACAGCTGGTATATAATGCACGATGGAGGGGGCTACTGCTCGCTCCCCACATTGCCTGCTGTGAGAAGACTCGAAGCTGCAAAGATGAAGACACGCTAAGAGATGACATCCCCTGCATTGCCATTCAGGAACCAAAGAAAGATGGGTAAAGACTTCCCATTGATCATTATGGACTAAATGAACTCTTTGCGTAGGCTATCAAAGTATATTATTTTTCCTTTCTGTAACTGAACCCTGGCAACCATTTTTAAATAGATAAAATACATTTATTTTTACATTTTTGAGGTCTTTTCATTCATGCGCCTTTACGTATTTGAAGAAAAATATATTTAAGAGTATATTTTTTAACACGTACACCCGGATGAAGTCATCACTGATGGCTCGAGCAGCTGATTCAGCCGTCTGATCTCTGGTGGGCGTCACCACCGCAAATTTGGAGAAGTGATCTGTCATCACAAGGCAGAACTGATAGCCCCGGTGGGAGTGACCAATCTTCAGATAATCGATCATGAGTACTTCCAATGGCTCTTTGGTTGCAATAGTATGTACTGGTGCTCGCTGTGGGGGAGCTTTACTTAACTCACAGGAACGGCACAGTTTACAGGCCTTCTCTACTGCCCGAAGCATCTGAGGACAGTATACTATTATTTGCAACCACTAGTAAGTCTTGTCCGGTCCAAAATGGGCTCCCTTCTCATGCGCCTCTCGGGCCAATGGTACTGCCATTTTCTGGGGTATCACTACTTGCCACCGCACTTCCAACTCTGTCGCTAGGTGCACCTTCCGATACAGCATCCCTTCTTGCACCGACAGCTTATCCCACTGGCTGAGAATCTGGAGGGCCACGTGCGACAGCGTGGCCCGTATTTCCTTTCTAGGCTTGCGCTGCTGGATCACCCACTCTTTCACTTGAAGCAGTTCTGGGTCAGATGACTGGATTTTCACCCATTCCTCTCTGGTTTGGCCAAGCAGGCATGATGTCGTGCCCGACGTAATTTCCAGCATACGAGCCTCTACCAATTGAGCGGTGAATTTACTGAAGTCCGGAATTTCGTCTTCCTCCAACTGTTCATCTCTCTCCCCCACTGGGGCTTCGGTGGTAACATGAGAAAGGGCATCCGCATTCTGATTTTCATGCTTGGAGCAGTACTGCACATGATAATTGTATCTGGAGAGTCGTGCCAGCCACCTCTGTTCCATTGCTCCCAGTTTGGCGGTGGAGATGTGAGCCAGGGGATTATTATCCGTATAGACTTCAATTTGGGCTCCCGTGAGATATTCCGAGAACCTTTCGGTTATTGCCCATACTAGTGCCAGTAACTCCAACCGAAAGGAACTGTAATTCTCGGGGTTGCGCTCGGCTTCCCGTAACGTCCGACTTCCATATGCAATCACCCGTTCAGTACCATTCTGTACCTGGGCCAGTACTGCACCCAGGCCGTAGAGGCTTGCGTCTGTATACAACCGAAAAGGGAGGTTATAGTCTGCATAGGTAAGCACAGGGGCGCTAACCAAGGCCTCTTTCAATCGGTGTAAGGCTTCTGCTTGTCTTGGTCCCCAGCAAATTTTCTGTGCTTTTGGTCCTTTCGCAGTCCCTCGGAGCAATTCGTGCAAAGGTTCTGCCTCCTTCGCGAAATCTTTGATAAAGCGACGGTAATATCCGGCTAGCCCCAGGAAAGCTCGAACCTCCCGCACTGTGCTGGGTGTGGGCCATTGTAGCACTGCTCTCACTTTCCCATCGGAGGGCTGTACGCCGGCTTCCGACACCTTGTGTCTGAGATATTCAATCTCTTCCTGAAAGATCCGGCATTTTTTTGGTTTCAGTTTAAGCCCATGGGCCCGTAACCGCTGAAACACTTGACCCAGGTTTTCTAGATGTTTTTCGAAGGTTGCAGAATACACTACTATGTCATCCAGGTAAATCAACAAGGCCTCGAAGTTCATGTCTCCAAGGCAACTTTCCATGAGGCGCTGAAAAGTTCCTGGGGCATTATTTAGTCCAAACGGCATGCGATTGAACTCGAAGAGTCCCATGGGTACAATAAATGCGGTCTTGGCCTTGTCTTTCTCTGCCACAGGGACCTGCCAATATCTGCTGGCCAGATCAAGGGAGGAGAAGTAACGTGCCTTTCCCAGCGCCGACAGGGACTCCTCTATCCGGGGCAGAGGGTAGGAATCACGAACGCATCCATTAAGCTTGCGGTAGTCAACACAGAAGCGGGTAGACCCATCCTTTTTCTTGACCAGCACGATTTGGGCAGCCCATGGACTCTGACTTTCTCTTACCACCCCGCTCTTCAGCATCTGCGCCAAGAGCTCTTTCACCTCTTGGTAGTACTTTGGGGGTATTTGTCTGTACCTTTCCCTGATCGGTGGGGCATCTCCCGTGGATATTTCATGCTGAATCTTGTCAGCACAGCCAAAATCTTCTGCGTGACGGGAGAACGTGGCTTGATTCTCCCAAATAAAGTCTTCTATGGCTTGGGCTTGCTCCGAAGCGTAGGGGCTCAGGTCCACTCCCATCTGCCCTAAGATGATGCGACTGTTCCACTGATCAGTGGGTTTCTCTTTTCTTTCCATAGAAACAGCCCAAGTCCAGGCTTCCCCTGCCATGGGCTGCAATTCAATCGATTCTGCGGTCGCCACCTCTTCAGGCGCCAGGTAGACATGGGCCAGAACAACTCCCGAGGTCAAGGTGTAGGCCTGTTCACTGGTGTTCTCGCAACGGAAAGGGACTCTTCCATGTCTTACTGTTGCTAAAGTGCGAGCCACCAACGGTTCATCTCCGTTCTCTTCACCACGGTAAGGCTCCACCAACACCTCAATCCCCTCGAGTGTACGGTGGGCTCTGACTGGCAAGGTGAGGACTGTCTCACGATTTGGAGGTAGAGTAATTGTTGTCTGTCTTGGGACTCGAACCCTCCCCACCGGGTAGCGGCTCCCACCATTCCTCCACAGTCCTCGGGCACGGATAAGGTGTTGGAAGACCTTTTGGGCGGGCCTGTTAGCAACTGTCGTTTTCCAGTAATCACAGCCCCCCTTGTTGAAGAGCAACTGGTCTAATTCTTTCAGGACGTTCATACCCACGATAGCCGGCACCTCTCTGTCGTACCGGCCCTCCGTTAACACAATCCCTTTTTTGCCTAAGTTCTGGCCACATGCACGTATGTTCATCCACACAACTCCTACAACCGGAATGGGAAGATTGTTTGCAGCCCTCAGTTTGATATGTGCCCCTTTGTCAATGGATACAGTTTGTCCAAAATGTTGGTAGAAGAACTGTTCTGGCATGGTGGTCACTTGGGACCCAGTATCCATCAAGCATCTTACTTCTTTCCCTTCAAATTCGACAATGATCGTCGGCGTGCTGGCTGCTATATCTTCAGGGCGTTGGTTTTCTCTAAGCTCAGTTGGTCTCCCCGCCATGTGCCCATCCATGGAGGGAGGCACTAGTTTAACGGCGGTCTTTCTTGAGACGTCTTCCTCTCCGGACAGTGTCGGAATAAATGGTTCTGATTTCCACAGTTCCAACACTGGTACTCTCCAGCGGGTCTCGATCGTCTCTGCTCGATCTGTCCCCCCTCTTCTTGATAGGTATGCATGCGGGTATTTGGCCGCGGTGCTGTCGTTCTTACTTCTGACGCTGGGGCTTGCATATTCTTCAGCAACTCTTGTAGAGCAGTAACCGTCTCTTGTAACTGATCCACTTTAGCCTCAAGCTTACTCGGTTCTCGGTTTTTCTCACCCGGGACTATCTTATGCATACAAACTTCTCCCCAGGCGTTCTGCGGGTCGCAATTTTCAGTTTGTGCGCGGGAGACTGCTTCTTCCAATATCTCCTGGAAAGTTAGTTTTTTTTCTACCCTGAGCTGTTCACGGAGGGCACCTTTGATCTTGGGGTTATGTAACCCACGGAGGAATTGATCTCGTAGGGTACGGTCAGCATAACCGGGGGTTTGTGCTAGCTCTGCCTCTGCTGTAAGCATTTGTCTCATTATTCTCTGGAGTGCATTTGCATACTGTGGCAGACCTTCTTCTTCACCCTGCAGCCTGTAGAACAGTTGCACCTGTAAATCTCCTGCTTCTGGTTTCCCGCCATACACTCTCTCAAGAATCTTCACCACCTGCTCTAACGTCTTTCGTTCACTCTCAGGGCGCAATAAAATAGTCTCTTGAGCATGGCCTTCAAGGGCAATCAACAGTATCTCCCCTTGATTTTCTGCAGTCACTCCTGCTACTCTCAACATGCCCCTCACTCTCTGCGCCCAGTCATGGAGAGGTACATTGTTGCCAGTAAATTTTGGTATATGGGTCAGCATAGCCCCCAGGGACAGCTACCTTGCTGGTATTCCCCCATCAGGTTGTATTAAAACACCTCTATCAGCGACACCCCCCCTGTCCGTCCATGGTTCTGTACCAGCCTGCGTATCCTGCCGACTACGCCAAATGTAATAACCTGCAGGTAACGGGATACGCAAGGACTGCACGGAACCACGGGGGTTAATCAATGCAAATTTAATAACATATTGCACAACACAGGTGGAGGAATAGTGCGGGAACGGAGGGAGAGAAAAGCGGGAATGTGCACAGCAGTAGATATAATGTAATATACATACAATCACTTTGAATAGCTTGTCAAGGGTGGGAAGCCTCAGATTGTACTCCCAAAAGCAAAACACAAAAATCCTTATTAAACAAAAAAAACCGCAGAGTCCTTGTTATCTTACTCGTATAACACAGTGCAGAGTCTTTTCCTATCTGTCCCTAACTAAAAGTAGTGTGCACACGTAGCTGCAGGTTTCAGCGTGGGGTACCTCGTCACCGTTGGGGCCCGTATTCCGCCGCAGACACCTCTAAAGTTCAGTCTTTGTCCCGGATCTGTAATTTGCCCGTGCTGTCTGGCACCTCGCTCCACATCCAGCCTTTCTTGGATCTGTGTCTTGGGGAGATGTCACACAACACTCAGGTACTTGGACCTTGTTCAGCAGGGCAGAATGCAGCCTTGCCTTCTTCAGCACGTCCGAACACACACACCTCAGCATAAACAGCTACCAAAACAAAACTAGCTCCTCTTCACATCCTGTTCAGACTGTACCAAGTAAATCAAGCAGCAGGGGGTTTGTGCCCGCTGTTCTTTGTTTTGACAGCAGGTGGCAGCATAACAAGGAAAAGTCCACAGTCTTCTAACCTATATATGTAAATGTTAACAGGTCTTACATCACAATGTACAAACACTGAAGTGGTTTATGAACATTAAGCAATAAAGTCAATAGATGAGCTGCTAATTTACACAATAAAGGCACACATAAGGAAATGTTTTATACACACTGCTATGAGAAAACTGTTAAAAGAGCTCTGCATGATGCTATTCCTTTCACTTTATTCATCTAAAAGTCTTTAAAATGGTGTCCTTTTCCCTGCCCCTTCTGCAGTAGTACAGTAGTTATTCATTTTCCCCTCCTAAGTAGCCACAATCCCCTTTACTTTACCAGTAATCCAATCTTTACATTACCAATAGTTACAGAGATATAGGCATTTTCTCAAGAGTAAGGCCCAGTGCCCACGCTGTGTAGTTTTGACGCGTATTTTCAGAAATCTGCAGCAAAATCTGCATGTTTATTGTGAAGCCAGCAAAGTCTATGAGAATTCAGAAGTGCTGTGACCACATTGCTTATTTTTCCCTTGCAGATTTGGTGCAGAAAAAAAAAAGAAATCTGCACCAAATACGCAACAGAAAAATACTCAACGTGGGCACAGCACTTCTGAATTCTCTTAGACTTTGCTGGCTTCACAATGGACATCCAGATTTTGCTGCAGATTTCTGAAAATCTGCATCAAAATCCACGTCAAAATATGCAGCGTGGGCACAGGGCCTTAGGCTATGTTCACATTTCTTTTGGGATCAGTTACAATCCGCCGCTCTGATAAACAGTGCAATCCGTTTGGCGGATTCCGTTGTTTCCCATAGACTTGAATGAGTGGCGGATTGTGACTGATGCCCTTGCGTTGCATCCGCCGCGCAAGTGATCAGTCATGGAACGACTGACCGTCGGGCGTCAGGAACAAACCATGTAACGTTTTTGAGCAGCGGAATCCTTTTAATTGATTTCACTGCGCATGCTCAGCTCTTGTGTTTTAATTATTCAAATCAATGTCTCTCTCTCAGCGGCCGAACGATCAGCTGATCACCCGGCAGCCGGCTTCTGTGAGCGATCAGCTGATCACCCGACAGTGGCCTTCTTTGAGCGATCAGCTGATCGGCCGGCTACTGTAAGTGATCAGCTGATCACCCGGCGGCCGAGCGATCAGCTGATCATTCGTAATAGCTGGCCGCTGGTTAAACAGTAAAAAAAAAAAAAAAAAGAAAACAAAAAATCAATGGATTATTGTTTTGCAGCATCAGCCACATCAGTTGTGCCGCTATCTGCAACGCATCCGTTGCATCAGTCACACGACTGATTGTGTCGGATGCAAAACAACGGAAGTGTGAACATAACCTTAGTTTTTTTTCTCCCTTGTAGAACTCCAGGGGCATTACCTTGCATACAGTGGTGTAACTAGAGTCTGATGGACCTCAGTGCAAAATATGGACCTGCGTCTTATCTTCCCTCCCCAGAATGTTGGTCAGATAGATAGGCCCTTGTGGCGTTCTAAATTTTATGAAGAAATACACCCACCATAATGTAGTAATGTCCCCATCCTTGCCCCTTACATTAATATATGTCCCCCTTCCTGGGTACCTACCAGTAATAATGTCCTCCAATCTGGTATAATGTTCCCCTTCCTGGGTCCCTTCCAAGTATATCCCACATCCTAGGCCCCTTCTTGGAAGATTTTCTCTCATCCTTGGCCCATTCTTTGCATATTGTTCCCCATCCTGGGCTTCTTCCTGAAAAAATGTTCCCCATCCTAGGCCCCTTCCAGTAATATTGGCCCCCATACTGGTATAATGTCCCCATCCTGGCTTCATGCACTCATATATGTCCCCCATCCTGGGCCTCTTTTGGGTTTAAAGTTTCACAATCTGGGTCTCTTCCAGGAATAATGTCCCTCATTCTGGTATAATGTCCCCCATCTTGGGCCCCTTCCAGGCATGCCACACATGCTGGGCCCCTTCTTGGAATAATTTCTCCCATCCTTGGACCCTTCCTGGTATACCGTCCCCATTCAGAACCCCTACCAGTAATATTGTCACCCATCTTGATATAATGTCTACTATCTAGTTCCCATCCAGTAATAATGTTCTTCATCCTGGGTCCTTTCCTGGTACATGTCCCCCTCCGGGGCCCATCCTGTAATAAAGTTCTGCATTCTGCTGATGTTGTCCAACACATAAAAAAACATTCTTCTCACCTTCCCCCATTCCCACAACACAGTCCTCTTCTGTATCCAGCACAGTGGCTGGAAACTTGATTTCTGCAGACCTGCTATGAGCAACGCATGACATCACTGCTACAGCCTAGGCCATCTTATGTGTGAACTATAGCAAACATTTAACACAGCTGCTCATTATTCACATCAGTGACCTTGTAACACGAATGAGTTTCATGACACCGGGGAGATAAAATAGCTAATTGGGCAAAATGTGGCTATATTCACTAAGGGGTGCACTCACTTTTTTGCCAGCGGTGTAGAAATTAATAGCTGTGTGAAGGGTGTGCTCACTTTTTACATACTTTGTGTCACCTCTGACTGGCACATCGACGTCAGTTTCTGGCCTCTGAATATATTGCGATGCAGGGACCCGGCGAGCCCTCTTCCCATACGGCCCGTTCATGGTCGCACCCTCTGTGACCAGAAATGTTATGCCTCTGCCTGCATACAATAAGGATGATGATTATACATTAGATTGCATTACATTATCATATACTATCATTCATTGTCAGTTAATAATTATGAGCTTGCACACATGTGAACTTACATAGTCAAATAAGATAATTACTTCATCCAAACATTAGCTTTATTAGGCAGCAAGTGACGTAATGTATTCGAAAACTAGGTCAGAGCTTCATCAAAACAACAGGTCTTCTGGGGTTCTTGCTGTGACGTGTTTAGTATCTACTAAAAGTAGGACACGTTTTAAAATCAGTCACAAGGTCATAGGAACCCAAAGCTCAGGAGTTTGCTGCATACTGTGTTATTAGGAGTCCAGTATACAACAGTGTGTATTTAGTTCTAAATCTCCGCCCTATAGTGGCTGCAGGTAGCCAACATGTTATTTAAAAAAAAAAAAATACTATATATATATATATATATATATATATATATTATATATATATATATATATATTATTGTGATAAAAAGTGGAAATGTGCTTTAGGGTTCCAATCAAGTCTAAGGGGTACTTTGCACACTACGACATCGCAGCTGCGATGTCGGTGGGGTCAAATTAAAAGTGACGCACTTCCGGCATCGCATGCGACATCGTAGTGTGTAAAGGCTCGATGATACGATTAACGAGCGCAAAAGCGTCGTAATCGTATCATCGCTGCAGCGTCGGCGTAATCCATAATTACGCTGACGCGACAGTCCGATGTTGTTCCTCGCTCCTGCGGCAGCACACATCGCTGTGTGTGAAGTCGCAGGAGCGAGGAACATCTCCTACCGGCGTCACTGCGGCTTCCGTAGAATATGCGGAAGGAAGGAGATGGGCGGGATGTTTACATTCCACTCATCTCCGCCCCTCCGCTCCGATTGGCCGCCTGGCGTGTGACGTCGCTATGACGCTGCACGACCCGCCCCCTTAACAAGGAGGCGGGTCGCCGGCCAGAGCGACGGTCGCAGGACAGGTGAGTCCATGTGAAGCTGGCGTAGCGATAATGTTCGCTACGGCAGCTATCACAAGGATATCACTGCTGTGACGGGGGCGGGTACTATCGCGCTCGGCATCGCAGCATCGGCCTGCGATGTCGCAGCGTGCAAAGTACCCCTAAGATGCTGAATCATCAAGATCGGCATGTTTAAGCCAGTCTTGATAAGGTGGGTTGAGTCAGAGGTGTAGGATTCATTAAAAGGCGCATGGCTCCTAATGAGTTAGGCATGTCCTAAAAGTGTGCACCTCTGGGACTGGAGTAAGGTTAGTGGTATAAGGCACACCACAGCTCATCATGAATCAGATGAGCTGACGTTGTCACTTCCTATTCTGCTCCTGTCGTACTCTAGCTCTGCACATGTTGACAAAGCTGGCCAAAATTGGATTGAAAATACCAAAAGTGTTGAGGAACCTTGCATTCCGCAAACATTTTGCAAGTTTTCAAAGTGTTTTAAGCCAGATTTTTAATTTGATCACTTTGATGTATAGATGGGCAGTGAGCCCCATAGGGGCGAATAGGCCCCATGACGATCGGGAGGGTAGGGTAGGAAAGGGTTAAGTGCTAGTTCAGAGGTGTACATGGGGGCTACCTGATTGGTGGGGGAGTCGGGAAAAGGGATTGGGTGAGGGATATGTTATGTGAGGGGTGTTGTGCTGGGTATAAAGGGGTCAGTGCAGAGGTCATTGCCCCTTTTGTCCTTCATACAGTGTGTCCTCCTGTTCTGCTGCATCCCTCACCTGGCATGGCTGAATTAGCGGCACTGATGGAGCTCGTGCGTGGGGCCTCTGAGGCCATAGGAGTGGACGCGCTGCGGGAGCAGCTGGAGGCAGTCTGTGGGGCTGGAGCGGTTATGGCTCCTGCTTCTACGCTCGGACCTACAACGCACGCTCGGCGGGCGTGACCACCGGAGCGCTACTCCCCCGGCGTGGGGAGAACAAGATCTAGGAGCCCCCCTCGGGGACCCTCCGGGGCATCGGAGCCCTCCTCACTCACTTGCTGGAGAGTTACTGGCCGCCAGGAGGAATCCTCGCCGGAGATCCCGTGGGCCGGAAGTGGGCGGAGCATCGGCGAGGCCTACTTCCGGTTTGCGGCCTGCACAGCCCCGGACAGGAGCGGCGGCAGCCCCCAGTGAAGTGCCGGCTGGGGGTGGTGCCCAGCATCATAGACCGGAGGTGGAGACTCCCTGAAGGCAGCAGGGGAGAGGGAGCGAACGGAGCGGCGGCGCAGAGCGGGACAGCAGCAGGAGGGGACCGGAGGCAGGGTCCGGCAGTCCGCAGGGCCCTGTGCTACGGTCGGTGATTACGGTCCCCCCCAGCGAGGAGCGGGCTGGGGGGAGTTCCCTGCATGCGGCGAGAGCGGCACGGCCTTCCTGCACTCGGCAGGGAGGGTTAATCGCAGGAGCAGCAAGCGAGACTGGGTCAGCGCAGCAGGCAGGCAGGAGACCGGCCAGGAAGGATGGCGGCAGGACGCCGTGTCGCACCAAGAGGAGTAGGCCCAGCAGGAGACGCCCGGAGGCGCAGGGTGCGGTGACCATGGGGGTTGACGGCCGCCAGGTGCAGTCTGTCCCCTCGCTGGTCCCCCCTGAGGACCTCAGCAGCATTTCGGACTCAAGAGAGGAAGAAGGACCGGAGGAGGCGGCAGGACGGATGGATCGGCTGAGGGACGTGTGCGGTACGACTGCTCCGGCTTCGGTTCAGAGGCACCTCGGTGAGAGGACGACTGATAGTTTTAATGTTGCGGGTAGTGGGGGCGGGGGTGGGAGTTCCTCTGCGGGGGGCAGTAGGTTGGGCGTGAGTGCGGTTGGGCAGTTGGGGTTACCCGAATCGGAATTTTGGGGTCAATTGTTAGGGGTGTTGCAGGGGTTGTCGGCTGAGAGGGTAGGTCGGAGCGGGTCTGGGTCTCCGGCCGGGGCTTGGATGGGCCCCCTGGTTGGTGTTCCGCCGGTGGTGCCGGCGCGCGAGATGGTAGTACAGGAAGCTGCGTCGGCGGTTGTGGTGGGACAGGCGGATGGCGTAGCGCCTGGGGCGGAGGCGAATAAGGACGTGGAAAAGGAGAAGGAAAAAGAGGACGAGGTTGTGCGGTTGGACGATAGGGCACGGTGTGAAGTTTCTGTGTGTTTTGAAAGTCCGTTGGGGGTCCATTTGAAAAAGGAAGTGAGGGAAAAGATATGGAAAGGGGAGTATGTGGAAATTTTTTCCCTGCTCCCCTTGGAAAGGTTTAACTTGGACAAAGTGAAGCCAAGTGACTCCAAAAAGGAAAAGGAGGATGAGGAGAAGAGGAGGTATAGGCTGATAGCAAGAACTTTTACTAACTGGCTACAGGCATTTGCGATCTTAGCCAGTGTGGTTGGGGAAAAGGAGCCGGAGCATTGTTCCGCCCTTTTCGGTTACATGGATTCCATAGGGGAGGCGTACAGAGTGTACGGTGGTTTACGGTGGCTGAGATATGACGAGCAGTTCCGGCAACGGAAGGCTCTGGGGCCTGGCATCCGGTGGGACCACAAGGACATTTCCTTGTGGATGCGATTAATGATGGCTCCGGCTCAGCCCTTTCGTGGGGGTGCCGGGAGCCCGGGTGCGAGTGGCGGGTCCCCGGCTGGCCAGAGAAAAGGTGCCTGTTGGCAATTTAATGAAGGGCAATGTAAGTTTGGGGCGTCGTGTTGGTTTAAACACGAGTGTTCCGGTTGTGGAGGTTCCCTCTCTTTCGCCAGGTGTTTCAAAAAAGGGAAAGGAAAGGCAGGAGAGGGGTCTGGAAAAAGGGAGGACGCCAGTGAGGGTAGAGGTGATGCTTCCCTATTTAAATAGATATCCGGATGTTCGGGCGGCGGAGCTGTTGGCGAAAGGTTTTACTGAAGGTTTTCGGATTCCGTTTGAATCTGAAGCGCCGGTGTTTCGCCCTGGTAACTTGAGGTCTGCAAAAGAACATTCAGGAGTCGTGAGAGAAAAGCTGCAAAAGGAGGTAGAGTTGGGGAGGATGGCGGGCTCGTTTAAGGACCCGCCGTTCTCCAACTTAAGGATTTCGCCACTGGGGGTGGTACCCAAGAAGGAGCCGAATAAATTTCGGCTCATTCCTCATTTGTCTTATCCGGCAGGTTTGTCTGTAAATGATGGGATCTCACCTGAGTTGTCAGCGGTCTGTTATGTATCGTTTGACAAGGCATTAGAGTTAGTGCGGGTAGCTGGGCAAGGGGCCCTGATGGCGAAGGCAGACGTGGAAGCAGCTTTTCGTTTACTTCCTGTGCACCCGGAGAGACTTCATCTCCTAGGGTGCATGTGGGAGGGTGAATACTATGTGGATTGGTGCCTGCCCATGGGTTGTTCCATTTCGTGCGCTTATTTAGAAGCGTTTAGTTCTTTTGTGGAATGGGTAGTCAGAGATGTGGCGGGTGTTCACTCAGTGATACACTATTTAGATGATTTCTTTTGCGTCAGCCCGGCGGGCTCCTCGGTTTGTGCCTTGTTGTTATTTATGTTAGAGCGGATAGCGGGAAGCCTGGGTATTCCGCTGGCTCAGGAAAAAACGGAAGGGCCAGTGACGTCTCTGTGTTTCCTGGGCATTGAAATTGACACGGTGGCTATGGAATGCCGATTGCCGGAGGGCAAGCTGCGGGATTTGAAGGCGGCAGTGCAGTGGTTGTACCGGGCTAAGAAGGTGCGGTTACGGGATTTGCAGTCAGTACTCGGAAAATTGAATTTCGCCTGTCGCATTATGCCGATGGGGCGAATATTTAATAGGCGATTGGCGAGCGCGACGGTGGGGGTGACAGCCCCGAATCATTTTGTCAGAGTGACAAAGGTGATGAAAGGAGATTTGCTGGTGAAGGATGCGTTTCTCGACCGTTACAATGGAAGGACGTTATGGATGAGCAAGGCATTGTCAAACAGCCAGCTGGAATTGTTTACGGACGCGGCGGGGGCCTCAGGTTTTGGGGCAATCTTTGAGACGCACTGGTGTGTGGGCAAATGGCCACGGCAGTGGGTGGAAATGAAGTTGGTAAAGAATTTGGTGCTGCTGGAACTTTTTCCCATCATAGTGGCAGTGGAGATGTGGGGCCCCAAATTTGCAGGCAAGAAGCTGTGCTTGCATTGTGATAACATGGCGGTGGTGCAGTCTATCAATTCCTTGTCGGCAAAATCGCCCCCGGTAGTGGGGTATTTGAGACATTTGGTGTTGCGTTGCTTAGAGCTAAACATTTGTGTGGTGGCGAGGCATGTGCCCGGAGTGCAGAATGAGATGGCTGATGCACTGTCTCGGTTTCAGTTCCGCAGGTTCAGGAGTCTGGTGCCAGGAGCGGACGATGATGGAGAACTATGCCCGGAATGGCTGTGGGATCTGGCGTCGGTGTAGCATTTGAGGGCATCAGGAGATCGGTGGCTGAGGCTACTTGGCGCCGATATCAGGCTGTGTGGCAAGAATGGGAGGAGTTGGTGAAGGCGAATTTTATGGAACCTGGGTACACGGGCCGAGTGCTGGGGGTTTTGTCATTGATTAGTGAGGTTTTTTCAGCAGGTCGGTCGGTTTCAGTGATAGGTTACAAGTTGGCGGCGTTGGCTTTCTGGTTTAAAATGCAAGTGGTTCGGGACGCGACGAAGGATTTTTTGGTGCGGCAGGCGATGAAGGGTTTTCGAAAGGGGGCGCGGTCGCGGGACAGGAGGCGGCCGATAGCGTTCCCGTTGTTGGTTCGTTTGGTGGGGTGTTTGGGGGATATATGCTCGTCCGCTTACGAACGAGCCCTGTTTACGGTTGCCTTCGTATTGGCATTTTTTGGGGCCTTCCGCATCGGAGAATTGGTTAGCCCTGCCAAGCATGCAGTAGGCTGGCTGTTGTTGGAGGATGTTATGCTTGGGAGAGATAGAGTCGAATGCCGGCTACGGTTCTCAAAGACTGATCAAATAGGTCGGGGACGTTTGGTGGTGTTGTTCGAATTGCCAGGGCACCACCTATGCCCAGGTTTTCAGGTGACAGAGTTTTTGAAGGGGCGGGGTGGCTACCCCGGTGTTTTCCTTAGGCATGTGGATGGATCCGCTTTATCGCGTTTCCAGTTTGTTGCAGTACTCAAGACAGCTTTGTTACGGGCTGGGGAGGAGCCAAGGGATTACGGTTCCCACTCCTTCCGGATTGGGGCAGCGACTGAAGCCGCTAGGTGGGGGCTGAGTGAGGATTGGATCCGGCGGATTGGGAGATGGGAATTGTCCAGGTTTCGTTTGTATATTAGACCACACCTGATTAGGTAATGATTGGTGACATGGGGTTACTTGAGTGTGTTATGGTTCTAGTGGGCGGTGTTGCTTGTTCAATTGTGGTTTAATTCATGGTCTTTATATTTTGTAGGTCCATGCCTTGTGTGGATTCTCGGGCACTCCTTTGTGTTTTGGGGAGCGTTGCGGGCGGATGTTCGTCGGGATGGTTGGCAGCTCGGAGTGGCGATGTCGGAGGCCCGTGTGAAATGGCTCGGAATCCGGGGCATGACGTGGGGGAGACTTCGCCCTGAAGTCACGTATTATAGCCGTATTGACAGGGAACCGGATGTTTTAATCCTGCATGTGGGGGGGAATGACCTTGGAGTGAGGACGGCGAGGGAGTTAAAAAGGGATATCAAGTTAGACTTGCTGCATTTATGGAAGGCGTTCCCTGGCAGTTTGATTGTGTGGTCCGATATCGTAGCCCGGGCGCAGTGGCGTTTTGGGAGGTCGGTGGATCGAATTAACAGGGCCCGGGTGAAATTGAATCGGGCAATTGGCAGGTTCGTAGCGCGGAACGGAGGATTGGTGGTCCGGCATAGGGAACTGGAAGAGTCCACCGGGCAGTATTTGAGGTGTGATGGGGTCCATCTCACAGACATAGGTTTGGATTTGTGGATGTTGGGTTTGAGGGATGGATTGGAACAAGCATTGGGGGTTTGGAGGTCCCGGGCCAAGTAAGGTGTCACTTGGCCGGTCTGTGGCAGGGTGATAGGTCCGTTCAGAGAGGTTTGGTGTAGCGACCGTACGTTGGTTGGTATGAAGCCACTCAGGGGGAGTGGCTTCGATTTGGATGGGAACTTGTGGGCGGAGGTCCTGCAGGTTCTGCGGAGGGGTAATTAACGATGGAACGTTGATTACCCCACACCTCGGGTCGGTTGGTCACGGCCGAGGTGGTCCCCTGGGCCGGTTGGAGGTTACGGCCGGGGGATAGGAATGATGGTTGCCCTCTCGGATGGACCTATCAGGTGTCATTTTGTGGAGAATATGTATATATGTACAGGTTCAGTTGTTAATGGGGGTGGCATATTGAGCCACGAGTTTGGTACATATATACTCTTTTAATAAAGCTGTGGCCATTCGGCAATAAAGTCGTAGTCTGTGTCGTTATTTTAAGTATAGTGGTAAGGGGAAGTTTGTCATTGGAGACCCGGTTATCCCTATAGATACGTCATGTTGCTGGAGGCCCTGTGCACATGTTGAGTATGTGGTGAGTTTTTTACCTCAGTATTTGTAGCCAAAACCAGGAGTGAAACAATAAAAGGAAAAGTATGTTAAAAACACGGACACGGATTTTTGACCAACTCCTGGTTTTGGCTACAAATACCAAGGTAAAAACCGTCACCAAATATTCAACATGTGCACGTGGCCTAAAAGTGTAAAACCAAACTGTACAGTATGATCAAGGCCTTCCTTTATCTAATATGTTTCAGAATTTGTACAGGAAGTTTGGATGAAAGCACAGCAACTTTTAGGGAATTATCCATAATAAAAGTCATACCATTCACATCCAAATCATTTCTCCATATTTTCCAATATGGGTGCTTGGTGTACCCTTGCGATTGTCAAACAGTTCAGTGCACCTTCCCACCTACTTGATTTCCATCTACCTCCTACCATCTACCACTCCTCTGTTTTCTGTATTGCAGAGCTATCAATCAAAGTAGAGCTGTCATTCAAGGTACAGCGGAGATAGATGGTAGATGGAATACAAGAAAGTGGGAAGATGCACTGATCTTCAAGAGTGCACTGAACAACTATTTCTGGCAAACGCAGCAAAAGATTTGGACACGAAAGGTGCAATATTTACTTGAGCTATGTTCCCTACAAGGTGATGTGCTTGGTTTGAACAGTCGTTTTGTGCTGACAGATTGCCTTTAATATTTGAGCATTACTGCATGATTTATAATCTCTCATTTGCCAATGTCACATTTAGGTTTAGTAATCAAATCCTTGTGTAAATCTTTCAAATCAGATAAACATTGAGGATGTAAATGAAACCTAATAAATATTTATTGAGCAAATATTTTCTGATATACGTGTGACTAATCTCTTCCTAAACAATGTTGCAGACAAAAGACATCATCTCACGGCAACAGAATTCCCTATTAGCATTGGCCTCCTTTTTCCAAATAATGCATTCTGACACATTCAGGGGCTGGCAAATTTCAGTCTGGGGGACCAGCACATAGCAGTGGCCCATGGCAGTGGCCAATACTTAACGTGTACTTCTTGATTCTTCATAGGCCATGTTTACAGGACCTTACTGTTTGTCTGTGTGCATGTGCCGCCCCCACGTCCGTAGCCGAGGCATGCGGCCACTCAAATAAAAGGGGAGTATATACATGGGGTTGTTTGGTTAAAGTTTGTGACGCCACCCGTGGTACGTGGTAAGGTGGAGTACCACCGCTGCAATTGGCAGTACCCAGTGGCGATGGTGTGGGCAGCCAGGTGTTAACCCCTCCACGGGAAGGGGGGATGCCCTGGGACTCGGTGAAGGAGAAGGGGAGGTGCCTTTGGGACGGTAAGGGTCACTTGCGTACTCACTCAGTCCAATAACACTGACACCGACAACCGTAGTAAACCAAAGTTCTGGACACCGTTGCCGCTGAGAGGGAGCATGCCTGGGTCCCGTGCCCGTTGGTGTTGCCTGTTAGTCTGTGATCTTTTTCCCATGGCACCTTGTCTTCTAGTTGGTCCCTTTAGCCTGAAACTAATCGGGTCCCGCTCCCCAATATGGCTAACTGGGTGAGCTTGCTCTCAGGGTTCACGCTTGGGATTTTCTGGACCGTGTAGTGGGAAAGTCCTATCCCCCTCGGTGCGCCAGTACCCCGATTTTGGAGCGGGTGGAGAACGGATCTTGAGGCTCCATCCTCGTCGGGTAAATTGTCAGGACGCCTGAAGCTACTCCCTGACCTAGGGTCCACGTACCCCGTCGTGCCCTGGCACCTGCCCGGTGATAGCACAAGGCCACCGGCTGTCCTCCTCGACAGTCCATGCCCCTTGTCACAATCCCCTGCGACCGAGGTCCAGCTCCTACCAGGCCCAGACTAACGTCTGCCACCTAGCAGTTCACGGAGCCCAGCTCTTGACCTCTCCTCTTGAGTGTCACTGCTTAACTGACTGACTCCTAACACTCCTGACCCCCCCTTCAACCAACTCCCCAAGTGGGCGACCCTATTCCACTCAGGCCGTCCACTGGTGTGTCCGGTGGGTGTGGTGCAGAGTGTTCCTAGGATTTTGATTAGCTTGTTCTTGACAACACCAAAGGTGAGAGACCCGTAACCAAGGAGGAGATGGATATTGCACAGAAGGGCAGATTGCACTATACCCTGTGACGACCTCATTGGCCAGGGCGTTACATTTCCCCTTGGTTAAACGTAGCTCGTTCCCGAGCTACAGGACATCAGAGGTTTATTTTATTTTTTTTTCAAACTGTAGGAAAAGTAGAAAATTTAACATTTTTATTCACACACACATCCCTCATCAGGGAGGCTTGTCACTTAAACGTTACTTAACATTTTAAAAAGTTCATCTCCTCAACGGTTGGACGCTACCAGTTTCAGTGGTAGCGGAGACTCAACCTTCTCCGTTGCAGCCTCTTCCCACGACAGTCCAGTCCCAATGTCCCTAATCCCGTTAACCCGCCACCCAAACAACCTGACCCGCTGCATACCTATGGTGGGTCCGTGACCAGGTTAAGGTCCCGGGCGTTGTGTTAGACGAATCTGGTGGGCACAGGAGGTGCAACTATGTACAATAACAGAAGTTCGTGTTGGTCACGCCAGTCCTGTGACCGTGGTCCATTTTTACTAAATATAAACTTAACAGAGTCCATGTACCGGGTGTAAACATTTTAACAATCTTCTCGCAAATCAGGTAACTTTCACTCTTTTCATCAAAACTGGTTGATTAGGCACTTATTTGCTAACAGTTTCTATATGAAAAATAATAAACTATGGAAAACAATAAATGAAAACACCGATACCTAACAGTTCTATGGCATCATGAAACTATTGGCATTTGTCAAAGTACCGGGTCCCGTAGCCACGCCTCCTTGTGAGTACGGGCTACCAACGCCGGCACAAGCTCTTCTTCAGGCATCGCATGGTTGGTCACCTCCAGGGCATACCAGCCCCGCTTTCCGCAATGCTGGATGTAGGTAACCATGTCTTCAGGTTGGAGATTGTGTTTGGGGTGCCCCCGGGGGAGGTGCTGCGCCATGTCCCGCCAGGACACGAACACCCCCGCTGTGAGGCCTGCTTCCCGGATGAACCCCCACTCTTGCTCGGGGTCAAACCGATCCACGAGACCACGGCACCGTGGCCCTCTAACTCGTAAAGCAGCGCTCCTCACTTGCTCTTTCTCCTCTCTGTTGCGGGTGGCAAGCTCCCGTCGTCGCCGGTTTCGTGCAGTTATTTCTGCTTGTAACTGTGTCGTTCCCAGTAGGGGGCGTCAGCGTCCGGCCTCGGCTCCCTAGCTGGCTCTGGCTTTAAGTGAACTCTTGCGGTCCCAACAGCCGTCAGGATGCTGCGCAGCAGAGGAACCGGGAGATCTTTAGGCTCCACTTCCGCATCTGCAGACTGAAGAACCTACTCCGCAGCCAGGGTTGCAGGGTCTGGGTGCTCCGCCTCTGAGGACGGGCCCGGTGATCCGGCTGGGTCTGGTCTGGCCAGTGTTCGGATGACCGCAGTCGTAACTGGGACGAGTGACAAAACCGGGGTTTCTGCAGCTGGGGAATCATAAGAAGCACCGAAGGTTCTGCTGCCGGGGTAGTAGTGGGCAGCTCAGTATCCACCGAGGATGGGGTAAGTGACAGTGAAGTGCTCACCGCGAGCGGGGGCAGTCCGGATCCCACAGCCGCTGTGACCGGATTTGGGCAATGAGTAGGGACTGGGTAACCGCTTACCCTCTCTTCACGTGGGATCTCGACCTCACGGGCTTGCACCGCTATCACCAGGCTCCTCATCTCTTCCCTCCAATGATTCAAGATGAACAGGAACTGTGTCCGAATTCTCTTGCACAGCTGCTCTGTCTCCTCCTCGATCCATGTCGCGGTCCCGGGAACTGCACGTTCCGGTGACCAGCTCTGCTCCGCCATCTTTCCTCTGCGTTGTCCAGGAATGTTATGGCAGAGTCCTGGCGTCCCTGTTTCTCTTCCACTGTAGTTACATTCCAGCACGCCCCCTCGGTTTTCACTCAGCACTCCTTTGCGCGCTGTGGCCCTCTGGGAACTTACGGTTCCGGCCTCACACTCAGGACGAAGGGCGGGGCTTCTGCTTCCGCGCTTTCGCGAGGAAGATGGCGTTTTGGTGCTGGAAGATGGCGGAATTTTCAGGAAAAGGAATCTTGACTCGCAGTTTTTGGCTTTCAAAGCATACGTCACCCAGGTGAGTGAGTCCTGCTCGGATCCTGTTCGTGACGCCAGGAATTTGAGGGTGTGCCGCCCCCACGTCCACAGCCGGGCTGCTCGGATCCAGATCTGCGGCGGCTCGAGAGGTCTCCGGATCCGGGGGTCGGGGGCATGCGGCCACTCAAATAAAAGGGGAGTATTTACATGGGGTTGTTTGGTTAAAGTTTGTGACGCCACCCGTGGTGCGTGGTAAGGTGGAGTACCACCGCTGCAATTGGGAGTACCCAGTGTTGATGATGTGAGCAGCCAGGTGTTAACCCCTCCACGGGTAGGGGGGATGCCCCGGGACTCGGTGAAGGAGAAGGGGAGGTGCCATTGGAACGTTAAGGGTCACTTGCGTACTCACTCAGTCCAATAACGCTGACACCGACAACTGTAGTAAACCAAAGTTCTGAACACCGCTACCGCTGAGAGGGAGCACAACTGGGTCCCGTGCCCATTGGTGTTGCCTGTTAGTCTGTGACCTTTTTCCCGTGGCACCTTGTCTTCTAGTTGGTCAATTTAGCCTGAAACTAATCGGGTCCCGCTCCCCAGTATTGCTAACTGGGTGAGCTTGCTCTCAGAGTTCATGCTTGGGATTTTCTGGACCGTGTAGTGGGAAAGTCCTATCCTCCTCGTTGCACTAGTACCCCGATTTTGGAGCGGGTAGAGAACGGATCTTGAAGGCTCCGTCCTCGTCGGGTAAATTGTCAGGACGCCTGAAGCTACTCCCTTACCTTGGGTCCATGTACCCCGCCGTGCCCTGGCCCCTGCCCGTTGATAGCACAAGGGGTGATATGATAACTGCTGATGCCGGTAAGCAGAGCTAAATCCTATTAGTGAGTATATTTCCCACTGAAAGGATTGGGCATGCTACAGTACTAAAGTTTATAACTAAAAGGATTGTCCAGGTTTATGATAAAAATCTATAGTCACTCTATGTGACCGCAGACTTCTGAATCCTCACATCGTGCACTGCACACTGTCAAGATTCTCCCATGCAATGAGGGGCTGGTCATGTGACTTCAGGTATGTGATCTGCATTCTTCTTGCCACATTCTGATTAGGTGTGCACAGCCTTATTCCATACAAGTAAATTGTGAACAGACTTGTGGTTACGTGACCTCAAGTTCTTGCTGCCAGGCCTGGAGAGTCTTGATAGTGTGCAGTGCATGGGCTGTGAGGATTCAGAAATCTGTTGTCATATAGAGTGGACAACCGCTTTAATGCTACTAACACAAATACAAATGTAGAAACCTTTAACTTGTCAGACAGTACAACACTTTATTAACATAGCCATGTAATCTTACAAGTTATGAATTGCTACGTGTGCAGGATCACAACCAATCACAACACAGGAATACATCACCAGAACCACAAGCATTATCGAAATGCATCACAAAAACCCACATCACTATACAGTGGGTGCGGAAAGTATTCAGACCCCTTTAAAGTTTTCACTCTTTGTTTCATTGCAGCCATTTGGTAAATTCAAAAAAATTCATTTTTTTCTCATTTACACTCTGCACCCCATCTTGACAGAAAAAAACATAAATGTAGAAATTTTTGCAAATTTATTAAACAAGAAAAACTGAAATATTACATGGGCATAAGTATTCAGACCCTTTGCTCAGTATTGAGTAGAAGCACCTTTTTGGGCTAGTACAGCCATGAGTCTTCTTGGGAATGATGCAACATGTTTTTCACACCTAGATTAGAGGATCCTCTGCCCTTCTTCCTTGCAGATCCTCTCCAGCTCCGTCAGGTTGGATGGTGAACGTTGGTGGACAGCTATTTTCAGGTCTCTCCAGAGATGCTCAATTGGGTTTAGGTCAGGGCCCTGGCTGGGCCAGTCAAGAATGGTCATAGAGTTGTTCTGAAGCCACTCCTTTGTTATTTTAGCTGCGTGCTTAGGGTCATTGTTTTGTTGGAAGGTGAACCTTGGGCAAAGTCTGAAGTCCAGAGCACTCTGAAAGAGGTTTTCTTCCAGGATATTGGTCACTTTCATCTTTCCTTCAATTACAACCGGTCGTCCTGTCCCTGCAACTGAAAAACACCCCCATAGCATGATGCTGCCACCAACATGTTTCACTGTTGGGATTGTATTGGGCAGGTGATGAGCAGTGCCTGGTTTTCTCCACACATACCACTTAGAATTATCCCAAAAATGTTCTATCTTCGTCTCATCAGACCAGAGAATCTTATTTCTCATAGTCTGGGAGTCCTTCATGTGTTTTTTTGCAAACTCTATGCTGCTTTCAGATGTCTTGCACTGAGGAGAGGCTTCCGTCTGACACTCTGCCATAAAGACCCGATTGGTAGAGAGCTGCAGTGATAGTTGACTTTGTGGAACTTTCTCCCATCTCCCTACTGCATCTCTGGAGCTCAGCCACAGTGATCTTTGGATTCTTCTTTACCTCTCTCATCAAGGCTCTTCTCCCACGATTGCTCATTTTGGCTAGACAGCTAGGTCTAAGAACAGTTCTGGTGGTCCCAAACTTCTTCCATTTAAGGATTATGGAGGCTCCTGTGCTCTTAGGAGCCTTGAGTACTGCATAAATTATTTTGTAACCTTGGCAAGATCTGTGCCTTGCCACAATTCTGTTTCTGAGCTTCTTGGGCAGTTCCTTTGACCTCATGATTCTTATTTGGTCTGACAAGCATGGTGAGCTGTGAATACCCGGGTTCTCAGTGGCTCGAGGGTCTCCGGACCTGGGGGTTGTGCGGTCACTCAAATGAAGGGGGGATTTACAAGGGATTATAGAGTTTGTGACGCCACCCATGGTGTGTGGTAATTAGGAGTACCAGCGCTGTGGTTGGGAGTATTCGAGGGATGATAGAACAGGGCAGCAAGGTGTTGGAACCCTCCACGGGTAGGGGGAATGCCCCAGGACTCGGTGTGGGGATAAGGCCGCTGAATGCAGGGGTCACTCTTGTACTCCCTCAGTCCATTAAGCAGACAAAAACAACCAGGTAAACCAAGTCTCTGGACAACGCTGCTCTGAGGGGAGCTAGTTCAGGTCCCGTCCCCAATGGTGCTGCCTGGTGATCCGTGACCTGCCTCCTGGCACTAAGTTTACTTCTCTGGTGGTCCCGTTAGTGTGGAACTTGCCGGGTCCCGCTCCCCACTGTGGCTAAGTGTGGGAACTTGCTCTCAGGGCTCACGCTTGGGATTTTCTGGACCATTTTGCATGGAAAGTCCTATCCCCCTCATTGTGCTAGTCCCCTGATTTTGGAGCGGTTGGGAACGAATCTTGAAGGCTCCGTTCTCCACGGGTAAATTATCGGGTTGCATGCAGATACTCCCCGACCTAGGGTCCACGTACCCCTTCGTGCCTTGGTCCCGGACAGGTGATGGTGCAAGACCGCCAGCTGTCCTGCTCGACAGATCCGAACCCCTTGTCACGATCCCCTGCGACCGGGGGTCCGACTCCTCTAGGCCCAGACCATCGTCTGCAACCTAGACAGTTTCCTTATGGGAGTAACCGCTATCGACCTCCTCACTGCTCAAGGGCTACTCTCTCACCACTTCAATTACTCCGACTACACTCCTCACCTCCCCTCCCTGATCCGCCAGGTGGACGACTCTATTCCACTCAAGCCGTCCACTGGTGTGTCTGGTGGGTGTGGTGCAGGGGGTATCTAGGAATTGATTTGCTGTTGTAGGCAACACCATTTGGTTAGTGACCCATAACCAAGAGGGAGGTGGATACTGCATGGGAGGGTAGGTTGTGCAATAGCCTGTGGCGACCTGATAGTCCAGGGGCGTCACACTCCCACAAGTTCCTCTCTGGCAGGATGATGAAGCAGCAGCAGGTGCAGTGCGGTCTGTACCCAGCACCATTTAGGGGCCTGTATCTCGGTGATAACCAGGACTACTACAAAAACTTTTTCTGAGTTTTGTGTTGTTTTCTCTGAAAAGGGCTGCCAGAAGCTACCGTCGCACAGACCTTATGACTGCACCATAAGGTTGATGCCAGGGGCCAAGTTGCCCAAGTGCATATTGTGCAATTTTTCAGTCCCTGAGAGACAAGCTCTCAAAGACTATATAACAGTGAGTTTGGCTAATGGTCACATTAGGCCATCTTCTTCCCCTATAGTCGCGGGGTTTTTCGTCAAAAAGGATGGTGGACGGCGTCTCTGTCTGGATTTCCGTAAGCTTAACCAGATTACAGTTCGTGACCCCTATCCAATGCTACTCATTCTGGACCTATTTAACCAGATTTCAAGTGCCAAATGGTTCACTCAACTCGATATCAGGGTGGCCTATAATCTGATTTGGGTCCGAAATGGAGATGAGTACAAGATCGCGTTCAATACGCCGGATGGTTGTTTTGAGAATCTGGTGATGCCCTTTAGTCTGACCAACACGCCTGCGATTTTCCAGCACTTTGTGAATGATGTAGTCATATGAAAAAGTTTGGGCACCCCCATTAATGTTAACCTTTTTTCTTTATAACAATTTGGGTTTTTGCAACAGCTATTTCAGTTTCATATATCTAATAACTGATGGACTGAGTTATATTTCTGGATTGAAATGAGGTTTATTGTACTAACAGAAAATGTGCAATCCGCATTTAAACAAAATTTGACCGGTGCAAAAGTATGGGCACCTCAACATAAAAGTGACATTAATATTTTGTAGATCCTCCTTTTGCAAAAATAACAGCCTCTAGTCGCTTCCTGTAGCTTTTAATGAGTTTCTGTATCCTGGATGAAGGTATATTTGACCATTCCTGTTTACAAAACAATTCCAGTTCAGTTAAGTTTGATGGTTGCCGAGCATGGACAGCACGCTTCAAATCATCCCACAGATTTTCAATGATATTCAGCTCTGGGGACTGGGATGGTCATTCCACAACATTGTAATTGTTCCTCTGCATGAATGCCTGAGTAGATTGGGAGCGGTGTTTTGGATCATTGTCTTGCTGAAATATCCATCCCCTGCGTAACATCAACTTCGTCACTGATTCTTGCACATTATTGTCAAGAATCTGCAGATACTGAGTTGAATCCATGCGACCCTCAACTTTAACAAGATTTCCGTTTCCGGCATTGGCCACACATCCCCAAAGCATGATGGAACCTCCACCAAATTTTATTGTGGGTAGCAAGTGTTTTTCTTGGAATGCCGTGTTTTTTTGCCTTCATGCATAACGCCTTTTTGTATGACCAAACAACTCAATCTTTGTTTCATCAGTCCACAGGACCTTCTTCCAAAATGTAATTGGCTTGTCCAAATGTGCTTTTGCATACCTCAGGCGACTCTGTTTGTGGCGTGCTTGCAGAAACGGCTTCTTTTGCATCACTCTCCCATACAGCTTCTCCTTGTGCAAAGTGCGCTGTATTGTTGACCGATGCACATTGACACCATCTGCAGCAAGATGAAGCTGCAGGTCTTTGGAGGTGGTCTGTGGATTGTCCTTGACTGTTCTCACCATTCTTCTTCTCTGCCTTTCTGATATTTTTCTTGGCCTGCCACTTCTGGGCTTAACAAGAACTGTACCTGTGTTCTTCCATTTCCTTACTATGTTCCTCACAGTGGAAACTGACAGTTTAAATCTCTGAGACAACTTTTTGTATCCTTCCCCTGAACAACTATGTTGAATAATCTTTGTTTTCAGATCATTTGAGAGTTGTTTTGAGGAGCCCATGATGCCACTCTTCATAGGAGATTCAAATAGGAGAACAATTTGCAAGTGGCCACCTTAAATACCTTTTCTCATGATTGGATACACCTCCCTATGAAGTTCAAAGCTCAATGAGGTTACAAAACCAATTTAGTGCTTTAGTAAGTCAGTAAAAAGTAGTTAGGAGTGTTCAAATCAAGAAATTGATAAGGGTGCCCATACTTTTGCACCGGTCAAATTTTGTTTAAATGCAGATTGCACATTTTATGTTAGTACAATAAACCTCATTTCAATCCAGAAATATTACTAAGCCCATCAGTTATTAGATATATGAAACTGAAATAGCTGATGCAAAAACCCAAATTGTTATAAAGAAAAAAGGTTAACATTAATAGGGGTGCCCAAACTTTTTCATATGACTGATTTTAATCACCTGTTGGAAAAATTTGTTACCATTTACTTAGATTTACTTTGCATTTATTCGCAGGATTTTGGTTCATATATGAAACAAGTCAAAAATATTTTACAGATCATCAGTGAGAACAAATTGTAAGCTAAATTAGAGACATGTATATTCGCCAATCAGGAACTTCCATCTCTGGGTTACATAAGTTCTGCTTCTGCTTCTGTTTTTTGGATGGATTCCTCTAAGGCCCCTTTCACACGTCAGTGATTCTGGTACGTTTGTGCTTTTTTTTAAACGTACCAGAATCACTGATATACGCAGACCCATTATAATGAATGGGTCTGCTCACACATCAGTTATTTTTCACTGCACATGTCTCCGTGCGCCGTACCCGCGTGTCCGTGATTGTCGCACGGAGACATGTCCATTTTTTTCTTGCATCACTGATGTCCCACGGACCACGCAGTGGTGTGGTCCGTGAAACACTTGCCAGAAAAAAATGTGCTTCTAAAATAAAAAGCATTTTTACTCACCCGGTTCCAGCGACGTTCTCTGCAGCCTGTTCTCCCTGCTGCTTCTGAGCCGGCTCATTACTGTTGCGCATATTCATGATGCACGACACAGCCGACCCGGAAGCAGCTGCTGCGGGGGTCAGCGCCGGCCGGATGCTGCACCGCGGGAGCGATCAGCACCATGGAGAGCGGGAGCGCGCACAGGTGAGTTAATCTCTAAGTGCAATCACGGGCCACGGAGAACGGAGCCCGGATTGCACTTAGACAACCCACGTGTGCCGTGATTCACGGCACACGGAGGGACATGTGCGTGTTTTACACGCCAGTGAAAAACGTCAGTGTTTTTCACTGACGTGTGAAACGGGCCTAAGTTGCAGGCTATTGTGAAATGGGAACGTCCTGAGAACCTGAATGCACTGCAACATTTCTTAAAATTTGCAAATTATTGCAGAAAGTTTATTTAAAAAAAGTTGGGTTATTGCAAGACCTCTGACTAACATGATGAAAAAAGGTACAGACTTTTCTAACTGGTCTGAAGTGTTTTATATGCTTTTGATGTTCTTGAAAGATGTTTTGGGTCACTAGTGTTGATACAGCCTGATGTACAAGTGAAACCAGAAGTTTACATACACTATCTAAGGGCTCCGCCACACATCCGTGAAAACCACGTCCGTGTAAAACGGGCCGTTTTTCGGGTCCGT
This sequence comes from Anomaloglossus baeobatrachus, assembly GCF_048569485.1. Classification (NCBI taxonomy): domain Eukaryota; kingdom Metazoa; phylum Chordata; class Amphibia; order Anura; family Aromobatidae; genus Anomaloglossus; species Anomaloglossus baeobatrachus. Next base: position 142,943,645 of record NC_134357.1, on the reverse strand, counting down.
TTTCCGTTTTTTAGGTCCGTTTTTATGGTATGTGTGGCCTGCGTGTGTATCCCATATGCTAGCCGTATGTGCGTGTGGAATGTCCGTGTGTGCGTGAGTGAAATAACTGACATGTGTATGTGTTGTCCGTGTGAAATGTACGTGTGTGATGCAAAATGTCGTTACTACATGTCGGAAGACAGAGTAGCGGGATGAGAATGAACTCGGGTGAACTTCACCCGACTTCATAGTCATGCCGCGGCTCTGTCTTTGTGCCGTGTACTGATTAGCGGTCACCTGTGAAGGATTCACCGGTGACCACTAATCCCCCGAGTGACTGAAGTGTCCCCCCCTCTCTCATACTCACCGTTCCCCGATCACCGGCGCTGCACGGCATTCACACTGTTCCGGCGGCTTTTTCTAATTTGAAAAAGCCGGCCGCCCATTAATCAATCTCGTATTCCCTGCTTTACCCGCCCACCGGCGCCTATGATTGGTTGCAGTGAGACATGCCCACCACGCTGAGTGACAGGTGTCACACTGCACCCAATCACAGCAGCCGGTGGGCGTGTCTATACTGTGCAGTAAAATAAATAAATAAATTATTAAAAAAAACGGCGTGCGGTCCCCCCCCATTTTAATACCAGCCAGATAAAGCCATACGGCTGAAGGCTGGTATTCTCAGGATGGGGAGCTCCACGTTATGGGGGGCCCCCCACCCTAACAATATCAGTCAGCAGCCGCCCAGAATTGCCGCATACATTATATGCGACAGTTCTGGGGCTGTACCCGGCTCTTCCCGATTTGCCCTGGTGCGTTGGCAAATCGGGGTAATAAGGAGTTATTGGCAGCCCATAGCTGCCAATAAGTCCTAGATTAATCATGTCAGGCGTCTAGGAGACACCTTCCATGATTAATCTGTAAGTTACAGTAAAAAAACACACACACGCCCGAAAAATCCTTTATTAGAAATAAAAAACACAAACAAATTCCCTCATTACCAATTTATTAACCCCGACAAACCCTCCATGTCCGGCGTACTCCACGGACCTCCAGCGTCGCGTCCAGCTCTGCTGCATGGAGGTGACAGGAGCAGCAGAATACACCGCCGCTCCGGTCACCTCCACGCAGCTAATGAGATGAGTAGCGCGATCAGCTGCTGTCACTGAGGTTACCCGCGGCCACCGCTGGATCCAGCGGTGGCCGCGAGTTACCTGACTGACAGCAGCTGATCGCGCTACTCATCTCATTAGCTGCATGGAGGTGACCGGAGCGGCGGTGTATTCTGCTGCTCCTGTCACCTCCATGCAGCAGAGCTGGACGCGACGCTGGAGGTCCGTGGAGAACGCCGGACATGGAGGGTTTATCGGGGTTAATAAATTGGTAATGAGGGAATTTGTTTGTGTTTTTTATTTCTAATAAAGGATTTTTCGGGCGTGTGTGTGTTTTTTTACTGTAACTTACAGATTAATCATGGAAGGTGTCTCCTAGACGCCTGACATGATTAATCTAGGACTTATTGGCAGCTATGGGCTGCCAATAACTCCTTATTACCCCGAGTTGCCAACGCACCAGGGTAAATCGGGAAGAGCCGGGTACAGCCCCAGAACTGTCGCATATAATGTATGCGGCAATTCTGGGCGGCTGCTGACTGATATTGTTAGGGTGGGGGGCCCCCCATAACGTGGAGCTCCCCATCCTGAGAATACCAGCCTTCAGCCGTATGGCTTTATCTGGCTGGTATTAAAATGGGGGGGGACCGCACGCCTTTTTTTTAATTATTTATTTATTTATTTTACTGCACAGTATAGACACGCCCACCGGCTGCTGTGATTGGGTGCAGTGTGACACCTGTCACTCAGCGTGGTGGGCGTGTCTCACTGCAACCAATCACAGCCGCCGGTGGGCGGGTAAAGCAGGGAATACGAGATTGATTAATGGGCGGCCGGCTTTTTCAAAAGAGGAAAAGCCGCCGGAGTTTTTATAACAGCCGTGCAGCGCCGCGCCGGGGATCGGGGAATGGTAAGTATGAGAGAGGGGGGAACTGACCGACAGACAGCTAGAGGGACAGACAGACATAGAGACCGACCGACGGACTGAGGGAGAGAACGAAACATAAAAAGAAAAAAGACTGACATCACATGAAAAAAGCACAAAACATACAGGGAACAAACAGAGATGCGTCCGTGTCACTCGGACGTGCGCACAGACCCATTGACTTTCATTGGGTCCGTGCTGCGTGTTGCGTGAATAAAACGGACATGCTGGCGTGAGACACGGACCAAAAAACGCATCACGGAGACGGACTCACGGACATAACCAAAAACGCAATTGTAACCGCAGAGATATAGTAACATTGGTGCACGTTTGGCCGTGTCTCCAGTATACACGGAAACGGACCAAACACGCACGTGTTTCACGGATGTGTGTTTCAAGCCTAAAAAGATTAGTGATGGGCGGACTCAGATTGTGAAGGTCTGGATCTGTGCAATTTCAATCGTATCCAGGTGCAGGGCCCAAAGTTCTCAGAGACTCTGGCTAATGATCGGGTTCTGGCAACTCGGGAATAAAAAAAATAATAAGCGATCATGCTATACTTACCGGATCTCCAGCATGGCTCTAACTTCTTCTGAGCCACTCACTCTTATTCCAGGGCTACTTATTAGCCTCAGAAATATTCACTGCTTCCCCCGCCCACCGTCAGTTCTAGCATCTGTGATTGGTTGCAGTCAGACGTTCCCCCAGCTTGTGTGACAGCATCTGACTGCTTGCGATCACAGGCCTTGTGTGCATGTCACTACCGTGGTATAAAAATAGATAAATATATTTGCGCAGGGTCCCCCCATATTATACAACCTAGTACAGATAAAGCATACAGTTACAGGCTGCAGCAGCAAGTCGTGTGCTTATCTTGGCTATGTATCAAAATAAGAGGAACCGCACGGGGCTATTTTATTATTATTTAAATAAACAATTTTAAAAAACGCTGTGTGCCCCCCCAAATTTTGATACCCAGCCAAGATAAAGCCCAACAGCTCAGGGCTGGTATTCTCAGGCTGGTGAGACCCATGCTTATTGGGCCCCCCCAGCCTAAAAATAGCAGCCTGCAGTCACACAGCAGTGTTACATCCATTAGAAGTGACAATCTTGGAACTTTACTCAGCAATCGGGGTAATAAAGGGTTAATAATAGTCCACAGCTGCCACTAAGTTCAAGATTAGTAATGGGACGTGTCTATGAGACCTCCCCATTACTAATCTGTAAGTGAAAAGAAATAAACACAAACACTGAAAAAATCCTTTATTTGAAATAAAATACAATAAACACTCTCTTTCACTAATTTATTAACCCCAAAAGCACCCAGTTCCAACGTAATCCACACAAGCTCCCACGGTCCTCCACCTGAGACCGCAGGTAACCTGATCTCAGGTAACTTCAGTAATGTCAGTTACCTCACCTCAGGTCACTGAGTTCACAGACCTGCATTTCCTGGCAGAAAAACACTGGTTTTTTTTGCCAAGAGATGCAGATTTGGTTCTGAAATTTCAACAGCATATTCCTGCACACAATCTACACCTCCTGGAGTGTGGAGCCGTCACCGTTGTCTGCAGCAACGCTCGTCCTGCTGTCTGCCTGTCAGCTGATCTGTGTGGAGACTAGTGCTGCGCACAGCAATGATGTCATCACTGTGCGCACCGCTCTCTACACAGATCAGCATGCCGCACAGACAGGAGGAGATCGCAATGCTGACAACGGTGATGAGTGATTTCATGTAATAGAAAAAATTCCAGCAACAAATCCATGGGAAAAAACTTCATTAAAAATTCATATTTTATTTAACAAAAACTTATAAAACAGTCCATGTTATCACTGCCCCAGCAGAGGACGCGTTTTGAACGACACAGTTCTTAATCCGTAAGAGACGGATTAAAAACTGTGTCGTTCGAAACGCGTCCTCTGCTGGGGCAGTTGATAACATGGACTGTTTTATAAGTTTTTGATAAATAAAATATGAATTTTTAATGAAGATTTTTCCATGGATTTGTTGCTGGAATTTTTTCTATTACATGAAATGAGTTCTGCTACCTTCCTTTCCGTGCACGGTCCTGGATAAGCGGTCTCCGGCAAGAAGCAGGTGAGCTGGACAAAGTAATTTTGGATGTAACGGTGATGAGTGAGTATACTTATTCACTGCCCCCCGCGCTGATGATGATGGGCTGGGGGCAGTGAATACAGCCGCACATAATCACTCCAGGCTGTAGTTGCCAGGGGTGATCATGCGGGCCGGCTGTTAATTATGCGCCCACCCCCCACCCATCATCCCGCCCACCTGTCAGCGCCGGCTTCAGGGCTGAGAGATAATGGGCGGGAGGATGGGCGTGCATATGAAATGAGCGGACCCACGTGGTCACGACAGGCTGCTACAGCCTGCTCATGCACCGATGACCCGCTGCACCGCAGCACCCCTCATTCCCGCAGCCACATTCAGACTATAAGACGCATCACCCACTTTCCCCCAACATTTGGGGGGAAAAAAGTGCGTCTTCTAGTCCGAAAAATATGGTATTTCAATATATATTATTACAGATCTTCCTCCCTCTGCTGGTAATACTGTTATATTTTTGTTGTGGTTGACAGGTTTCAAAAAATGATGCATATTATCGCTCTATCATCTTCACCCATCCATTAGATGCGGCAGTCCCGGGACTCTACCCAGCTCATCCCGAATTGCCCTGGTGCGGTGGCAATCAGAGTAATAAGGAGTTAATCATGACAGGCGTCTCCCCGAGACACCTTCCATGATTAAACTGTAACGCTCTCTCTCTCTTCTCTCTTTTTCTCTCTCTCTTTCTCTCTCTCTTTTTCTCTCTTTTTCTCTCTTTTTCTCTCTCTCTCCTCTCTTTCTCTCTCTCTTTCTCTCTTTCTTCACTCTCTTTCTCTCTCTCTATCTTTCTCTCTCTCTTTCTCGCTCTCTTTTTCTCTCTTTTTCTCTCTGCTCTCTCTCTCTTTTTCTCTCTCTCTTTTTCTCAGTCTCTCTTTTTCTCTTTTTTTTCTCTCCTCTCTCTCCCTCTTCTCTCTTCTCTCTCTCCCCTTTCTCTCTTTTTCTCTCTTCTTTCTGTCTCTTTTTCTCTCTCTCTTTCTCTCTTTTTCTCTATCTCTTTTTCTCAGTCACTCTTTTCCTCTTTTTCCCTCTCTCTCTCTCCCTCTTCTCTCTATCTCTCTCCCTCTCTCTCTTTTTAACTCTCTCTTTCTCTCTCTCTTTCTCTCTTTCTCGTTCTCTTTCTCTCTCTCTTTCTCTCTCTCTTTCTCTCTTTTTCTCTCTCTCTCTTTTTCTTCTTTTTCTCGCTCTGCTCTCTCTCTTTTTCTCAGTCTCTCTTTTCTCCTTTTCCCTCTCTCTCTCTCTCTCTCCCTCTCTGTTTCTCTCTCTCATTCTCTCTCCTTTTCTCTCTTTCTCTCTCTCTTTCTCTATCTCTTTTTCTCAGTCACTATTTTTCTCTTTTTTCCCTCTCTCTCTCTCCCTCTTCTCTCTCTTCTCCCTCTCTCTCTTCTCCCTTTTTCTCTCTCTCTTTCTCTCTCTCTTTTTCTCTCTCTTTTTCCTCTTTCTCTCTCTATCTTTGTCTCAGTCTCTCTTTTTCCCTCTCTCTCTCCCTCTCTCCTCTCTTTCTCTCTCTCTTTCTCTCTCTCTTTCTTTCCACTCTCTTTCTCTCTCTCTATCTTTCTCTCTCTCTTTCTCTCTCTTTCTCGCTCTCTTTTTCTCTCTTTTTCTCGCTCTGCTCGCTCTCTTTCTCTCTTTCTCTCTCTTTTTCTCTCTCTGCTCTCTCTCTCTCTTTTTCTCTCTCTCTTTTCTCAGCCTCTCTTTTTCTCTTTTTTTCTCTCCCTCTCTCTCCCTCTTCTCTCTTCTCTCTCTCCCCCTTTCTCTCTTTTTCTCTCTTTCTTTCTGTCTCTTTTTCTCTCTCTCTTTCTCTCTTTTTCTCTATCTCTTTTCTCAGTCACTCTTTTCCTCTTTTTCCCTCTCTCTCTCTCCCTCTTCTCTCTATCTCTCTCCCTCTCTCTCTTTTTTAACTCTCTCTTTCTCTCTTCTCCTCTTCTCCTCTTTCTCTCTCTCTCTTTCTCTCTCTCTTTCTCTCTTTTTCTCTCTCTCTCTCTCCTCTCTGTTTTCTCTCTCTCATTCTCTCTCCTTTTCTCTCTTTCCTCTCTCTCTTTCTCTATCTCTTTTTCTCAGTCACTATTTTTCTCTTTTTTCCCTCTCATTCTCTCTCCTTTTCTCTCTTTCTCTCTCTCTTTCTCTATCTCTTTTTCTCAGTCACTATTTTTCTCTTTTTTCCCTCTCTCTCTCTCCCTCTTCTCTCTCTTCTCCCTCTCTCTCTTCTCCCTTTTTCTCTCTCTCTTTCTCTCTCTCTTTTTCTCTCTCTTTTTCTCTTTCTCTCTCTATCTTTGTCTCAGTCTCTCTTTTTCCCTCTCTCCCTCTCTCCTCTCTTTCTCTCTCTCTTTCTCTCTCTCTTTCTTTCACTCTCTTTCTCTCTCTCTATCTTTCTCTCTCTCTTTCTCTCTCTTTCTCGCTCTCTTTTTCTCTCTTTTTCTCGCTCTGCTCGCTCTCTTTCTCTCTTTCTCTCTCTTTTTCTCTCTCTGCTCTCTCTCTCTCTTTTTCTCTCTCTCTTTTTCTCAGCCTCTCTTTTTCTCTTTTTTTCTCTCCCTCTCTCTCCCTCTTCTCTCATCTCTCTCTCTCTCTTTCTTTTCTCTCTTTCTTTCTGTCTTTTTTTCTCTCTCTCTTTCTCTCTTTTTCTCTATCTCTTTTTCTCAGTCACTATTTTTCTCTTTTTTCCCTCTCTCTCTCCCTCTTTTCTCTTCTCTCTATCTCTCTCTCTCTCTCTTTTTTCTCTCTCTCTCTTTCTCGCTTTCTCTTTCTCTCTCTTTCTGTCTCTCTGTCTCTCTCTTTTTCTCTCTTTTTCTCTCTCTCTTTTTCTCAGTCTCTCTTTTTCTCTCTCTCTCACTTTCTCTCCCTCTTCTCTCTCCTCTCTCTCTCTCTCCCTCTTTTTTTTCTCTCTCTTTCTCTCTCTCTTTCTCTCTCTCTTTCTCTCTCTCTTTCTCTATCTCTTTCTCTATCTCTATCTTTCTCTCTCTTTCTCTCTCTTTTTCTCTCTTTTTCTCTCTTTGCTCTCACTCTCTCTTTTTCTCTCTTTCTTTCTCTCTTTTTTTCTCTCTGCTCTCTCTATCTTTTGCTCTCTTTTTCTCAGTCTCTCTTTTTCTCTTTTTCCCTCTCTCTCACTGTCTCTCCCTCTTCTCTCTCTTCTCTCTCTTCTCTCTCTCTTTCTCTCTCTCTTTTTCTCTCTCTTTTTCTCTTTTTCTCTCTCTCTTTGTCTCAATCTCTCTTTTTCCCTCTCTCTCCCTCTCTCCTCTTTCTCTCTCTCTTTCTCTCTCTTTCTTTCACTCTCTTTCTCTCTCTCCATCTTTCTCTCTCTCTTTCTCGCTCTCTTTTTCTCTTTTTCTCGCTCTGCTCGCTCTCTATCTTTTTCTCTCTTTCTCTCTCTTTTTCTCTCTCTGCTCTCTCTCTCTTTTTCTCTCTCTCTTTTTCTCAGCCTCTCTTTTTCTCTTTTTTCTCTCCCTCTCTCTCGCTCTTCTCTCTTCTCTCTCTCTCCCTCTCTCTCTTTTTCTCTCTTTCTTTCTGTCTCTTTTTCTTTATCTCTTTTTCTCAGTCACTCTTTTTCTCTTTTTCCCTCTCTCTCTCTCCCTCTTCTCTCTATCTCTCTCCCTCTCTCTCTCTTTAACTCTCTTTCTCTCTTTCTCTTTCTCTCTTTCTCTTTCTCTTTCTTTCTCTCTTTTTCTCTCTCTCTTTTTCTCTCTTTTTCTCGCTCTGCTCTCTCTCTCTTTTTCTCTCTCTCTCTTTCTCTCTCTCTCTTTTTCTCAGTCTCTCCTTTTCCCTCTCTCTCTCTCCCTCTCTGTTTCTCTCTCTCATTCTCTCTCTCCTTTTCTCTCTTTCTCTCTCTCTTTCTCTATCTCTCTTTTTCTCGGTCACTCTTTTTCTCTTTTTTCCCTCTCTCTCTCTCTCCCTCTTCTCTCTCTTCTCTCTATCTCTCTCTCTTTTTTTCTCTCTCTCTCTTTCTTGCTTTCTCTTTCTCTCTCTTTCTGTCTCTCTGTCTCTCTCTTTTTCTCTCTTTTTCTCTCTCTCTTTTTCTCAGTCTCCCTTTTTTCCCCTCTCTCCCTCTCTCTCCTCTCTCCCCTCTTTCTTTCTCTCTTTTTCTCTGTCTCTCTTTCTCTCTCTTCTCTTTCTCTCTCTCCTGCTCTTTTTCTCTCTCTCTTTATCTCTCTTTCTCTCTCTTTCTTTTTCTCCTTTTCTCTCTCTCTTTTTCTCAGTCTCTCTTTTTCCCTCTCTCTCTATCTTTCTCTCTTTCTCTCTCTTTCTCGCTCTCTTTTTCTCGTTCTGCTCTCTCTCTCTATCTTTTTCTCTCTTTCTCTCTTTCTTTTTCTCGCTCTGCTCTCTCTCTTTTTCTCTCTCTCTTTTTCTCAGCCTCTCTTTTTCTGTTTTTTTTTCTCCCTCTCTCTCCCTCTCTCTCTTTTTCTCTATCTCTCTTTTTCTCAGTCACTCTTTTTCTCTTTTTCCCTCTCTCTCTCTCCCTCTCTCTCTCTCTCTTTTTAACTCTCTCTTTCTCTCTCAAATTCAAATTCAAATTCAAATTCAAATATGCTTTATTGGCAGGACCAAAATACAATTAGTGTTGCCAAAGCAAGAGAAATACAGTAAGTGTGGTGGAGGGGATCAGGGTTATGGGGAGTTGGGGGGCACAATTTGGGCTCTGACAGTCTCTATTTCTCTCTCTCTTTCTCTCTATCTTTCTCTCTTTCTCTCCCTCTTTCTTTCTCTCTCTTTCTCTGTCTCTCTTTCTCTCTCTCTTCTCTCTCTTCTCTTTCTCTCTCTCCCGCTCTCTTTTTCTCTCTCTCTTTTCTCTCTCTTTTTCTCTCTCTCTTTTTCTCTCTCTTTCTCTCTCTCTCTTTTTCTCTCTCTTTTGCCCTCTCTCTCTTCTTCTCAGTCTCTCTTTTTCCATCTCTCTCTCTATCTCAAATTCAAATTCAAATATGCTTTATTGGCAGGACCAAAATACAATTAGTGTTGCCAAAGCAGGAGAAATACAGTAAGTGTGGTGGGAGGGGATCAGGGTTATGGGGAGTTGGGGGGCACAATTTGGGCTCTGACAGTCCATTTAGGGGTCTTAGGTTCCCCTCAGCCCCTCCCTCTCTCTCCTCTCTTTCTCTCTTTCTCTCTCTCTCTTTCTCTCTCTTTCTCTCTATCTTTATCTCTCTTTCTCGCTCTCTCTTTTTCTCGCTCTGCTCTCTCTCCCTATCTCTTTCTCTCTCTTTTTCTCTCTCTGCTCTCTCACTCTCTCTCTTTTTCTCTCTCTCTCTTTCTCAGCCTCCCTTTTTCTCTTTTTCTCTCTCTCTCTCTTCTCTCTTCTCTCTCTTTCTCTCTCCCTCTCTCTCTTTTTTTCTCTCTCTCTTTTTCTCTTTCTCTCTCTCCTCTCTCTTTTTCTCTTTCTTTCTTTCCTCTCTCTCTTTTTCTCTCTCTCTTTTTCCCTCTCTCTCTCTTTCTCTCTCTCTTTCTCTCTCTCTCTTTCTCTTTCTCTCTCTCTATC